>NW_020653850.1:21959535-21997792 GCF_003589595.1 Hyposmocoma kahamanoa | reverse complement strand
AGAGTAGTGAGAACCGATTTTTATTATCTCCTGTGTCAAGTCCCGTATAGTGGCGAACTAGGGGTTGAATCCGTGTTTGTGCACTTTTCGGTAACCGATTTCAATAAAACTTGGTAACTATATGTAATTCCACGTACTTTTGAAGTCGGTTTTTTTAGTACTCTGTACTGAGATTGTGCTAATAATAATTATAACAAAGATTATGAAGTTCATTGAATGTCACGATGTTTTACTATCCTGATATTTTTTGTGAAATTTTTAAATCGTTAAAAATAAAGATCTGCAAGAAGCACAAAGAAAATTTCGTGAAGTCCGCTGGTTCTTTCCATAACTTAGTTGGCATAGCGTCTGGCACGGTTTGCAAGAAGGCATCCGTTCGAATCCGGCCCGATGGAAAGAATTTTTTCTAAGTGTTCGATCTTTGTATTAATAATTATAACAAACTAGTGGGGTAGTTTTACATAAAAAATAATTGAATATCAATTCAATAAAAATTTAATAATCTTTATCATGCCATACTAACTTCATCACAATGTTTTCCTTCTCCGTTATTTAGTAAACATTAACAAATGTACGTAACTTAGAAATTAAAACCATAGTCACATGCTACAACAGGGATTCGAGCTGTTAACTATCAATTCAGAATCAATCGTTCTCCTACTGGGCTACTGTCGACATCTGTTTCACCTCACGAGTTCTGTAAGATTGACGACTCCCATTGGTTCAATACTAAACGGGTATTCTATATACTAGACACTGCCTACTTGCGACAATAATACACTCGGATGACGCATGAAGTTTGAATTTTTTACCATAAAACATGCTATTGGGGCTACCCAAACCGCCATTTCGATATATATTTATTCAAAATGGCGGTCATGTGTAATTCGGTTCGTAAACCTTTTATCAGCACGTATCAACAACACACCCATACTAAAAATGTGTTTTATACGCTAAATGTGTTTTATACGCTAAATGCTGAAGCGTACTCGCTATAAAGCTTATTACACTCGGATCACGATTACAGACTTTTTTCATTATGGAGTCAAATTAGCTCTGCCATTTTGTTTTTTATACAAATTAAAAAATGGCAGCCAGGCAAAATTCGTTGAACTTGCGTGTCCTGTGATTTTAATTTCAAATTATGATCATTTGTGAACATTTTAGTGGAAATACTAGGTCGTCCACTAACAGGGATGACGAGATTTCGTGACGCAAGTCACATCAGCCCCTAATAAACCGATACCTCCAACGTAAATTGCTGTAAATCAAAATAGAATTTTTAACTTTTTAGTTAAATGTATACTTTTTACGCATATTTTAGTCCATGTTTAAGTTAAGTAAAGTAAGTAAAGAAATCTACTTTCAAATATTGAACCTATAATATACATAGAAAAGGATATATTTTAGTTAAAAAGCAAAAAATGGTATTTGGACTTAGAACAACTTACGTGGTAGGTATCGCAACATACTCTGTGGTGACCACGACCGTCTGTTAAGGGTACAACGAAAAATAGAAGCAGTCGAGGGAAATTCCCTGCCTGCAGCATTATTCTCTGAACACCTTTTGTGCCTTTTCAAGGTGAGAGTGAATAAGCATTATTAGTCGACCTCATCCTCAAGTTCCATCAGGTGAGACGAAGGTCAAATGACGAAGGAAAATTCTTGATGAAACCTGAGGGTCTCAAACCATTAAAGGAGACCAGTATTCAGAAATAGGACGTATTGATGATGCTGTTAAGCTTGATATTACAAAACACAAGTTCTCCCACGAGACATTTCAAATTAACGACTTATTTGTCTGTAAATCAACTGCCGTAACGACCGAAGATATGCCCTAAGATATGTTAAGTATATACTTTGAAGTAATTAATACATACTTTTGTGGTTTTTATCGACAACAATGCGACGCGTGGTGGGTTTATGTTTATGATAATGACATTTCTTTCAGACTTTAAAATGGTAACGATTTTCGTTCTGCCCCTTTCGCATTGGTGGTCGCAACTCGTATTTCGCATGCATGGCTTAGGGTACAAAATTGTGTATTGTGCATTTTAATTGCGACATCATAAAGCTTACTTTTGTATACTATGAAAAATAAACTCCTCTTCATGTCTTAGGATTCCTTAAAAGATTGTAAGGCTGCTATTAGACGGATTACATACGCAAAGTTGATATGTACTACCGAAACCGACTGCATGCAGTCGACACTGATATCAAGCACTTGTGGCCTAGCCTTAGCAAAAGGGCTATGGGCTCGGTCCACTTGAATTTATTACATATAGAAAATGAAAGAACAAAAGGCTGACAGAAATACAGTGATATAAAAAGTACAACCATCGAATATATAACCAGAAATGGCAACTCATTTAGGCCTTACGTATATCACTTTTAAATATCAGCTCTCGTTTGCGCTGAAATCACAAATTAGAAAGCTGAAATAGTACAGCGCCAATAACTGACCTGTGTGACGTCTACGTATATTCCAAAAATATTCTGTATTTATTGTAATATAGATAATATCTCTAACAATGGGAGGCTGATATTAAATGCAACAAAACATCTAATTACAAAACAAACGGAATGACATTTCATCGGTAATTTAATATTAAATATGTAATTTTGCAATTGTCGTCCATTATAGCAAAGCTCAAATTGAACTGGTTGATTTGCACTGAAACAATTGACAACACCCGTCAATTGTTTCGAATTCTGGCTGGCCAATCGGAGCGCAGATGTCACTGTAATGACTCGGCAGAATAATTTTCAAACAAATTAAATGACATTTCGTCTCTATTTCTGGTTATATACTCGATGGGTATAATAGCATAATAAAACACTCCTTAAACAATCTTATGAAAAGTCCACCTATCCCAAGAGGGCCAATATACGTACTCTAATGATGAAAGAGAAGTAAATCACGTGAAGTTAGGGATTTTAATGAAGATACTTCATGAGCACGTCCTCTCTCTTTAATAATTTTGATGGGAGGTGGGATTAGAGAAAGATCCGAAATTTCAAGAAGTAAGTTGCCAGGGGCCTGAAAAGAGGGTGATAAAATATGAAATGACGATGAAATGGGTCGCATCGTCACACATTTATCACCTATTTCAGGAGCTCGGGGTATTTGTGGATGTCGAAACTATTACTTGTAATTTATCACTGCATTCAGAACTCTCGACTGCACAAAGTCGAAGTCTCGAGGTGCTAACCATCTGTTTGCAGCCTTGTTTGTAATTTAGTCATATTTTAATAATAAATTTCAACTTTAAGACTTTAAGCTTTTTTTATATTTGCTACATAAAAACAAAACTTGTGTAAACATTTAAGCTTTATGTGATATTAAGCAACAAGTTTTAAGTAGGTACTTACTTCATTGTGTTTCGAATTGTAACTTGTGGTCGAGTGCACAAGTGTCTTAAGACGATGCATATGAATGTTCTCAATAATCGATTGGAATGTCGATGTTTATCGATCATTTGTATCGATAAGACGTTTTCCAAAAGATATCGATCGACGTTATCTTTTATGAGAGTTTATTATGACAGCCCTAAGTACTGTGCAGATGTAATAGTTAGTTTAAATAGTAAGTAAAAACAAAGTGTGTTGGCAGTCGCATAAGATGCTAATTGTAAATGTTTACACGTTTACAACGTACAAAAACGATTTAGTGACAATAACTGAGCAAGTAAGTTTGATAAAATTTACATGAATTATTTATTGTCATTTTTTAGATCAAGGGTATGTGTTTAAGGATTTGACTTTTAATGTTGAAAGAATTATGCATGATATATAGTATATTATGGAATACGCAAAATATATAGTACACTCAGTAATACACATAGAGTAGATCCATCTGATATATCAGAATTATTGAATTATAATTTGTTCAATATTTTGTATGTGTAATTTGTTCAATATTTTTGATATGTAACTAACAATTACTTTACTATAATCCATTTCAATCCATTATATAGGAAAAGTAAACAAACAGATCATTGACCCGACAATATACAGTATAAATCTTCAACATATACGTTAAAGTGTTACGTATTCCATTTATTAAGAGATTGCTTTAGAATTGTAATCATGACGTGAGTCTAAAGTTTCCAACAACATATCGTGCTGGAATATGCAGACAAATGTATTAATTAAATTTTCACATTGTGGAAACCACAGGAAAAAGCGATGTTTCCTCGCAAATTTATTGATTGACATGGTGTATGGGTCACGAGCGTTAAGAATATTGCAAACAAGTGAAGCCTACGTGTTTAAAGTGCCAATACGTATCATCATCATTATCCGTCCCACTGCTGGGTATGGCTCTCTCTCTAAGCAGAGTTTTAGGCCATGGTCCGCTACCCTGCCTCTATGCGGACTAAGGGACTTAACACGTTTTCTGAGGCTTATTTAAAAATGTTTTTCAACGTGCTTACATACTATGTTTATCCTTTATGATTAGTGAGAAGTGTTAGTAAACATTCACGATTTAAAAAATTATATTAAAAAGTAGTTTTTAGCGGTATAGTTTTAGTTAGAAAGAATTCATCCAGGGAAGTACTGCCACGACGTTAGGATGCTGGTCAAAATGCAGGCACATGAGTCTTGTCAAATTATGTCCCAAGATGACAAGCGTAGTAGCAGTGCCCCTCAAATCTTTGTGATTTACAGCTCTGAGTGGCACTGCAACTGTTATGGACAGGCGCTTACCACCAGGCGCCCGACTTGTTCGTTCCGTCACTTGGTGTCATAAAAATGTAACATACGCAATATTATTTGAATGCATGTGAGACTATGAAATCTAACTAAATATGAAACTGTATCCCTTTGTATCCGTTGCAACACATAGTAGCTGTAAAGCATCTATAAAAGAGTTCGTCATGGCGAATACGATTTTTAAAGATAAGGGTGCTGGTGAAAGTACAGACACATGGCATTTGTTAACTTTATTTCTAATTCAGTTCAGTGAGACACTGCAACTGTTGTGGATAGACATGTCACGTACCACCAGGCGCACGACTTTTTCATCCCGTCACTAAAATCAACGAACTCCCTGCTTGTTTAAAAACTTAATAATATATTACGTGCACGTATTTTCAAAATCTCGATGTTGTTGTTAAGAATATTGTATTTTTTATCGTATTATTAAAGAAAATATCAATATTTTACGCATCAGGTCAGGGGGCAAGCGTCGTTGTAAATTCGGCATCTTATCGATACCAATCACGAGAGTGAAAAAACTCGATGCCTTCCACATTTCTACAGATTTCGTTTTGGTGCAGCGTAGCGGAAAGCAGTAGGCCAACTTTTCACCTCGATAAATAGTATTTGGTTATTTTTTATACTTACGTAAGGAAGAGATAAACAACTCGTGGTCACACCAGTGCGTGTAGAAGCGATGGTAGACTAATGTGCAAGATTGGTTGATTTTGATCAATAGCTTGTATTTGTGAATGTTTCATAGTAATACCTGACGTAAACTTTAAATGGAAACATCATGATGACCTCCATGACCGGAAGGTTAGCTCGTTTTTCATAATACGAGATACGCGAAAGAACAAAATGGATCTGAAAATAGCAGCTCGCTGCACTTGTATGGCCTGCGCAAAGCCTTAATAAAGCTCAGTGTGAGTGAAAGTCGTCAGATTTACAGCGATGCGTACGCGCAACATTGGCTTAATGCAATTTATTTACATAAATCACGCGGGACTGCAAACTGCAGACTGCAATGCCGTAATACGTGCAGTGTAATGCGTATGTTATGTTTTTGGCTATTAACTTGTGTAAGTATTCACATTTTTTTCTATATCATTCAGACACACGCTTGGCTACAATTCCATCTAATATTTAATAACGATGTTGTGACTGACGGTACCTTTTTTTGTTTTCAGAAAACTCAGTGGATATATTCTCTGAAAATATATTTTTCCCAAATACTGGATTTTAAAAGTGCAAGCCTGTCTACAACTTTTTTTATATTACATACGCACTACTGTTGAGCATGGGTTTTTGCTTATGATCTAATATGTTTAACCACCGATTAATATGACCAATCTCTTAAGGGTGGTGGTGAAATTATAGGCACATGAGACTTGTCAATTTATGTTTCAGGGTGACAGGCGAAGTGACAGTGCCCATAAGATCTTTGTGATTTAAAGCTCTGAGTGACACTGCAACTGTTATTTATAGGCGTGTCGCTTACCAGGCTCACGACTTGTCCGTCCCGTCACTCGGTGTTATAAAAAAATATTATATTTATAAAGGACAGTTTTATAGTGAGTTTATAATAGCGATAAAATATGACACATTTTACCAACTTGATAAATGAAATAGATATTATTATTTCATTGTTTGGTTGAATAAAGTGCTAGCTAGGATCTTATATACAGTTGTCCTATGATCGACCATAAAGTGCATTGAATTAAAGTCTGAAATCTGTCTTAAGTGTTAATAAAGCCATCTCAAGATAAGTGACAACATTACCACTAGAGGCAAAGCTAATCCGGGAATTAAAGGCGCGTCTCCACCTGGAATAGACGCTTATTATATGCATTACAAAATTCGCAATTCGAACGCACGACCCACAGGAGGAATATTTTATGTTAGGTTAGGTTTTTTTTATGAAACCAAGTAACGGAACGAACAAGTCATGCGCCTGGTGGTAAGTGTCAATCCTGTTCATAACAGTTGCAGTGCCACGCAGAGCTTTAAATCGCAAAGATCTGTGGGGTCTTGCCACTGCGCCCGTCATCTTGAGACATAAATTAATATCACTGTCTGTATTATCACTAAAAGTTTTAAAAGGTTAGGTTATCAAAGAAATCCTTAACAAAATCTCTTGTAAATACCAGTTTATGTGTTTTAGTACTCATTGACAAAGCCTAGTGCTGATGTTTAGGTCTTCTTTAGATCGACGAGTAATCAGTAGGCGCAAATATTTGTTGTAATGCTCCAGTTAAACAAATGCTGAACGTCGTTTCATTTGTTCAATAATAATAAAAACATATTCCGACTTTTTTGTTATAAGCGAATGCTCTCGGTGGAGACAAACCTTAAGATTCTAGAGCACGTTCGTCACGTCCTCTCAAGTTGAGAAGCCATTTTTCAGGATTACCCTGATTCTCGCATCGCCCCACATACAGTAGAGAAAGAAACTTTGCACTTTGTACAAACTAAAGGTAAGCAGTTAATACGCTAATCCTCGTGATAACCACGATATCGTATAACGCCACTTGTATCTATGTAGATACAAGAGAATACAAAGGAGTCTTGACAACCTCGGTGGTCGAGTGGTTTGTACACCAGTTTTCGTAGTGTCGCCACCTGTTAGACCCGGGGGTGTTTATAGTATCGTCATTTTCTCCGATTTCTGTAACACAAGTGCGTTAGTTACTTACTTTGGGATCAGAGCAATATATATGAAGTTGTCTATTGTTTATTTATTTATAAGTAGATATTTGTTATGGGGAGGATATGCAATATGTCAGCGAGTATCTTTACTTGGGCCAAATAGTCTCCTCCAAGTGCAGGCAAGAGCAAGAAATTGCTAGACGCACTGAAAACGCCTGGAGAAGCAATTGGTCCATGAAATATGAGGGTACTCTCCCAATATTTCTAAAAAAGAAGCCGATGGACACGTGCATCCTTCTCATACTAACTTATGGCGCAGTCTTCTATAAACTATACTAACTCTTTGAACATCTTTCTCATATTGTATTCTTTTCTGGGTCCCAAAAGAACAGTTTTTTTTGTACTGGTTTTGGGACTACAGAGTTCCTTTTAGTTTACCTGTAAGCCATTTGCTGATAAAAATTCGATTGATGCTTGCCCGCAGTGGCGGCAACGGTACTGTCTGCTAACACAGGTTAAATCCTTTTGTGGGGTCTGGATGTTGCCTGCCTGGTTGGCAATCAATCAATAACTAATAATTACTGTATTATTTCTATACTATTTGTAATGGCTATCAACAAAGTTATTATTATTATTAGACTTAGTCACTTACAAAGATTCAACGGTCCAATCGGGGTCTGTCAACGAGGAATGGAACGCAGCATACTTGGTGTGAAACGAACCGACCGAATTCGGAACACGACACTCCACTCCCAAACTCAAAATCCTGAAACTGAAATGGAGATGAGCTGGTCATGTCTGCCGCATGCCTGAAGACCTGTGGGCCAAGGTAACCACCCAGTGGGGCCCCAGAAGCGTAAAGCGCCGCGACAGACCGAGGAAGCGATGGCGTGACGAACTGGACGCCTACGATAAGTCTTGGGTCCAATTAGTTCAAAATCGAGATGCGTGGAGGGATCGGGGGAAGCCTTTGCTCAGCAGTGGGATACATCAGGCTAATTGTGAAATAACTCTAAACTGTGAGTTATTATCGTCAGTATCAACCCATTTTACGTCCCACTACTAAACACGGGACTCCTCTATGAAGAGGTTTTAAGACAGTCAACTGCTACGCTTTCTCAATGCGGATTGAGAACTTCACATGTTTTTGCAAGGGTTGTGAACATTCATGTGATTTTTTTTCCATTGATGTGATGACTAGCAATGTACCACCTATGAGTACCAGAGCAACGGAATTCCTTCTGGGACACTTCCCAGAACACTCAAACCTGAACAAATTTAGAAAAGTTCATTTCCGAAATTGGTCCTACCGGGAATCGAATCCGGAACCTCCGCATCCAGCGCCCACGATGTAAACTGTTTTGCGTCAAAAACAGCATCCAATTTAACAATAAAACAGAAGATGCGCAGGGCAACTTGGACTAAATTAAGAATTTCTGATCATCGCTTTTCCTTTTTATTCGAATGTTCTTACGCAATGAAACTTTCTCAACATTAATCAAAACCTCTTAACGTCGGATAAGAGAAAGAAAAATAAATTCAATGTCAATAAAATCGGGTCACGAGCCGGGTACAAAATTGGATTATTTATTGTTATCTAAATATGAATTTGTAGAGGTCAAACAAAAATTAATTTCCGGATTCTTAGAGTAATTATTGCACTAGGTATTTCGAGCTTGTAGTTGACATATTAAATTTTGGACAAGCTGAGGCTGCGGTCCCACTAGAGATGTGCGAGGATGTGTAAGCAGCGCTGTGAAACGATGTATAGATGAGCGGTGGGAAGATTACACGTACTAGCAGACTCTATTCAGTTGTGCGCGGTTGGGGTACGGTGTGGTGGAGTGAACAGAGGCGATGGCGACTCGCATACCTCGCATACATCTCTCGCTTTTTTGTATATACAAATACTTAGCTCTGCTACCTTTTCTACCAGAGCTACGCTAAGCGAAGCTACGGAGATGAAGCAATCCTGTTGGATTTTTTCTTCACACACCGCGTAGCTACCTCGCACATCTTTGGTGAAAACGCAGCCTTAACGATGACACGACGATGCGAGGCGGCGACGGCATGCCAGCGCGGCGTATACCCGACGTTCAAACCTTTTTTTTTAATGTCAAGTGACGGGATGAACATGTCGAGCGCCTGATGGTAAGCTACACTCCATAATGGTTGCAGTGCCACTAAGAGCTTTAAATCGCAAAAAATAGGTTTAGCTTAGCTTAGGTTTAGCTTTTTTTTTATACATGACAGGCGATTCGCTCCGGACCTTTTGGAGGGAAAAGTGTCGTTTTTATTTTGACTTTCAATTATTTTGTGAATTCTAGTTTAAAGTAGAATAGGATAGTGCTATTGTGCCTTAATCGAAGATTAAATCGCGAAATTATACGAATCTCGAACTAAATACCCGTATCGGCCCGTTTTATGAAATCCCGAGTCAATCCAAGCACGCCGCCTCAAATTGCCTATCCTCTTTGTGGCGGTCATGTTTACAGAAACATAATTAAACTTCATGTTTAGGCTGATGGCTTTGCCAAAGCCTTAATAAATTGAAAATAAAAAAATAAAACATGACAGGCAAATGACTCCACTCCACCTGATGTTAAGTGGAAAGTGGTATCCAAACGCGAAGGAACCTAGTGCAGCGATGAAATCCTCACTGCACTAGCCACCTCCACCCTGCCTGCCTACAATATGCCTCTTCACGCCTCGTTTGAAGGACCCCATATCATAAGAGGGAGGGAAGACATGTGCCACAGCTCCCGTCACCCTGAGATATAAATTACCAAGTCCACTGTGCCTGTAATTTCACCAGCACTACTGTCAAATAATTAAGACTCGACGGTTTTGGCACGTATCTAGTTTGTACTTTACAGTATTTAACATAAAGCCGCAACAAACAACTAGTGCTTCCTAAGCCAAGGTTAGAATTATTCAGAAATAGTCCTTATTATTGAACATTAAAATATATAATAAGACTATTAAAAATGACCAAACTGATAAAGCCCTCATTGAAATATTTTCTAACTGAAAAAAGTTATTACTTTATAAATGAATTCCTTGACGACAACAATATAAATTGACATTACCAATTATACTCGTACATATCTTCTATTTTGCGGTCTAGCCTGTGTATGCCTAATAAAGCTTTATATTTATTTATCGAGTTCTTAGGTTTTCGCGATTGTTACACATAGGAAATGAAACTATTTTTCCGGATTTCAATTGCGTCTATTTATTCGCGTTTGGGTCCTTTATAGGTCCCATGGTCACGGGTGACCTTGATATATAAATCCGGAAAAATAGTTTCATTTCCTATTTATATTTATTTTTTTAAACCATATTCGTTTGTTTTGTTATATTATAAAAAATATTTGCATGCAACCTCTCTTAATTGAACTAAATTAAATATAATATATTGCAAGTCACTGTCACTGTGATATTTTTTAAGATCAATTTACAACAATTGTACATGTGTAGCAATAAATAAATAAATAAAATGAAGTTCGTAATGGTATGGTTACAAAAAGTTGCTTCCATTCCATTCAGCGTCGGTGTAGGTATATTTAGATCACACTTATTTACTTACCTTCGAAACCTAGAGAATTTGTAATCTATTGACGATACCATGATATTCAATAAGTTTTTTATGAAATTACTCCACTAGTTTGTTACAATTATTAATAACAAAGATCGAACAGTTAGGAAAATCCGATCCGGCTGGATTTGAACCAGCACCCTCAGGCAGTTCGTGCTAGATGTTCTGCCAATAAACCACGAAATGAACCAACTAACCTTACGAATTTTTCACAAAATTTATTTCACTCAGACTCAATTTTTAGTCCAATAATATAATATAATAACCCAGTGCCTTCTCACTATCATGACTTTTAAAATGACTTTTAATTAAACGACTTTTAAAAAGGAGGAGGTTCTTGTTTCTTTTGTATGTACATTACGTGATAACTCCGGTATTTGTGAACCGATTTTGATGATTATTTTTTTGTTGGAATGATGGTACCTCAATAGTGGTCCCATTTGAATTTGAAGAAAATTTTCCAGATCTAAGGGTCGCAAACTAGGCGATGAATCCGGGTTTGCGCACTTTCCGGTAACCGATTTCAATAAAACTTGGCAAATAATGTAATTGCACGAACTTTTGAGGTCGTATTTTTTCGTACTCTGTACTCAGATTATTTTATCTTTAACTCTTTGATTTTACAGATAGTATCACTTTTAGATGGCTTTAGCACGTAAGTACTATCTATAAATCTAACTTTGCTATCAATTTCTATTTCGTAAGTCGTCCAATTTGTTTGCCCGTGAGTGTATATAAAATCCACCTATCTATCAAACAAAGAAATCCTTCGTAACACGATCCATTCTGAGTCAACGCCATGTTTACATACTCGGCACGTTCTAACGTTGAAGACAAGATGCCGTGTGGTTTTAGCGTTAGAATTCTTTCCAGGGTCTTATCGCGGCGTTAGTCATTTGTTTCTTTTGAATTTGTCTCATTCTAGGAAATCCCTTAATTCTTGTTTCAGAAAATTAGTTATGACGTTTTTACGTTAAAATATAGATATTTACAGAGCCGGCTTAAGTCGTTTAAGGGCACATTTTTGAATGCTAAAAACTTAGTAATAACTTGGAGGTCTACCATAAAATTCGAAATACAAAACAACTTTTTATTTTTTTTATGAAACCAAATAACGAGACGAACAAGTCGTGCGCCTGGTGGTAAACGACTACGCCTGTCCATAACAGTTGCATTGTTACTCAGAGCTTGAAATCACAAAGATCTTAGGGGCACTGCCAGTGCGCCCGTCACGCTAAGGCATAAGTGGACAAGTCCCATGTATCTGTAATTCCACCAGTACCCTTCAAAACCGTAACGCAGTAATGCTCACATTAATGCTTAGCGGCAAAAATAGGAAAGATGGCAGTACTTCCCTGGACGAACTCTTTTACAAGGGACTCTACTGCTACCAAAGCTAGTTAGATTCGTTTCGGAAGGATAGAATGGAATAGATTGCCATATCTGCCTTTATTTATTTATCTATTGCACATCATATTGTACAGTTCTTGTTGTAGGTAAGTAATAAATCATACTCCGCTAACTATAGTACAATATGATGCCCCGTAAGGTTATGGCAACATCAGCGGAGAAGGTCTCACGCTGTTACATTGTAAGTACAGACGGCAGCACATCAAGCCACACATCGACGGATCTTGTTCCATTGCACTGAAGTTAATATTCGAACAAATGCTGCAAAGTGCTGAAAAACCTTAAATGCTGTTGACTGTACCTATAACAATACTAAAATTAATTATTCAAATTTAATATAATTCAAATTCGTTATTAACGTTTAAAATTACACACTAACATACAAAGACGTATTTACGTACACGTGCATTACATTTCTAATTACAACTGTCGAAATAGAATAAATTATACAATTCACATTTATTAATATCAAAGATGACCTTTTTTCTTAACTGAATAAGACGTATGATATTACATTATTCTCCACTTTAGTCAGAATTTCCAAATGTTGTTAAAAAGTTTCCTAAAATTTCTTACAACTCCGTAACCTCAAGGTAACTTTTGATTCGAAAGAATTCCCCGATGCAATCGCAAATTGAGCCTTACTTTGTAGTAGCGATGACCTGAGCACACAAGCGTGAACTTAAAATAATGATCTGCTGATTGTAATGCAATCCGATATGGGTCTGATTCCACCGCGCAAACAGAGGTTCGCAACCTCTGGTGCTATAACAAACAGAAACCTGATAAGTGAATATTCTAAAGGAATATAGCCTATATCCGTAGTGCCCGACTTAGAATTTAAAAAAGTATAAGAAGCTTTTAAATAGAAAATCTATTCTATAAAGTTGACGAATATTTTAATATTACGTATTAAAAAATTCTCATAATTACATTAATTAATTTAAAGTATCTAATTTTTTGTGTAAAATTTGTGTGTATGTAAATCCTTAAATTGTAAATAATTAATGACTTTGCCTAATGACGTATTTTGTATTTTATGTTAATATTAAGGCTTATAACATGGCAAATAAAGCTTTTAAATCTTTAAGTTTTAATACCACCATCATTGACTAACAAATAAATGGACGACGGGTCTAATACAAAAACCACGAAAAAAATGTCCCAAGTCAACCTATTTAAACGTAGTGACATGTAAAGGAATATGAAAAAGCTAAAACGTTGAATTTAAATTGTAATGTCATCGCAGTACTGTCTAATTTTGCTTGCTTCGCTGTCAGTCGAACAAACGAAGACTAAAGCGTGAATGACGCTCTGTATACGATTTTAACGCCCTATAAGTTCGGACACTTTTTAGCGCGGACCCGACGTCCATATAATTGTAAGTCAATGACCACCATCCATTCACACTTTTTAAAGATGTCTTCACATAAACATGGAAAAAGATCTAAAACCTGATTGATTAACAAAAGTATCAACAGTAATTAATGCGAGTCATGAGTATGAGCATGAGTATGTCAGGAACGAGATGAGTTGAGATGTCCGTAATTTATGCCTACACCAGTCGAGACATTTGTAACGGTATATGTGTATAATATAATTAAATACTGATATTCTAGTAGCAGTAGTAGTAGCAGTAGTAGTCTAGAGCTCCTTGTGAAAGAGTTCGTCCAGGGAAGTACTGCCACCTTACCTATTTCTGCCGCCAAGCAGTAATGTCAGCATTACTGTGTTCCGGTTTTGAAGGGTCAGGGTGCTGGTGAAATTATAGGCACATGAGGCTTGTCAACTTATGTCTCAGGGTGATGTCTCAGATCTTTGTGATTTAAAGGTTCGAGTGGCACTGCAACTGTTACGGATAGGCGTGTAGCTTACCATCCGGCGTACGACTGGTAGAGCTCATCACTTGATATTATAAAATAAACAGGCTTTAATAAAAGAATTACTTATTATTCCACAAAACATTGTGTAATAAAGATATTGGTTTTCTTGAACACAAACTAGTAACTAAACTATAACAGGTAGATGCATAAAAATGTGTAAGAAAGTTGATATTGCTTTGCATTTTAAATTCGTTAAAAAATTTTATGAAAAACTAGGATCTTATTTCAATGAAACTTCCAGTCATTTAAACGGAACATTAACCCCGTATAAAACCATAAACCATATAACCATTAATCATTTTACCCCCAATAATAATAAAATGTTCAGCTTCCCTAACCCGATGACGTATTTGAAAAATCTGCTCGTCATCGTGTTCCGAGATGACCGCAATTCGATATTTCATGTGACACCTTTTTGTGGGTTTCATAGAGCCATTATACAGCTTTGTGAGCACATACCAAAAAAAGTTTGTCATGTTTGTATGTATATTCACGATAGACAATATTTCAATCGTAATTTGCTTAGTTAAGTAAGAAACATATTTCAATTTAAAGTTACGTCAAAGACTAACTTGACAGGAAAGTTTCGAAATGGCCATCATACATTTTTCGCGGGAAAATGTTATATCTTTATTATTATTTTCACTACAGACTTCCCTCAAAAAAATGTCAGAAAATAATAATAACGCATACACTCAACATAGCCCCGCACTAGGGAAACCTTGTGTCACGGGTGCCATGGAGACACACATAGACAACCGCAAATTACACCCAAACTCACGAGAGAAATAAAAGTATGCCACACAAATATTTCTTCCGGCCCGGAAATCGAACCTGGGCCCTCTGCGTAACCTATGGTAACCATTCGGCCGCTGAGGCAGTTAAAATTAAAATCAGGCAGGCAATAACGGAGGCAGTTAAAATCAAAATTAAACTATTGAAGGAAAATCACGATCTAAGATCTGGCAGTATGGACAATTAGAGGCCTTAGCCTGTCCCGAAGGATGAAAAACTTACTACTACAAACTTGACTTATCATTTTACGTCCAAAAATATATTTATGATTATTATTATTACGCTTGGAATATTAATATTCATGGTATATATAGAGCGTCCTATTTAAACCGTATTTTTAAGAACACTTAGAAAATATCTGAACTCGAATATTTTCAGTTAAAATGACATTACATCACCATTTTAGCACAAAAACATTAATTCAGAAATCTGTAAACAAGAAATCAAGACGAAAAATATCAATAAAGAAAGCCTTACAATTTACTTTTACAAATTCCTTGAATACTTTATAAAAATTGATAGCTTAATACTTCTGATTGAAGAGTTAAATGTTTAAAGTTGTTTAATTTTCTTATAGTGGTCTTATAATGGACCAATGAACATGTAGTATTGGTCTGAGGTTGATTCTTTAAGTGTTCGATAAAATAAACTTTCAGTGTTCGCCAATAAATTGAATCTTGCAAAAACCATTCCTGCAATCAACAAGGCGCTGTATATTTAGTAGTAGTTGTAGTATTTAACATACGAAGTAGTATAGCAAACATGCTTAATACAGAAGAAAGGACAAAAATCAAATTAAATGTCCTAAGAGTCTAACAAAGTTTTCCCTTTGGATGAATAAGCTTAGCCTATGATTTTTGAACACCGCATGCTAAATACATAATAAATAATTCGCAAAGACGCAAAAATCTTACCTTTTGGATACGATCTGATGATTCACAAAACTCTTATAAAACATAAATTTAATACCCTGTTTCCTAAAGAGATTCGTGAGAATTCTAGACTTGATTCAGGGTTATGCAGTGAAGAACGTACAAGTTCGTACGATATGAAAATCAAAGCTCTGACCGGTGAATGTATTAAAAATCAATTATGGGAAGAGAGCCTCGGGCATCCGTGTTACGATTGCCTTATTTATATAGGGTGAAATTTGAATGATGTTTATTTACATTTGATTGAAATTAAATTGAAAATTGTATAGTTACCTACATTGTAAATTATACAAAGAAAAATTATCTTGCGTAACAGAGAAAACTTCAATATATTGTACAGAAATAGTAAATTTATCACAGACATTAAACTGTACAAGTTATATAGAAAATAAATTGTACACAATATTAATATGCATTTATTTATTTTTAATTTTATATCACTATTGTTGTCTCAATGAATAACTATCGTAAAGCCGTTTAATATTGTATTTTAAATTATAATTTTGCGACATTATATGAAATAATTTATTATAATCTTATTTAATATTGTGGCTCGATTTCACAGTAAATGTATTTGCATATCAAACTGCGTAGTTTACAGATATAATAATCACCTTAAGCGGTAATACTGGATATATAAAAAACAAAGCTGTCTGTTGAAGGTAGAGGCGATAATTTTCCTAATAACAGTGTTTATCTACCACGGTGATAGAAGACCCGACGAGGTGTCGATTGACCAACGAGCTCTTACAAATTAGTGCTATATTCTATCAATACGAGATTTTATAAGACGTGAATTTTTCTTACCATTTTTAGACCAGCCTATATAGGCTATATAACATGTTTTTTAACCAACATTAAAAATATCAGTGTTTTATTAAAAGATCATCGCAAATTTCGATCCCATTCTGGGCTTTTGAAAACTTTTTAAATATATATTCTTTATTAAAACATAATACTTATCTTTTAAGTTGTTCGTTCATTTACTTTTTGTTTTAAAAAATCCGATTTCAGTGTATTGATAATTGAAGTTTAATTACGCTCGTTGGTTTAAATTTTATTTCTTGAATATTCAAGAGATTATGAAACAATTTGGACTGGATTTCATAATTAAATATAGTTATTTTTAAACGTAATAATGTATAGTTCCATTGCTAGAGGTAATTTATTTATTTATTATTATTATTAGGCACATCAACATCATATGTATTCGATAATCAACAAAAATTAGACATCAGGCTAGGACTGATACATATGACAATTACAGACGTACACAACATTCGCTACACACTGCACTATATTTATTCAATTTTACAACAACAAAGCTGACATAATTACACAATGCTTTAAAAAAATAACTTTGATATTACATTTTATACATAAACAGAAAATTAAAAACATTTAAACTATATTCTATAATACTATTAATGTTAATTTTATTATTATTTAAAATGTGAAGTTAGCCTAAACCATCACCAAACTTTCAAACCATCATCATAATTACTGTGAACGAATAGCTTTGTTGTTAAATAAATATAGCAAATCTATTTTAAGCTTTAATATGCCTCGACTGCCTCCGTGTCCGAACGGTTACCATGCCACGCAGAGATACCAGGTTCGATTCCCGGGCCGGGAGAATTATTTGTATGGCTTACATTTATTTATTTCGTAAGTTTGGGTGTAATTTGTGGTTGTCTATGTGTGTGTCCATGGCACCCGCGACACAAGGTTTCCTCAGAGCGAGGCTATGTTGAGTGCACAAACAAGATGCCTAAAATACAGGCACGCATATAATATATTTAGTTCCGGCATCTCAACTACGCTATTAGAGTTCTAAGATTTAATAATTATAGTATAGCTTTATGAAGATTGTACAATATAAATTTTAATATTTTTTTAATATTACCAAGTGACGAGACGAACAAGTCGTACGCCTGGTGGTAAGCGACACGCCTGTCCATGACAGTTGCAGTGCCACTCAGAGCTTTAAATCGCAAAAATTAGGCTTAGCTTAGATTAGCTGAGGCCCACTGCCACAGCGCCCGTCACCCTGAGATATAAATTACCAAGTCCACTGTGCCTGTAATTTCACCAGCACCCTTATTTAGAGCGTCTACTCCCGTTTTTCGTCAGACATCCGTCTGAAGCAATTACTGTCAAATAATTAAGACTCGTCGGTTTTGGCACGTATCTAGTTTGTACGTTACAGTATTTAACATAAAGCCGCAACAAACAACTAGTGCTTCCTAAGCCAAGGTTAGAATTATACAGAAGTAGTCCTTATTATAGAGCTTTAAAATATATGTATTTTAAAGCTCTATAATAAGGATTCCATCAACTATTAAAAATGACCCAACTGATAAATCCCTAATTAAAATATTTTCTAACTGAAAAATGTTATTATTTTATAAATGAATTCCTTGACGACAAAGATATAAATCGACATTACTCGTACATATCTTCTATTTTGCGGTCTACCCTATGTATGCCTAATAAAGCTTTATAAATAGCAAAGATCTTACAAGCACTGTCACCCCGAGACATGACTTGACAAGTCCCATGTACCTGTAACTTCACCAGCACCCTTCTTAACCGGATCGCAGTAATGCTCACATTTCTGCTTGGCAGCAGAAATAGGTAACCTTCTTTTTTTATAATATCACATGGGCATGGCGTGCACACATGTATGTGACAAATCTGATTTGATAGGTATTTGGGTCGATTTTAAATAAAATAAAAATACATAAATAACCATCGAGTATATAACCAGAAATAGAGACGAAATGTCATTTAATTTGTTTGAAAACTATTCTGCCATATCATTACTGTGACAACTGCGCTCTGATTGGCTAGCCCGATTTCGAAGCAATTGACGGGTGTCGTCAATGGGTGGCATCAACTGTTTCACTTCAAATAGACCAGTTAAGTTGAGCTTTGCTATAATGGACGAAAATTGCAAAATTACATATTTAATATTTCATTACCGATGAAATGTGATTCCGTTTGTTTTGTAATTAGATGTTTTGCTGTTTTTCCCACACCACCGAATAGAACAGCACGGCATTGTTAGAGATATTATCTTTATTACAATTAATACAGAATATTTTTTGGAATATACAGAGACTTACACACATGTCAGTTGTTGGCCAGTCTATATTTCAGTGCAAACGAGAGTTGATATTTATAAGAGCTGTATTGCTAATGTGTTACCAGGAATATGTGGCCCTCATTTCGTCTCTATTTCTGGTTATATACTTGATGTAATAATTACACGTTAATAAATACTGGAACATTATCGATTGTTACCATCTAGTTGTGTAGATCGTTATCAAACGCAATTATGTCGGTCAAATAGAAATCATTTCGATCGATTTTATGCAATCACCGAAGGCTTCCTTTCACTTGTGATTTACTGATTTTAAGGCAACATTACCTTCACTTCCATTAGTTATTTTGACGTTACGTGAAACGAACCCCTTTTTTCCAGACTAGCAAAATGAAAAGAGATTTGAACTGTGATTTATGAATAAAATCACAGAGCAGACGACTCGGAATAGGAAGCCCATTAGCCGTAACCTCTGTGGCACAGCTCCGACTGGATCGAACATACTACTGCCCCATACCGACGACGCTGCTGTATCTGTCGCGACTGCATTACTCCACGAAGTCAGAGGAGGTAGTGGAGTATATCAGACTAAAGCTAAATACGCCTCTAGGATCGAGCGAGTGGAGTCATGCCACAATATGAATATTAATTCCTTTGTGGTGGTCTTTAGTTTTTATATTTCATGTATTTCATTAAGATAATATACAGGTGAGATAAAAAAGACAACAAACGCTAAACTACTAGAAAGTAAAACTAGGATTTTTAAATCATATGAATAAAATTGGGTTCCCACGGCATGGTGCCCAAGATGCTGGCAGCGTTCCCCCTTTTGTATTGCTATGCTAATGGGTTGGGCAAGGTAGCTGTCGGCCCTTGGGTTTGGGTTTATATATTATATTATATGTACTTTAGTATTTAAAAATAAAAAATAGCATACATCATTTCGTTAAAAAAGAAGATATCCAAAATATTAATCTTAGAACTAACTCCAAACTCACGGTACCACGACTTCGTTTAACTAAGGTAAACGATTATTTTATGGGGAGCTGTAGACGTTTTTACAACAAGATTCCGGAGCATGTATTGGGATTACCATTTCCTAAGTTTAAAACTTACATTAAAAGTATTCAAAGTAGTCATGTTACAAAATTGAAGAGTATGTGTTACATAAAGATGTGTGGAAAGACAACATGAGTCTGGATTCCATACAAATATGATTCAAAATGTATTCTATAGCATTGAAGTTTATTTGAAAAGAGCAATCCCTACAGTTTCTTGCTCGTTCTTCTCGGGGAGGTCAGCGTAGTGAACGAGCAGTAGCTTAAAAAATGACTTCGAATGATTCAAGTGTAAAAATTTTACCTATAGAATAAGTTATTATTTGACTTTGACTATGACTGAATATATATATTATATTGAACATGCCTGATTTAAATTAATAAATAAATATTTTTTTCATTAACATAACCATATTTCAAAATAAACTTTACTGCTCGCATTCGGGTGTTGACGCGCCCTTTCGGAGTCCAAAGCTGCCGATTGGGCGACCACGCAGCGATCTGCCATCATTGTTGCGTATAGACGCGCCCTGAAATTCGCAGGAAGCAGATTCGTTCCCAATCTGTATTGAGCTTGCGAAACACACGTCATTTTCGCTTTTATGTTTTTTTTACTGTCCTGATAGAAAGTGACGATGAAGTCGACGATGGAAAATGCACAATTAAACAATAATACAGTAATTATTGGTTATTGATTGATTGTTGACCAGTCAGGCAACATCCAGATCCCACAAAATGATTTAACCTGTGTTAGCAGACAGTACCGTTGCCGCCGCGGCGGGCAAGCATCAATCGAATTTTTATCAACAAACCAAAACCGGTACAACAAAACTGTTCATTTAGGACCCCGACAGAAATATTATACCATTCAATACAGTCTGCAGGCAGGGAATGCCATTTATACGTCCCCCTACTGGTTACGGTTCTGCTCTCAGGCGAGGGTTTTAGTCATAGCCCGCCACGCTGGCTGGGACTTCACAATATTTTCATTCGTGAAAAAAGCTTACGGTAGATTTCAAATGAAATTTCGCACATAATTCTGAGAAACTGACAGCCCGGATTCGAACCTACGGCCTACGCTTGAGAGGCGGTAGGTTAAATCATTAGACTTTCACAGCTGTTTTAAATAAGTATAAATACAGTCCATTTTATATAGATCTGGTTACAGAACCATCACAGACCTTAGTGTGCTTAAAAATATATTCCTGTTATTTTTATTGTAAAATCCAAACTGTCAAAAAACTTAACTATTTTTATATAAAATCACCAATCCAGACAGATTCGGCGTTATGGATTATCGTCTGAACCGTGTATCTGTAAGAAACCAGGAGTGATATGTACCAGGTTGACATAACTTGTGAGAAAATTCCACTAAGATCTCATTTATGACAAATCCGCGTATCGGAACTCCAAAGGAAGCCAAAGTAAAGCACGCGAGTTCTGGGAATTTAGATCAAAATCAACCGGATCACGGACGGATTTCCTTTCACGCACCCTGCTGAACTCTTTACTTTTAACAAAAAACTACAAGCAACATAATATAAATGTGAAATAATCTAGAATAGAGCTTATTTTAAAGACATAGAGTGTGTATGAAGCGCAAAGTTGTTTTGTTTGTTGCGGAAGCGGTGCGGCCTCGAATTGTTGTTTGGTTTAAGTGATAAGGGAAGTGTGGTCTTTGTAAGTTTCTTTGCAAATAGTTTTAGTATTTAGTTTTTGTACAGATCGTTTGAAGGAAGTAAAATTTTGACCGATCTTTCTACACTCAGAAAAAAATCTTTGTTGCTTGAGAGCCGACAAAGATATCTAGTTCCCATAAAAAAGTTTTGTCATGGAATGAATTGAACGTCACAGTTCTTTGAAAAGGTTTTTTATGGGAACTAAACACCTCTGGTAATTCGCAGCCTACAAAGTTTTCTGAGTATACAAATAGACGCAAACAAAGTTGTGCGACTTTCAAATATTAACAAAAATTTTATACGGCTTATCCCATTCAATAAAGGTAAAATTTGCTTGGTTATTTGCCATAACATTGTGATAATGAGCCATTTCTACAGCCTTGTGTAATACTTTTACTTTGAATTTTAATTCGGATTATATTATTTTGACCTTAACTGTATATATTCCAAATTCAATGTAATTTATTTTGATAAGGGTCGTTGACGCCCGAATAAATGATTTTTATTTATTTTTTAATTATTAATAAGTGCTAGTAGAATCGACTGTGTATCTACTAAACATATTTGTTTTCCAAAACGTAAATTACATGAAAATAATTACGCATGTTTGTTTGAAATATTACGTAGGTACTGATGAATTTTCTTATTATATTTTTGTTACTTCAGTTTCTATAAGCTTGTACCTTGGGTCACGATTTTAGTGGAACGGGCAGCGGCGCACGCGCCGGAAAGTGACATCACGGCGCGCCCCGTCCGGCGCTATCTCGGCCGCGGCTCTATTTATCGAAATTTCCCGCTCGGTCAATGTACTAAGCTTTTTAATGGCTCGTCTTATTGATGAAATTTAGTTTTTTTACTGACTTCAAAAAAACAAATCTTCTACCCAATTTGGTGATTCTTTTTTGCTGGATAGAGGGTACCTCAATAATGGTCCCATTTAAATTTGAAGAAAATATTCGACTTCTAAGGGCGGCAAACTAGGGGATGAATTCGGTTTCGTGCACTTTCAGGTAAACGACTTCAATAAAACTTGGCAAATATATGTAATTCCATGTAGTTTTGAGGTCGGCTTTTTTAGTACTCTGTGCTGAGATTATGATGACTTATTTAGGAGTTGTACTGAAATGTATACAGGAATATTTGTAAAATAATAACAATAGAAACTGTGCCTTAATCGAAGATTAAAACGCGAAATTATACGAATCTCGAACTAAAATCCCCGTATCGGCCCGTTTTAAGGAATCCCGAGTCAATCCAAACACGCCGCCTCAAATTGCCTATCCTCTTTGTGGCGGCCATATTTACAGAAACATAATTAAACTTCATGTATGGCTTTGACAAAGCATTAATAAATTTTAAAAAAAACCGTTTCCGGTTGTCAAAGGGGAGTACATCAAATGTCAAAACCAATGTTTGGCCAAATGTTTTATTGAATTATTCGCATGAATTGTAATGAAATGGACAAAAATATTGACAGTGAGAACAATTAAGTATTGATTAAAACGCGTCGCTGCAACGTTATGGGGTTGCGGCACTAGAAAATCGGAAATCAACGTTTTAAAAAAGTTTATTCATAAGTCTTGCCGAATTTTGCTTTGGTTACTTTAGATTGCCTGTTTGTTAGTATATTTAGATGATTGTTGATGACGATTATTTTGAAATAGTGTTGTTCTTGTAAGCAGACATATTATCGATATTCTGTTATTAAAACAATTCACTACGAGGTTTTTATTATTACATTATTATTATTTTTAAAGTTTACCTACAAATGAAAAAAGAAAGAAAGAGTGGTTGGAAATTATAGGACTGCCGAACATAAACATTGGATCAAATACTATCTTCGTTTGTTCGCTCCATTTTGAAGTCAAATTTTAATAGAACTTTGAATGTATCTAGATTACATGATAATGCAATTCCATAGTTACATTTACTGGTAAATAACTTTATATATAGTTTTGATTAAAATGGCTCATTACTTGCCTAGTCTTAATCATACTTTGATTACAGTAAACTATACAAATTTGCAAACATAAAAAACAGTTTCAACATTCAAGCCATACATTTGCATGTCGATATTGACTTATCTATGATTATGGTACAACACTAAATCCGCAATTTGTGGTGGACATTTTTGATTTAGGTAGGAACGTTTATTCCGTAGATATCTCCTTTCCTTTATTTAATTTCCATCCTCTAATCTTATCATACACAATTTACATAATAAGAAGGAGGAGGAGGAGGTTTTCCATTCAACAGTATCGTTTTTCGATGATTCTTTTTTATTGAGTCAGGGATACCATACAGTAGTGATCCTGTTCTAATTTCAAGAAAATATTACACCTCTATGAGTGAAAATTAGAAAACCAATTCTGTTTATTAGACTGCACCCACTTCCGTTAACCGACTTCAATAAAACTTGGCGCATACATAAATGTATCACAAAATATTGAGGCCGGTTTTTTTAAAAAAAAAGGATAATTATATTACAACATAAATACAAAAAAATAATACTCTAAACTGCCTCCGTAGCCGAACGGATACCATGCCGGACTGCCACGCAGAGGTCCCAGGTTCGATTCCCGGGCCGGGAGAAATAGTTGTATGGCCTACAATTATTTCTCTCGTGAGTTTGGGTGTAATTTGTGGTTGTCTATGTGTGTGTCCATGGCACCCGCGACACAGGGTTTCTTTAGTGCGGGGCTATGTTGAGTGTGTGCGTTATTATTGCTATGTTACTGTTACTCTCGAATTGAGAACATCTTCCGTTTTTTAATAGGAATGAATATAAGTTTCCATTGGTGCTTTATATTTGTACTGTAAATTCAACTCTATTTGACCAGAAAAGTTGAAATTACAAAGTATAGTAACGCTGAGTCGGTTGGTATATAAAATTAAACTGGCTGGCATTTAAAACTTTAATCCAATATAAACTCAAACAAAGTACTGTTCAGGACGCGTTTGTAAAGCTAGTTAGACTGATTCTGCTACTAAAACATAATTCTAGTTCCACACGCACGGATTATAAGCAAAAGTAATAACCATAAAAACGTTCTATAACGCCGCTTAACAGCTTACACCAAAGCGTGTATCACATTTATAGTGGCATTCGCGTTAATTGCCGCCAGGCGCCAATGAACAAAAATATAATACACTAATAAGTTAATGAATAAGTATAAAATGAAGCATTTCGAAACTGGGGCGAAGTGAGAGGTGAATATTTTAATTTTGGCAGCCAATTAATGACGTAATTATTGTATTTTAAAATTCTTATAAAGCCCCCACCGTTCTGGGGCAATACTCTTATGCAAACTAAGCAAAATTTTGCATATATTACATCGCTATTTTGCCTAAACGTCGTGGAGATGCCAAGCTTTTCCCGATCCGTTTTGATACAATATCTAAGGCCAATTATTTTATCGAAGCACAGAAGAGACGACAGTTGGGCCCAATCCTGTTAATTTTCAATCATCTCAGTTGTACGTCCATAGTGTCAATGGCAGGTTTTTGTACGTTTAGTATACTGCTAAAAGTTAGTGGCTTGCCAGTGGTTAGCCATCGAGCTACTATTCAAATGCCATTACACTTTTTAACCGACTTTAAAAAAGAGGAGGTTCTCAATTCGACTGCATGTTTTTTTAATTTATGAACGGATTTTGATGATTCTTTTTGTTGGAAAGAGTGTAACTCTATATTGGTCCCATTTAAATTTGAAGAAAATGTTCCACTTCTGAGGTGAATCCGGTTTCGTGCACTTTCCGGTGACCAATTTCAATAAATCTTGGCAAATAGATATAATTCCACACAATTACGATGTCGGTTTTTTAGTACTCTTTGAGATTATTTGTCATTCTGCTCTTCAATGGCGAGTCGGTGACGGTTATTAATTACGAAACAAAAATTAAGATGTGATTTTAGTAAGGTAACATCGACCGTTAGTGCAATTCCACTGACACTATATTTAGACTCAACTGCCATTGCAACTAGATTTTATCAGATTTCAACATAATTTTCAATATAATCTCAGAGGATTTGAATTACAATGACAAGCGGCCAAAAATGAGCAGACTTGGGAACCTGTGTTTTATCACCCAATTTATTGAATATCCCGTTCATGAACGGGATAGTTCACGGACAGTAACGGCGTTTACAGTACAATTAAATATCCAAATATGCACTTATGCAAAAAAAGATGGCATCCTTCTTTTTGCCTACGCTGAGTGCGAGATACCTCAAACAGTGTTTTTATAACCTCAGTACAGAGTACTAAAAAACCGACCTCGAAGTCATTCATCCCCTAGTTTACCACCCTTAGAGGTAGGATATTTTCTTCAAATTTAAATGGCACCACTTCTCTTTCCAACAAAAAAAGAATCATCAAAAACGGTTCACAAGCCGTTCAAGAGCCGCCTCCTTTTTTGAAGTCGGTTAAAAACTCAGTTCTTTTCTGCCCGTTTTGACAGTATCAAGTAAGGCCGATTATCTATTAAAGCGGAGTGGAGACAACATGTGCATTTTTCATTTCTTCAGTTATTTTGTAGCTGAAGGCTGATTTGTCTATCGAAGGACACAATCAATCAACTAATACTATATCGTTATTTTAACAACTTCAAGACGTTTAGTCAAATCAACGATTTATTACAGTTGTTAAAACAATTCGACAGTTAATGGATCTAAAGAGGCTGAGAGCAAATAATTTTAATTTTAGATCAATATAAAATGTTCCCCTGATAATTGCGTCGATTCGTGTAAATACAAAGTAAGTTATCAAATTACTTGACGGCCTAAGACTACTTAATTAACATAAACGGAATGCATTTGCATATAATTTTAGTTAAGAAAATTTGACAGCTCTAAACAAAATAAATCTCCCGTCGTATGAAATGAAATGTTGCCTTATTTTCTCTTCACAAACAGACTTAAGAGTAGAGGAACTTATAAGTTAAAACAAAGATTGGTCATGCTGTTTTGCGAGAAACTGGTGCCCGAGATAGTATAGAAAAACTGTATTACGGGTCACCAGGCTTCCACTCTGCAGATGAGCAATATGGTTGTGGCACTGTGGTTGTGACACAGGAGAAAAAATAACTAAAGTACGTAAATATTCCTAACTTATATTCCTAACCTATATTGTTGTTTGTTGGTGTCAATTCGGGCGCATCGTCCTCGTCACTACCTGCGTTAACTGATATTTTAGTTATACTATTCAATAAGGGAGTCACTTATTAACTCAACGCATTAAGCTGGTCAGCAAAAGCTCCTTATATATGAACGTAAGAGCACCACACAGGTCGCCAACGAATCTGCTTCCTGAGAATTTCCGATCGCATCCGTACTCATAGCTGACAACAGCTGATCCTGGTTTAGCAACAATGTGCTTCGTTCACACTGCATTGAAAATGTCTTTATTACCTTCGCAAAAGAAACTTATACGCCTATGGTCCTCACATGTTCCCGAACCCTGTTTCGTTTGTGAAAGTCTGGTGTCCATACTAGGATTAACCTGTGTTATAGAGCACCAGGCTCTCACCCTTATACCTCTAAGCAGATGCAAGAAAGATAGGCGTAAGATAGGAAGACACGTGTAGTCATACAATTACATAAGCATAAGACAAAAGGATGTGTGTACTTAAATAGTCACAAAAAAAGCAAAATGAAAATTAACTGTTGTTAAATTAGCTTTAAATACATTGGAAAACGATTGTTAATATGTTTTGTTGTAAGTGCACGTACGTCTGGGCCTGTATTTATATGTACTAAATATTATATATAATTGTCCTGCTCGTTTTTTAAGGTATTCGATTAAAAACGGATATACAGCGGAGTGTTAACACGATACATTTTCATGCGTTTAAAGACGGATAGCCGCAGTTTTCACACAGCAATCGCCCTGAAAATTTTTTGCCTTTTATATTGACAAGAAGACGTCAAACCCTTTGCCGCCGGAAGAACAGAAGGTGTTGGGTTTATACAATTCCATAGTTTTATCCCACAAAACGGGCCTTTGTTTCATTAAAGATATCAATAAATCGTTGTACACAGAAGATTCAGAGATCAATACTAGACGCCCCTTGTTCGGTGACTATTCGATAAAAAACGTAAGACTTCGCAACGTGTAAAAACTGTCTATTCGGTAAGATTTGTACTGCAAAAAAAACGTGCAGTGTAATGCCAGAGGCTAATGCGAAGTGTGGTTAAACACGAACACGTCAAAACGATTCCGCGTTAATAAGTTTGGTACATACGATAATTATTGAGCTTTCAAAAGCGAATACCATAATAATTTTAGTGGCGTATTTGCTCTTGACCACTACCAAGCCCTGGAGTAATGGGAGAGTCTACGATAGAACGAGCCCGCCCAGGAGATGCCTAATCAGTCGCTCTTTAAAAATACTCAGGTGGTATGCGCTCGGCAACGGAGTCGCAGACAGGGAATTACATTAGTGGACAGCGCGCATAATAAAAGATGATGAAAAGCGCCAAACAATATTATATTTATTTATATAACAAACCTACTTTATATATTATACGGCCTTAAGTCAGAATGTTTACTTTTAGTTTACTAAGAATCCGCTAGATGGCATTGACCAATTCAGCGTGACTTTGTAAAGGAGGATGGTTGTCTCTACCGTGGGAAGAGGTTACGCAGCTCCAGCCAAGTTAAAACTCCAAGTTGTCAGAAAAAAAAGTTTATTTCCGCCTTGTATGACGCCAATACAATTTCACCCTATATGCAGAAGGTCTTAGCAGTTATTTGTTAAGAAGGGACTCGACTCCTGGAAACCGTTCCGCGAGACGATGATTTTCACTCTATATGATGGCCAATAAAATTTCACCTTATACATGAACGTACGTCAATTATCAGAAGGTTCGGGCAGTAGTTCCCAAGAAGGGACTCAACTCCAGGTTACCTAACCAAGCTCTCGGTATTCTTTGATTGCTCTCTCTATAGACAAACTGGCGACCAACTCTTCAAGAAGTAAATAATGATAACTGTAACCTGTACCTCCTCCTCCTTCTTAACATTTATTTATTTTTTATTTATTTAACGCAAATATTAATCATTAGAACGTCGTAGTAACATTTGCAATTTAAACATTTATGGCATTTTTTCACAATCTTTTGATAAAACTGTCGGTAACAACTACACGACTATTTAAAATTTTATGAAAATTGGCAACCCTACAAATGTCATTTTACTTCGTCTTCAAAAAAGTTCATTCATAAAGTATTATCCACTAATCACCATTATTGGTATTGGTATTGGTGCAACGGGCTAGTTTCCGCAACTCGACGTCGAGGCGCCTATTTTGCGTGTGGTGGGTCCAGGGTCCTACTCGTGCCACCCAAGCTCCTCCAGGAATCTCAGCAGTCTCTTCGGTTTTCTGAAGACTTCGGGGAGCGACCTCGGCACTCCAAGGTACTTTGCCCTGTAGTTGGCCACACCGGAGCACTCTAGTAGGATGTGTGGGGCCGTTTCCTCCCCCTCCATGCACGCTCTGCATAGAGGACTGTCCGTGGAAGAATGCTCGCCTGCCACTAATCACCATACATACGTCTACCTTTTTTGTTAACCCCTGACGCAAAACGAAGAAGTTAAATTTCAAGTTTGTCAGTGTATTATGTGTCCATCTGTGGCATCATGGCTCCCACACGGATGGACTGATATCAAACGGGCTCTTTTTATTTGAAGGCTAATTTCTTCGAGATAGTTCTTAATTATATTTGATGAACATCTGTTGAAAAGTCATCAGCTTTCCTTTCTTTACGGTACAAAATGACGAAATGAATTAGTCGTGCACCCGGTGATAAACAAGTAGAGCCACAAAGCTCTAATGGGCACTGCCACTACGCTCGTCATCCTAAAACATAAGTTGATAAGCCCCATGTGTATATAATTTCAACACCGGAACGCAGTAATGCTCACATTACTGCTTGGCGACAGAAATAGGTACGGTTGCAGTAGTTCCCTGGACAAACTCTTTTACAAGGGGCTCTACTGCTATTAAAGTCCGTGTAAGAGAAATTCTGTTTTTAATTTTTTTGTTCTGCTAGTCGCCATAATTACAGGAGAGAGATAATACGTAGAAGGCATATTATTATGCAGTTAATGAAATCTGTAAATCAAGTAAGGTACCATAAGTTTGTACGGCACAGAAGTGTTAACCAACAACTCGGTGAACATGTTCTCGGCAACTTTCCGTTCTTTGCATGAATTTTAATGCACACCGATTGTGCGAATGAGTTAATGCAGCCAAGAACACATAAATTCGTGGGTATCTTTGGTTTTTATGATGATAAATTGTGTTAAAAAGAAGTATCCGTGTTTTTGATGAATTATGTTAATTTCGCTTCTGAAGGGGGCAAAAGAAAGTCGCGGGAAGCGTGATTTAATTTACAATAGCAGATACAACTGTTTGTCAACGTAATTTATGTTCAAAAGGAATCTTTTCCCATAAAATTGTCTTTTAAATTGTTGATATTAATAAATGCATTCTCATCGCTAACAGCGTGACTGGCGATGGTACACATTTGTGTAAATAATTTTATCGTAAAAAAAACTTTCTGAAAAGTTTTTGGAATTACATCTATTTGCCATGTTTTATAGAAGTTTGTTAACGGAAAGTGAAATCCAATAAGCCGTTTTCGACCCCTAATTTGGGTAAATTCTAGAGCATTAATATTTTCTTCAAATTTGAACAACACCAGTAATGAGGTAACCCCTTTCCAACAAAAAAAGGATCATCGAAGTCGGATGACAAATGTCATAGTAATCGTTAAACAATAACGGACGGTTATGTATGTACATATTTTTTCCTTATGCATTAACTATTGTTTTAAAAATAAAACACGTGAAGAACTGTTTAATGATTAAAAAAGAACTAAATATGAAATGAAATGAAATGAAATGAAAGAATTTATTTCAGACTACATGTCCATATAAATATGTTTAACGATCAAAAATTTAAAAAGTAAAAGATCTTGTGTAGTCTGGCTTTATATACATTTCGCTTTCGCGCCATTTTGTTTAAATTAATGCCACGTGTATCCTGTTTTGTCAAACCGGGACGTTGTTAAGTATTTGGGACACGACACTTAATGGCGGGACTGTCCCGCTCAAAACGGGAGGTATGGTAAAAAAACACAATCGAAGTGAGAACATTCTCCTTTTTTTCAAGTCGCTTAAAAATACAACAATGTCCAGCAAAAATATTAACTAACAAATTCTTCCAAAAAATATCTTCTACTATTTTTTTTACTGGAAATAAACTTTACCAATAAAAGGAGTTGCAGTCGGGTATATAATTATGATTATTGGTCATCTTTTACACTCTCGCCTTTCCCATGGCCTAAAATATAAATAAATAAATTATTATTATTATAGGGTGGTTACATTCAAAGCCTATGCAGCTCGTCATCATTCAACCATTTCGTAGCAGTGGAGCTCCTTGTAAAAGAGCTCGTCCTAGGAAGTACTGCCACCTTACCTATTTCTGCCGCCAAGCAGTAATGTAAGCATTAATGTGAAAGGGTTGTAACCCTAACTAGCTGTGAACAGGTTCACGGCAATGAAACGGGAAACTTCCGGTCCACAAAATTTATTAAAGAAGTAAAGTTTAAAGAAAGGCTGTAACAATATAAAGGTAAATGTAAAAAAACAGGTATAACAGTAAAAAACACTCCCTACACTTTATTATTAAGGCACTTACCCCTAAATGAGCCGAGAAACTGAATTACAGAAATAGATACATGAAGGGTGTAGACTTATAAATTATTACACATGATTAGCTTAATAACAGCTCTGACTGTTGTGGCGGTCGAGCTGGGAGTGGCCGTGGTACGAAAACAAAATGAGAAAATGAAGGAAGATGGAACAATTCAAATTTAAAATTTAAATACAAATAAAATAAAATAAATTATAAGATACAAGAGGAGAGAGGCGATACAAAGAGGTGAGATGACGGTGTAAGGAGGTCACACCGTCACAAATGCGTTGGGTGCAGTGGTAGTGCCTCTCACCGATTCGCGATTTAAAGCTCTGAGTGGCACTGCTACTGCTATGGCCAGGCGTGTCGCTTTCCACCAGACGCAGGAATGATTCCCGTCCTTTGAAATAATAAAAAAAAGTTGTAATGTCTATTTTTAAGAGTCTATACTACCTCAAATTCCTATACTACTTCAAACCTCCGTGTAAGACAAGCTCAGACCAAATTATCTGTCAAGCGCATGTTGCGCAAGCATCTGTTTGACAATTGTCAAAATTAAGACACTGTATAATGTTCCTTTGGGTACATATATCATATTATTTATTATTATAATATATATATGTAAGTTTATTATGTATGTATAATAAGTATGTTTATAGTATGTTATTTATTTATACCATACAAATTATCGATTAGTTTTCTAGAATATTGTTCTTCTTGTTTAAGTGTAGCACCAACCTATTGTGTTTTTTTTTCTGTTTGGCCCAATGGTTGACTGGTAGAGAATGACTTATGGCATTAAGTCCGCCATTTGTACTTCAGTGTATTGTACAATAAAGTTTAAATAAATAAATAAATAAATGGCTGTGTAAATGTTGAATTAATCACTTTGGATTATATATATATATATATATATATATATATATATTAGTATACGGTATGAAAACACGATTCCTGTTTTACGATAAAAAAAAACACAAACTTGCCTCGAAATTTTACAAGAAAGTTCTGCATTCAATTCACTTTACATATACCAATGACATTTTTTTATATCAACTGAACTAAATAGAACACGTATACTATACGATATGCATTTTTCAAATAGCTTTAATTCCGTTTGTAAACAAATAAATTCTTAAATTAACCCAAGCAAAGTGAACCGTATTAGTACGGGAAACAATTCGATGTAGTGTCGACTCTTAAAGCTTATAACTGCCACTAGCTAGGCAACCTGTGGCGACGAAGCCAGAGAAGAATGTGTCCGAAATATCGGACATTTATTACAAAATCGTGACATGGTGTATAATATAAGGTGTACGATAATAGTGATGTAAATTTGCTGAATAACCATAGATTTTATAATTATTAATACAAAGAGATTCACATCTATGAGAAATCGATCGAGATGTCGCTATTCACTGTTGTGTCAATTATTTTTATTTGAAATTTCTCCACTAGTTTGTTATAATTATTAATACAAAGATCGAACACTCCAAAAAAATTACTTCGATCCAGCCGGATTCACACCGACGTCTTCAAGCATACCGTGACAGACGCTATACCAACTAAGCCATGGAACGAACCAGCGGACCTTACGCATTTTTCTATGTGCTTGCGTCGTATCTTTGTATTTGGTTGTTCAACGACTTTTTAGCCATAGCGCCATCTATGAGAAATCTATGATATTTCGTCACCCAGTTAGACCTTTACAGCTGTCAGCCCCGGCTAGAGATGTCGCTATTCATTGTATTTAAATTTTTATAATTAGAACAAACTAGTGAAGTAATTTTACATAAAAATAATTGAAATCAATTTTTTTTGTATAAAGCCAAGTGACCACACGAGGTAGTCGTGCGCCTGGTGGTAAGCGACATGCCTGTCCATAATGTTGCAGTGCTACTCAGAGCTCTAAATCGCAAAGATCTGAGGGTCACTATAACTGCGCGCCCGTCACTCTGAGACATAAGTTGACAAGTCCCATGTCATGCCTGTAAATTCACCAGCACCCTTACCCGTCAAAACCGGAACACAGCAATGCTGCCATTACTGCTTGGCGGCAGAAATTGGTAAGGTGGCAGGACTACCCTGGACGAACACTTTGACATGGAGCTCTACTGCTACTATTTAGTATACGCCAAAGAAAACCATAAACAAGTCAAACAAAATACGCATAAAACCAATAATAATTGAGACGTAAATAACGTTAATTCTCCATAATTTCAGCACTAGGCACAACTCATAAACATCGCCGATACGACATTAGATAAACGCTACAAAGAGACAATCATATCAAAATCCAATGCATTAGAAAGAGACAAGCGCATGTCTAGTTTATCTCCTTAAATCAACAAATACTAGCCTACTGTTTAGACATCGTTATTTCTGGATCTTTACGCAGACAACTCTGAACTATACCTAGTAATATTTAAAGTTGATAATGTTTTGTGTTTGTAACAGGTGTTTTGAGAAACCTAGGTATTGAAAGGCGAGTAATATACATCTGTGCGTGCGAGTTGATTTAAGATACGATCTTGGCGCCGTAATAAAGCGTAGAACATATTCACATCTGAATGATGTCTATATTTATAAGAAATGCGAATACTTTTGACTGAATGTGAGATCCAGCCGTTTTCTGCCGTAAATAAGAAACAGCAAGCACATCATCATCATCATCAACCACCACCAGTTTATACGTCCCGCTGCTAGACACGTATCTCCTCTCAGGTGAGGGCTGAACCTTCACACGTTTTCCTTGGGTTGAGAAAAGATAATCACTAACATTAGCTCACAGTAGACCATTGTACACAAGCCCAGCAAGGCAAATTTGATATAAGCCCCTATTAAAAAGTTATAGCGGGGTCGCTATACACTGACTTAAGGATGCCTTTTTAAACCAAAAACTAACTGGTTAACGAGAATGAGTAGCGAAAGAAGAAAATCAAAAATCAACGACACAAAACACAAAAACAAACATCTAACAACGATATCAAACAAAATGAAGATAACAACTAAAAAACGCTAAAGAAAATCGTAACGGCAACACACGTAATAAACTCAAACGCAGATGTCACAATACCATCAGCTCCTGCGCAACCTATACCTCCAACTGCTATCCGCCATATTGTAAAAAGAACTCTACATCAAAATAAACCATACAGTGTAAACTTTAAATCAATATGGCCACTTTATAAACACTTATGGGGATATTTAGCTACATGTGAGCCGTATTTGGCATGTTGTTTTTGCGCATGCGCTTGCCAGTTTTCCCATATGGTCAGTATTGCCGTCTTGTTCTAGTGACGTCACGGAACGGTACTTGCTTGGTCTAGTTTAATGCGATGTGCAGTTTGATTTATACATGGAATTTAAGGTTTTAACAAATACAGTTATTATCGAGTTCTTAGGTTTTCGCGATTGTTACACATTTCACCCGTCAGTCAACAATGACCATGAGACCTGTAAAAGGCCCGAAACGTCGGTTTGTTTAAAAAACAAATTATACGCGATTTAAATCCTAATAATAAAGAGATAAAGTAAAACCCCAATAAGCCCCGATTGTTGTTAACCTTTTTAAATTATCATCATAATCTTAATCAACAGATTATACGTTCCATTTCAGGGCTCTGACCTTCTCTAAGAGCCACGCCTAATGGAGTTGGTGATTCACACATTACTTGTGAACTTTCTTTGAAATGCAGTTTTCATCACGATGTGTCCCTTATCTCTTACCTTTTCCTCTGGGCACACGCATACTACATACATAATGCGCGCGCACAATATTGATTAGCGATGGACACAAAGTATCTGGTGTCTATGATTGTACGGTGTTTTCTTGGCCTTCAATACTTTTTATATGATACTAAGTGAAGGGACGAACAAATACTGACTCTGGTGGTCAGTTGCACGTCATTTCATAGCAGTTGTAATGCCACCACTAAGGGGCGCTGCCACTAACCCGCCGCCGTAATACATAACTGGACAAGTCTCATGTGCCCCCTCAAAACCGAAACGCAGTAACGTTCACATTACCACTTGACGGCAGAAATAGGCACTTCCCTGGACGATCTCTTTCTAGGAGCGTTATTGATACTGAATACGGAACACAGCGGCTTGTGGAACCTACCCAGGTAGGTTCTGTACAGACAGAAATCCTACCACCTGTAAACTACGTATCTAATAATAACAATAATAATATGCAGACATTAACACCAATTGCTGATCTCAAACCTGGGAATTAATTCCCTGTACTTTTTTTTATGAGGCGACGAACAAGTCGTTTGCCTGGTGATAAGCTACATTCATAACAGTTGCAATGCCACTTAGAGCTTTAAATCGCAAAGATCTGAGGGGCACTGCCACTGCGTCCGTCACCCTGTGACATAAGTTGACATTCCCACGTGCTTGTAATTTCACCAGCACCATTGCCCTTCCAAGCTAGAACGCAGTAATGCTAACATTACTGCTCAGCGGTAGAAATAGGTAAGATGTCAGTAGAAAGGTGTACGAGATGATCCTTCGAGGTAAGATGATCCTTTTCAATTGTAGCGAAACCAGTAACGTCACCTAGATTTTGTATTTGATTGAATTTAGACCCCAATGAGGACTTTGTTAAATCTAAAAAGTGGTTGTTTTGTATTTAATTCTACCAAAACTTAGAAATTTTCCAAAATAGGGGCAAGGTGATCCCCTGTACCTGTAATTTCACTAGCACCTTATTAAGGTGACAGTGACATTACTGCTTAGCTGCAGAAATAGGTAAGGTGTCAGTACTACCCTGGACGAACTCTTGGGCAAGGTACTCTACTGCTCCTAACTACTACGTATACAGAAGTAACGTATTGACTCCATGATGAAACCCAGAACAATTTAGAATTTAGAAAAGCTCGTTTCACCAAACTGGTTCTATTGGAAATCCATCCCGGGACCTCATCATTGAGCCACAAGGTCTTCAACTACCTACTACTAGAACACCCAGACCAGTAGCAATTTAGAAAAAGTCGTTTCTTTAATCTGGTTCTACCGGGAATGGAACACGGGACCTTCTCATCCATCGCCCGCAGTGCAAATCGTTGGTCTATCGATGTCGTCAACTACCTACCTACTTAATTTCTCAGTTTTCATCGTCATCTAATCCATTATACGTTCTAATGCCGTGCACCTAGCATATGTTACGCTTCTCTATGAGGCTTCCTCAGCAGAGTTGTTGATTGTCCGACGCGATATTCGGCCAAAGTTCATAAAGTAGCAAATTAACTTACTTCCATTTTCATTAACATTGATTTCCGCACTCGATGCATTAATTAAAAATGTTACTTACATACATACAGCAATCACTCAATACCGTGACGTTACACGTAAATTAGTGTTGTACTTCGTCAGTAGCTAATATATCGATACCGACATACACCTGATCGACTGATAACGACCCAATTTGTTACCGACGGAGCTCGATAACTTCGTATTCTTTTTTCGAAGATGGTCGATAAAACAGGATGGATTTAATAAGTGACGATCAGGGTTTCAAGTAATATGTAGGACGGGTTATCTTGTTCGATCTTTTTTTTGATGGATATATTATTTGCGAATTGAGGAATGGGTTGGATGAAGCGATTGAGGACTTGGATTTAAAAAGAAAAGAAGTGCATTATTAATCATTTGTTTACAAGTACCTAATTGGCCTAAAATCTGATGCACTGCCAGTGGCATATTTGTGGAGACCATTAATTATTTTTAAGGGAAGATCAACAGTTTAAAACTAAATAAATAATAATAAAAAAAAAACAACTGAGAGACAATTAAAGATCTTCACAAGTAAAAATATAATAAGGACTCTGGGTGCACAATTCACCTAACTTATTATATAATACATAGAAAAAAAAAGAAAGGTGGCCTTTCTTTAGAAGTTGTAAGCGTCACTAAGAGCCAAAGAAGAGACTTTGATAGAAGAAGGTAGGAAAAGAAAATAAAAAACAATAGAAAATGTACAAAGCGTCTATTACAGGAATAATATTAACGAATATAATAATATAAACACTAGCTCAGGGTAGTGAGTTCGCGTACACTAAACAGGAATAAAACCAAAGGAGGCAATAACACGATATACGTCATAAGTATTTACGTACTTTATTTCATTTTCACTTCGGGACGCATACGTCCGTCACTTACCCGGCTAGGGTCTATTGAAAACCAGCGTCACAGCCTAGTCTTGGTTGTGACTTTAACTGAATGGGATCCTTTTGCATACGCCACAGCCAGTATCATAAAAAATAGTACTTCAAAATACTCACTATTGTTCTATTCTTGATTCGTTGTTGTATTCTTGAAGGTAATGAAAAAAAATCATAAGTTTTTTTTTAGACAGAGACAAGTTTAAGTTTTTTATTAATACTTCCAAATATTTCTACCTCTCTCAGTTCTATCGTCGGCTAATATTACAATTTCTTACTAAATTTAATTCCATTACAAATACTTAACAATATTAAGATTCTATACTACCACAAATGGCTTTGGTTCGTTCCGCATAACAATGGAAGTGTTGAATCAATCACATTGGAAAAAACAGTAAAATTGAGGATAAACGAGTACACTGATTACTGCACAGTGTAAAAACACGATAGAAAAAAAACACAAACTTACCTCGAAATAGGGAATGAACCTATTTTTCCGGATTTAAATCGCGTATATTTGTTTTTTCAAACAAACCGACGTTTCGGGCCCTTTACAGGTCCCATGGTCACGGTTG
>NW_020653850.1:21911276-21944535 GCF_003589595.1 Hyposmocoma kahamanoa | reverse complement strand
TATATATTGCAAAAGTTGATTGGTCTAAATTTGTCAAAAATAGGCAAATAATGTTAAAAATGTATTTTTATGATTTTTTGCTCGGTTATACCCTTTGTTTACATTTTGGACATCTAATTATAGTTCATACTATATGTGTAATAGTTACCAGATGTCACGCCTTCTTCGTACATTACTACGGCACGCCATAGTGAAAACAAAGAAATGATAAAACAGTGTAATATGTAATGTACGTAACATAACATAACAGTGTAATATTTTTCTTAGTGTGTCGACTCTGACGTTTATATTTGTGAGGACCAATACTCAGCGACTGACACAGCATTATCAGTGGCGTTGTACAGGTCCTCGCGTGTGCAGGTGTAGAGGCACGCAGATCACCACAAATAAATGCGCTTTCAGAGCTATAACCCCACCTGTGCATGCTCTCCTTGCTTTGGCCGACTAGGGTCCGCAATCTACAATCATCTACAATCCACAATCTATAATCCACAATCTACAATTCACAATCTACAATCCACAATCAACAGCGTAATGTTGTTACATAAACCAATTAACGATTCAGTCATTTCCACCTTATACCACCATGATACACCGGTGAACCCGACTGTCTTTACCTGCGCTATGGACGACAAAAGTTCATGAGATTGATCAGGGCCGGTTTAAAATTTGCCATACCCATTGGGAATAAATAAAGAAGCAAGGCCCTACGTGCGAATGAGTGGTGTAAAGAAAGAAAAAGGTCATAACCAATTATAAGAAACTAGTGGAATAATTACACAGCATGCTTTCATAGGTTGCTCACAGATGAAAGCCAAAACAGAGATCTGTAACAAACACATGGGAAAATTCGTGAGGTCCGTTAGTTCCTTTCGTGGTTTAGTTGGCATCTGGCATAGCGTCTGACACGATTTGCTGGGAGAAGTTGGTTCGAATACAACCGGATCGAAATTATTTTTTTCTAAGTGTTCGATCTTTGTTTAATAATTATAACAAACTCGTAGAGTAATTTCACAAAAAAATAATTTTTATTTTGATAATATACAGGTAAAGTAAATAAGATAATAAAAGCTTAAATACTAGAAAGTAAAACTAGAATTTTTAAATTATATGAGTAAAATTGGGTCCCTGCGGCAAGATGCTGGCAGTGTTCTCCCCTTTGTATTGCTATGCTAATAATTGAATATCACATCATATTCAATATCACGTGGTGAAATATTTTGACGAGATGATTTGCTCCCTCATGAAACGCAACCTCTTTTCGCATTTATTGCATGATTATAAAGCTTATTCTGACCGGCTTTATGCAATTCCATATCGATGTGTGGTGGCTCCTTAAACCAAGAGCATAAGGATGGAGTGTACCGGACCGGACTTTCGTCGACCGAAGGAGGAACCAAATGAAAAATCACCTCAGTGAGAAGACTTGCTTGTTGCCCCCAGAGGACCTAGAATTTCCACTGCAAATGACACAAACATGTGGCACTGGCTGGAGTTTAAAATATTCTTTTTTTGAATAATTTTTTTTTAATAATAGAAAAAATTAAAAACTTATGACAAAAAACATTACAAATTTAATTCTTTTTAACAGCATAATAATACATTATTCACAACCGACTACAATTAAATTTAAAACTTTGTTCTAATACTCGTAATTAACTACGTATTAATATCATCTACAATGTCATTAAATTTTTAAATAGTAAATGCATATACAGGGTGCTAATGAATTAGGGGTGTATACTTTTAGAGCCAATTAAGATGATGCCCGAGTATCACAATGAAATGTCCACGTTTTATGATAAATTAATTGTTATAGGATAGTTACTAAACACAACCTTTTAGTAACAATATAACTTAGGACCAATTTATTAATCCCTACTTAACCAACCGGATAGGTCTTATTCGATGGATAGTAGGAACTTCATTTCTGAACAGATAGCAGACAACTATCAAATAAAATCTTTAACAGAAGTTATAGTCATGTGTCACTTCATAAGCCAGTTAGGACCTAACCTGCCGTTAATTTAGTGATTTTTAGGTTATATTTACGTAGCATTATTTGTGATTAAAATTCTTCAATGCCACCTTTTGGAACCTTTTTTATTCAATTTATTGAAAACACCTGAAAGCTTACATTATTTACAGTACCAAAGTGCTTACAAGTCAAACTGATCAAATTAAAAAATAAATAAAATTAAGAAAAAATAGATAAGAAAATAAAATTATATAGTGGAAATTGCACTGTATACGCGACGCCTCACGAACCAGGCCTAAGCGCGTCAGCGCCTCCGGGTTATAAACCTGGTTCGTTAGTAACCGGACATAATGTGACAGCTGTGTCTCCTTTCTTCTAGGTACATGTGTATCCTCTACAATACATGTAAGTAGTAAGTAACAAAGAGAAACGGACACAAGAACGGGTAATAACTATAGAGACGTTTATAATTGTAACGTGCAAATTTACGCTGGCTTCGTTCCAGAATAGTTACATATTTTACTTCAAAGTGATCCCAGACTATAACGTTGCGACTCCAGTCGACTGCGAACCACGTACTTATTATAACGTCACTGCAACTCCAGGATCCTTGCACTAAAAGCCAACTCTCATAATGAACCCTAGTGATTTTACTAATTACTGGCCACTTCACCATTAAAATGAAAAAGAATAAAATGCCATTGTCACGGTCAATATTTCTTTTTAACTGGTTGAATACGTTTCAATTGAATTACGAATTCGATAATTATACGGCATAAATAAATAAAAATGGCATAGAAAATTATTACATTCATATTTTAAATTCTGGTACAAAACAACGACTCAAAAATTATACGCACTTGAATTTGTTAACATCCCATATACTGATACGAATCATAACTTTATTACTGAATCGTGAATGAAACTGTATGAAATATATTGTATAAAAGTTTGTAAATACCTAAACAAATAGGAATGAAGTCCGGATTGAAACATGTATACACTGTGAAAATAAATTACTATTTTTGCAAAAAAAACACAAACAATATTTAAATCATTCTTCACTAATTTCTCCAGTTTCTTCATCGGAACATACCTTGGCTTTCTCTTCTCCTTCGCCACCAGCGTTCTCCTCCTGTAGAGAATAAACCATGCGTGTAACACAAGCTTCATAAAGCGTTATATTTGCGATCCATCCAAAGTTAAGGCTTTATATTAATTATAAATGAAAATAGGTAAAAGTATAATTTTTTTCATTAATGTGTATTTTGTCAATTTATTTAGTCTGTTTTAAAAGTATTAATATATCGAAGTAAGTTGAACTCGTATGTGATTTTTGTGAAAAGTTAAATTTTGATTCCATCTCGTTGAAAAAACCAGAAAATCTAAAATTAAATATCTAAAATTAACTATAAATAAACAATGCGTACGCAAAAGGAATCGAATCCACTATTTTCATATTTTTTCATATTCAAAGTTAAAAGGGGAATATGTATTTTTTTAAGACAAACACGTACCACAACGATGGCCTTATCGTCTCAACTATTTTACATTAAAAAACTTTCCAATTATATAGATTTTAAGACTTTCGGGGTTATTCACTAAATGATTATCACTTGCGGTTGCACGCTTCATGGTCAAGGGTTGACAGTCAACTCGTGACCATGGAGCGTGCAACCGTTCCTAAATATCGGGAAAATAAAAACAAGTCATACCGTGGTAAGAAACCTGATATTAGTGATAGTCATTTAACTTTCCAATTAACCATTAAAAATATCCTGTAATGCCGTTCGGTTTAAAGTTCAATTTACTTAAACAGGATGTCTATAACGTCAACGCCGATAGTCAAGAATGTTATCTATATTCAAAATGAGACAACTATATTGGTGTCGTAAAGTCGCGACTTTTCGAAAAATTTTCTCATCACTTAATTAATTTAATTGTTTTTGAAAGTTATAAAGTTCAAAAATTGTTACATCCGATATTAAAAATAAGCTCCTTTATATAATTGAAGAAAATTATTTTAATTCATCATCAATTAAATAACAGACACCGTGTATAAATTATCAAACATTTTTAAACATAATTGCGATACTGAGTTCAAATTACTTTGATGACAATATATTTGTTATTAAAATACTACAAATATCGTATAAATGAGTTAGTTTATTATGCAAATTTATTTCAAATATTCTACTCGATTGAAGTTAGTTTAGCAGGACAGGAAATAAAACAAGCTGTAAACAAAAATTATTTATTCACTAACAATATTTGGTAAAAATACATCTGGAAGATAGCTTACGTGGATCAAAATTATGGATACATCAGCAAATTTTATCTGCGACGTATCTTTTGTAGATATTGAAAAGTGCATCGACGCCGAAGATCCTGTATTAACTACTAAAACAAATGAAAACAAGCCCCACAACCTGGTTCCAAATTTTTTCAGGAGCGACTATATCTGGAGTGGCCCGTGTCGTCAGAAATGACTTCGCACTCACATAGCTGCGATGGCAAGATTTTATTTTTTTATAACATCAAGTGACGGGACAAACAAGTCGTGCGCCTGACAGTCAGCTACACTCCTGCCCGTAACAGGTACAGTGCCACTCAGAGCTTTAAATTGCAAAGATCTGAGGAGCACTACCACTGCGCCCGTGACCCTGAGACATAAGTTGACAAGTCACATGTGACTGTAATTTCACCACCACCCTTACCCTTCAAAACCGACAGAAATGGGTAAGGTCACTACTACCTTGGACAAATTCTTTCACAAGGAGCTCTACTGCTCCAAAAGATGATGATTTTCAGCAGCAGTTAGCTCACTGTGAAAGTTTTTTCAGAGAAGTACTGCCACCGTACCTACTTCTGCCACCAAGCAGTAATGTGAACATTACTGCGTACCTGTTTTGAAAGGTAGACTATAGACAGGTGTGTCGCTTAACACCAGGCGTACGGCTCGTTCGTCCCATCACTTGGTATCATAAAAAAAATGTATAAGTGAGGTAGGAACGCTGATCTGAGTGCATGTTTAAATATTATACGATGTGTAATGTAAGTGGTGCTCCAATATTGTCCATTCATCACTTTCTGGTGAACTCCTGGTGCCCAAAAACAACACTGCTAAAATACTGTCTATATGTTAAGGGAGTAAAGCTTCCAAGCCGCGCTAAGTATTGTGTAGTCTCATGTCCATTTGAATAAGTTGGTAAACTAATAGATTTCAGATATAAAAAACGCAATAAATCAATATCTAAAAGAAAATCAAAGTACTTTCGCATAAAGCGCGTTAACTAGTCAACACATTTCTAAAAATCACAGAAAAAAAGTACTAAAATCCGCAATATAATCTTCTTTAACACGTATAATCCGCAAGAGACGAGGTTAACGTCCATAATTAAAGAAAACGATAAAATTAATTACTGATTTCAAGATAACGTTTCATACGAGAAATCGACAGTTAAATGGACAAAATAATACATTTCATAAAAGTCTTTAAATTGACGCTAATTAAAAAAAAATAAAAATTGTACACAATAATAAAGCCTTCAGAAGATATCGAGGTAGAGATGGGAAGTTACGTAACAGGTATCGATAACATTTACAAAACAGTCACGTAACAGTGAACGCTCGTCGCTCTTCGGTACACGTTTATCATTCTTTCATACAAAAGACATCAACGATAAACGTAGAATCGTATTATTTTAACTTTAGCGCAGTAAATTTCAATAAATTAGTACGTTCATAATAAAATCATTTATTTCAGGCCATAGCCCATAAGAGAATGGTGTTAGTTACAAAAGAAAACCTAAAACTATGTTTTAATTTCGAAATATTGATAGATAATTAAAATATTAAACTACAAAAATTATAATACGAAATTTGAGAAAATGCACAAAACACTATTTGACCAGTAGTGATATTTACCGAAAACTATAACATTGTACAATCAAAATGGTGGGCAAACATCACACGCTGCTAACGCAACATTAACATTTGATAGCTTGAATACTCAAATAATCAAAAACATTAAATAACAGTGGTTGTTCGCATACGTGGTAACAGGTATTAGTTGAACAAAAACAAGTCACCGTTCCGCTCTACATTTAAAAGCAATACGATTATTTCCATGTAATACATCGATGATAACACAAATTAGTTACCAAATGGCTCGTACATCACTTCCGCTGTAATAAGACTGTTATTGCTGTAAGTCACGAGCGGACAAGTTATTGTATTGGGGTACCGCGGCTGAGCCAAAGAAATTCAATAAAAATCCTGTCAAACGATATTCATACGATAATGCAAAATAAATACCTGCTACAAGAGTTACTTGACCAACACTTAAGGCCGGCCCACTAACGGAATGGCTCGCCAGGAGATCTGATGGCAATTATGCAGCGGTATCCCTAGGTAAGACGCGGATGCTAAAGCATGCTTCGGCATTCCTTCGCAACATCATACTCGCGTCTAGTCTCTCTTCAGACCGTCGTGCGTGCCTCCCGACGTCCCGCATACGCATAGTCGCACTCGGCCTTACGAAGCATCCCGAAGGATGCCGAAGCATTCTCAACACTGCTGAGATATTCCGGAGACCGATAGTCGCTCGGCATCATTTTAATAGCAGTAGAGCTCATTGTGAAAGAGTTAATCCAGGGAAGTACTGCCACCTCACCTATTTCTGCTAACGCGAGCATTACAGCGTTCCGGTTTTGAAGGGTTAAGGGTGCTATTAGAATTACAAGCACATGGGACTTTTCAATTTATGTCTCAGGGTGACGGGCGCAATGGCAGTGCCTGTCACATTTTATAAGCAGCTTTATTTTGCAGCTAACGATCATTATCATAGAAATTGCAACTATAATAGCATAATCTTAAGGTATATTGCTATTCGTTACTTAAGAGGGAGCAGAGGAAAAATTCCTAATCTTCGATTTGATTTTAGAGGGGTATAACTTTAAAGTGAAAAATAAAATATTGTATGAGTAACTACACGATATATTCAAGCATAGACACTAATCAGAAACATAAAACAATAAAGTTTCCTCGATAGATAAAAATCACGAAATGACCTCTAATTTTCACATTTTTTCGATTCATCCTCGAAATGCTACAGGTTATTAGGACAAAAATTAGATAATTAATTATATTTATGCATGATCGAGAACTGTCACTACGGATTTTTTTTAATCCCTTTAGTTTTAGAGTTATTCCGCTAAAACGAATTTGGTACTTTTAATGCGCAAAATTCAACATCTCCTGTCGCATGTCACGCGAACTTCAGGCATATATTTGTTTCACAAATTTGGGCGGAGCCTACGTCAAAACTTTTTTGGCATGCTCCCTCTTAAAAATCCCTTGCCGTCCCGTCCCGTCTAAAATAATTATAAGAATAATAAGAAATAATTTTTTTGACATACGGTGACAGTTTTCTTTTAAGTAACTGATTTTGGTTAGCTATGAACGTTGTGGACAATTTGCTTGGATTTTTTAACCCCCGACGAAAAAGGGGGAGTTATGAATTTGAAGCCTAGGTCTGTGTATCCATGTATCTATCTATCGCATCCTAGCTCCCAAATGGTTGGATCTTAAGTGTCGATGCTGCCTCAGCACACAGCACAGCACAGGTTCATTTTGCTTGGGTCGAGAGGCAGGAACACTGGCTTTATTTCAGAATTATTTTTTTTTACAAACTAAACTAAAACCATTTGAAAAATGTATATCGTATACTATACGTGCTCTATTTAATCCAGTTGATATAAAAAAACCATTGGTATACGTAAAGTACATATTGAACACAGCGGTTTTTTGTAAAATTTCGAGGTAAGTTTGTGTTTTTCTATCGTGAAAATATACAAGGTGTGAATTATGGAATAAGTCACATATTCCTACAACACTTTCCCTTGTAATTATTATTATGCGGTGTGTAGCACAATTAAATCACACCTAGTATCTTAAGTGGTTAATAGCCCCATAAGTCTTGTAATTACTAGATACGTATGTGGGTCACGACACTTGCGTTGGTTTTTGTTTACCCTGTTTGCAATTTTTTTTCTATGAAAAGTGCATTTAACTTTGTTATTAATTAATTTAAAAAGACGTATATGAGGTCATGATGTCACGTGATAGTCATCAGCTTGGTGCACCGATTCAAAAAGTTTTGTTTTATTTATGTTTTAGTATATGTAAATCTGCAGCTTTTCACTCGCTAACCGATGGTTCTATGGTTAAGTAAATTCGTACCATTATATATGAATACTCTCAAATTTGAAGAAGGTATAGAATTTTTTTTATGTAACTTAAGTTACTTGTGATTTGCAATATGTCCATTTGCAAAAAAAAATTATTGTCTGTGACATTTGATCACAATTACTCAATAAATGAATATTTGATTTCAAAACTTCTTTTTCTCTTAACTGTACTTACTTTACAAGTACAATGAGGGGATTCGTTGCTAAAAATTTAGAAGGGATCAGTAGCAATTTTTTTTTAATATCAAGTGACGGGACGAACAAGTCGTGCGCCTGTTGGTAAGCTACACGCCTGTTCATAACAGTTGCAGTGCCACTCAAAGTTTTAAATTGCAAAGTTCTGAAGGGCACTGTCACTACGCTAGTCACCCTGAGACATAAGCTGACAAGTCCTATGTGCCTGTAATTTCACCAGCACCCTTACCCTTCAAAACCGGAAAACAGTAAGGACATAATGTTAGCATTACTGTTTTTCGGTTTTTTTTTGGCGGCAGAAATATGTAAGGTGGCAGTACTTACCAGGACGAACTCTTTCACAAGGAGCTCTACAGCTACTAAACTAATTTAAAATTGGCGGTGGATGAATTTTGGGGATCAGAACGGAATAACCCGAAAATTAGGAGATAGACCCAGTTTATTGAACTTCACCCGCTTTCCGTTAATCGATTCCAATGAAACTTGACACTAGATGTAATTCCCATCAAAGTAAAATATTATGGTAATGGAATTGGCAGATAGGTGACTGGAACTCCTTAACAGCAGCTAAAAAAGTCAGTATTTTTTAATAAAAATATATTATTTCGCATTTAAAATAAACTACACCTTATATTGTTATTCCTGTCAGGTGTACAAGTTGAATGAAACTCGATCAATATTAAAAAAGTGAAAATTATAATATATTTACAATCAAGCCGGCTTGGACAGACACGTAGGCTTTTATTCCGCATAAGCGGGTGACAGAATCGGAGCAGAAGTGCAATTAAGACGCCAGTTTACGATCATATCGTTTTTTAAGCGAACTGTCTTTTTTTTATTGGCACAGAGATGTGTTTTGTGTGATAACGTGGGGAGATAAAGAGTAATTGAAACGAAAAAACACAGAGTTAAGATTGAGCCTTCTTTCTTAAACTTGACCAGCAACATGTTCGCAACAAGTAACATATCCTGTTAAAATACCTCCGTTTGTCAGTCGGTACCCGTCAGCTAGTCAGTCATAAGCAGGCTGGCGTTTAAAAAAAATTATAACAGTCACTGAACTTAAAGTTTTTTTTAACTTTGATTGAAACTTTCAAGATTTTCACACATTATTTGATTTTTAGTTCGGGACTTATTCATGTATAAAAATTATATTTATCATTGAACTTGAAAAACACTGTAATTTCATCCGGGATAACGGTTTTAAGCTTTCATCGTCGTGTAAACGACGTGTTGTATGTCGGTCTAGTGACATCCCTAGTATACAAATTAATAATAAAGACCAAGTGAGGGTAATTAGAAAAACTCGCTAGAAGATGTTAACACCTGCCTCTTCAGTCCCTTAGAGACCATGGACGTTGCAATACGTCCGAAACGTCGAGGTAATTAAAATATGATTACATGATTAAGTCCCGAACTAAAAATCAAATAATTTCTTAGTAAAAATCATAAAAATATCATTTTATTTTCATTATATACTGGGTGAAATGAAAAAATGCAATAGTATTTTAGAACCTGATTCAATGTGGCCTCACTGCAATGGTCTCTTTTTTTATCAATAAAAAAAGGACAGAAAATATTAGTCTAATGGCTTTAAATTTTCAAAACACATTTTCGCACCCTCAGCAACAAACTGACGCAATTGTAACAGTAAAGCTCCTTATGAAAGAGTTCTAAATATAAAATTTCGAGTTAAGTTTGTTTTTTTTTTTCTATAGTAAAAATTATTACGAATCGTGTTTTCACACCAAATACTATTCAGTGTATATCCCCAATTTTGCTGTAATTTTTTTCCATAGTGATTGATTCTATACTTTCACTGTTATGCGAAATCAACCAAAGCCATTTGCGGTTGCATCGATTCTTAAGCGAGAGACTGAAGTCTGTACTAAATAACTAGGCCTTTGTTACAGAAGTATAACATATCAGATGTCATATATTTTTGTTTTAATCTATGTGTTACTTTTCGTTACCTAATTATACAGGCTGCGTGTAAATATAGTCGCGATATAAGCACACCGAGTATAAGTTTAATAGAGCTGTCTATGGCCGTCGACTATTTCTAATAAGATCTAAGTTTAAATGAAATTTTAAGTTCTTTTCTTATTGTGAACAAAAGAAATACATTGAACATAAATTTGCTTTAGTTTGCTCAATTCAACGCCATTGTTCTACAGTACACAATGAAACATACTTCGTTGAAGCCTCTGGCAACTAGAAAGCTATTAATTACTTACATCAAAGGTAAAATGCACATACTCAATTTAACCCCGCACTAGGAAACTCTATGTCGCGAGTGATGAGACAAGTATATATAGGCCGTACAAATATTTCTCCCAGCCCGGGAATCTGACCTGGGACCTCTGCGTGGCAGTCATGGTAACCGTTCGGCCACAGAGGCAATTTAACATTTTGACAGTTACAAAAATGGAGCTTATGCTACTGACAAGAAAAACTATAAATATTTTTAGTAGAAGTAGAGTTCCTTATATATCTGCCGCCAAGCAGGTGAAATTACAGACACAGGGGACTTGTCAATTTATGTCTCAGGGTGACAGGCGCAGTGGCAATGGCCTTGAGATCTTTGCGATTTAAAGTTTTGAGTGGCACTGACATTTAGTATTGTTAATAATTCTGAAATATTTTTTCTTAATTCTCTTTTAGTAGCGTACCTTGTGAAAGAGTTCGTCCACGGAAGTACTGCGATCTTACCATATTTCTACTGCCAAGTAGTAATGTGGGCATTTGACATGGGACTTGTCAACTTATGTCTCAGGGTGACAGGCGCACTGGCAGTGCCTCTTAGTGTTTTCGATTAAAAGTTCTTAGTGGCCCTGCAACTGTTATGGACAGGCGTGTCGCTTACCAACAGGCGCAAGCCTTCGTCCCGTCACTTGGTGTCATAAATTTCGATGGCTAACTCTAGTCGTATAATGTTTTGATTATTATAGTAATAAAAATGGATCTTATACCGCTGACAATAAAAGCTACAAAAATAATTTAAGCAAAGCTTCACAGGAGGCTCAAATGATTTTTTAACAAAATATTCGCAACAAATGACAAGTTAAAGTGTACTTTCCCCTAACAATTTAGGATCACGACAGTAAATCATACAACACGGTAGAAAGCCACACGGTGTCGTGTCCACGACACGTGGGCGATTGTGTAAAATTATGTCAACTGAGGATGGTTCATGGCATATGTAACCAAGAAAAAAATTTTAATTATTTACTTTCTTTTAGAAATGGCGTATTTTTCAAACGCACCAAGAACAAAGTAAATATATAATACCAACTACATGAAATATTGTAAATTATTAAGAAATTTTGTCACTCTATTTAAGCACAAAAAAGTCATCGACTAACATCGTTCGTACAATTTTTAAGCCTCTCTCCTGAAAAGTTGTCATTTTGCAGATGTGACAATATTATATCAAGGGTGCGAAATATTACTATCGAAAACGAAACAATTATTTTAAAGCTTAGAATAATAACGCATAGAATGATAGTTTCATATCAAACGAACTGTCACAAATGAGGCAAAAATCAAATTCATGTAGGCTAGTTTTAGTAGTAGGTTCATTTTCGGTTTTAGTGAATATTTATATAAAAATACAAGTTGAAGTACTTCCTTGTGGAATGTGATGTTAGTATCTATTTTATGTTTGTCTGACGTATTTTTACACTCATTTACCGCACATTTCGTCATTTTTAGCTAAAATTCTGGAGCTGTTCGCGGTGCAAGTTGACCTTAAGCACTGACGGCCCGCCCGCTCGTGTAGGCCCATTGGGGGCGCTTCAATTTGCCTCACTTAGCGTGTGAGGACTAGGTTTCTATGCGTTATTATTCTAAGTTTGAAAGTATGTAGTATTTTAAAGTTACATCAAGGCACATCAAGCTATACAGTTTTGTCCGAATATCGCCTCCATTGCAACGGACCAAAATCCGTCAATGTGTAGCTGGGTGTGCTGCCGTCTGTACATTCAATAAAAAGGTTTTATTTACAAGGTGCAAAAATACGTACACACAGAAATGCACACACATGAAAACACCAATATAACAATGAAACTATTAAATACTAATCTATTTTGCTTATTTTAAAGAAAAACCATCAGACATTTTGTTTACTGTTCGGAACTTTTATCTTTATAAATAAATAAACACGACACTCATGCTACCGACCTCTTACGATGACCGTGGCTATCGGAAAACGAATCTCACCTGAAAATATATAAAATATTGTTACATTTACATAAAACAAATAAGTTTCTTAAAATTAAACAAAAGAAATAAATACAATATTCCAAATTAATAAAAACCGCAAACGTAGAAAAAAAAACCGAAATAAATTAAGAACCTTTTCGAATATTTAAAAAAAGAACAGAAATGGAACATTTTCAAACAATACAAAAATTGTAGTGCAAATTTTTCACTGAACAAATAAACAGGCTAAGGCGTCCAATCGACGATATGGCCAGATCTTAAATTGTAATTTCCTTTCCCCATAGTTAAATTTTCCGACACTTTTGCGCGCGAAATCGTTATATCGTTACGGTGGCCATTTTGAAATTTTCAATAAAAAAATGTAAAAAAATGGAACGTATAGGAAACGAAACTATTTTTCCGGAATTAAATCGCGTATATTTGTTTTTTCAAACAAACCGACGTTTTGGGCCCTTTACAGGTCCCATGGTCACGGTTGACTGGAACGTATTAAATGTTTTTTTTTTAATTTTAATACCTAGCAGCGAACAAACATACTTGAAATAATTATTATCATCGCAAAGGTAAATTCAAAAATCTTTAACAACCATAACTAATATTAAAAAAAACGTCGTAACAAGAATGAGTAAGTATTTAAAGCTGCATTCAAGAAAACATAACAGACCTATTTATTAACATAGATAACGTGAAATAAAATTTACGACATCCAGAAGGAAGGCGATGAAAAATAACACCAATAATCGATCACCATTTTATCAGATGCACTTTTAATAAACCTTAATACCATACTTAATGTGCGGGGAATTTAAAAAAATTAATAAATTAATAAACAATTTAAAATTACTACTAATTTTCAATAATCTAAATAACAAAATACGAAAATACTAGACTCGCGTTATTACAAAATTGTATTTTTTGCACCTGTTAGTTAAATAACAGTTTTAAAGAATACTAGTTCATTCTTGCGGGTTCGTTCTAGGAATATTTTAATTTTAATATTAAACTCGATAAAATAATGTAACGTGAAAAAGGGGCAATACTATTGGTTGTTTAACACAGTTCTTCTCCATTTCGCTTAACTGGTATTAGTCGTTAAATAACGACGAAGGTTCATCGAGGACGTCAAAATCACGCAATACTTATTGGTTGCTTAACACAATTCTTCTTCACTTTGCTTTGTAAGAATAAGCTCTACATTTTAATCGGTATAAATCGTTAAATTACAACGAAGGTAGGGTCAATGACGAAGTAAAAATGGCGCAATACTATTGGTAGCTTAACACATTCCTTCTACACTAAGCTTTGTGGTAATGCTTTTACTTCAACTAACATAAGTTAGTTGGTAAGTTAATTTTAGTAAGGTTAGTGAGCTTAGTTGGTATAGCGTCTGGCACGGTAAGCTAGAAGACATCGGTTCGAATCCGGCCGGATCGAAGGAATTATTTTTGAGTGTTCGATCTTTGTGTTAATAATTATAACAAACTAGTGGAGTACTTTCACAAAAAATAATTGAATATCAATTCAATAAAAATTTAAAATGAAACGAATAGCGACATCTCTCGCCAGGACTGGTAGCTGTAAAGGTACTAACTGGGTAATCTTTCATAGATTTCTCATAGATGGCGCTACGACTAAAAAGTCGTTGAAAAACCAAATACAAAGACACGACGCAAGCACATAGAAATATTCGTGAGGTCCGCTGGTTCATTCCGTTGCTTAGTTGGTATAGCATCTGGCACGGTAAGCTAGAAGACGTCGGTTCGAATCCGACCAGATCGAAGGAATTTTTTCTGAGTGTTCGATCTTTGTATTAATAATTATAACATAAATTCTTAAATAACGACGACACAGTGACATCAAAATGGCAAAATTCAATTAATTGGTTGCAAAAGCCTTTGCGATTTGTTTTTATTATTGGCTCAAATATAATATACTTCATAATTATTACACGAAATATAGACTAGTTAATATTGACTTTGTTAGTAAGTTTCTTTTTAGTAAATTGTTTCAAAGATTCTCGTTTTGGGCCTATGACAAAAGGTGTGAGCAAATAATTTAAACTACATGCCTATCCATAGTGCCACTCAGAGCTTTAAATCTCAAAGATCTTGTGGGCACTGCCACTGCGCCCGTCACCCTGAGACATAAGGTGACAAGTCCTATGTGCCTGTAATTTTACCAGTACCCACACCATTCTAAATCAGATTACTACTTGGCGGCAGATATGAGTCAGAAGGCAGTACTTCCCTGGATGAACTCTTTCACAAGGGGCTCTACAACTAAAATTTATAGAATCGATTTTGTTACATAATCAAATCAACAAACAAACAGATTTTCATACATCTACCAAGGATTCCCTCACCTCACTTATGTAGAGGCATTATGCAGAAATATTTAAATTGCTATCAAATGATCCCTAAGTGCAGTTAACACATGTAGCTGCGCGTACGCAGCTAAGCAGCCACGCCTGCGTATTAAAAAATGTCGTTAAATTGCTGCGGATTAATCCTTTTCAAACCTTAATTAGAATTTAAAATATGCATGAGTAGGTTTGTCCATTTGTTAACTAGTCGAATTATTTAATGTTTATATAGTTTTTTATATTAAAATAAGTAATTTATTATGAGATAAAATAAGAATATAATAAGGACAAGGGCGTAAGCTTATGTATGTATATATAAAACTTATTTCACACCGCTGATGTATTAAGGTCACAGTTAGGTAATGTATTTTTTTTACAAACGAAACTAAAGCCTTTTGAAAAATATTTATCGTATAGTATACGTCTTCTATTTAGTTCGGTTGATATTTAAAAAAAAATCGGTATAAATTACCTAATGAATACAGCGATTTGCTTGTAAATTTTGAGGTAAATTTGTTTTTTTTTTCTATCGTGAAAATTTTCATACCGGATAGCAGTCCCTCAATTTTACTACATCTTTTTTCCAAAGTTGATTCAACACTTTCAATGTTATGCCGAATCCATCAAAGCCAATCGAGGTAGTATAGATTCTGAGTTATAAAATTTCTCATATACATAATTTGCTTCATGTAATTCGTATTACTTTTATAACTTTCATGTGATAAAACCAGTTCATATCACGGGTACGATTTGTACCTAATTTTCAAAACAAAAAACTACCCTAGACGGTCACAACCGTCGGCAACAACCGTTACTATCATCCCGTTCCATTTTACGCTTAAAGAACTCAATATAAAAAAAGATATCTTGAAATTTTATTAAGAATGCTACGCAAACGAGTTCGCATCATAAAACTAGTAAATATTATTAATATTAATGAAGCAATGCACGTATGTAGCAGCTTTTGAATTACTCGGCCTGCGCCCGCGCATTGCGTGCAAGGATTCTCTTATACGACGTGTTGATACGTCAAAAGATAGAATACTGTAAGTTGTAAATAATGTAATGGGGATTGTAAATTTTGTTGTAATTAGCATCTTTCTTTTAACAGTTTTGTAAGTAAACTCAGGCGTTTTATTTTTACACAATAATTATGTTACATTTTTTCAAAAATAGAGCCGTCTTCAGAAGCAAGGCGTTTAACGAGTTGACGAAGGTGATGAAATTCATTCGAAAAGTTCGAAACACTTAAATATCATCAAAAAGAGATCAATGTTTTTTTTTAAATGACTAAAATTTGCCGTGTGTTCTCGTACCACGTAAATATTATTGCGCGACTTGAATTTAAGAATCGATACATCTTCTTATGGCTTTTGTTTTTTTTTTTTTTGAAAATTTGATTTTGACGGTGAGTGCTTTCTTTTGCTACCGCAGAGTCATTACCGTTTAGAATAATCTATTTAAATATCTTTATACGAATGTTGTGAAATGTTGTAGTTTATAATGTTAGTAATATAGTCCTGCTAGGTTGTTAGTATTTTAAAAATAATCCCGTATAACTATAATGAATGTGTACATAATATTTGATAAAATTATATTGTGTTTGTACAGAACACTGTACTCAGAGTGGCGAGGTCGCTCCCCTAAATATTCAACAAACCCACTATTTTTTATTATAATACAGGATATGTGACAGGATGAAGAAGTCGTGGACCTGGTGGAAAGCGACACGCCTGTTGCAGTGCCATTCACAGGTATAAATCACAAAGATCAAAGACAAAGTCAAAGATTATTTATTCCATAGGTAAAATAAATTTACACTTGAAAACGTCACATTTAAGCTACTGCTCGTTCACTACGCTGACCTCCCTGAGAAGAACGAGCAAGAAACTCTAGGGATTGCTCTTTTCAAATAAAATTAAATGCTATGGAATACACTTTGAATCAAATTTGTGTGGATTCTGGAGCCATGTCGTCTTTCCATACGTCTTTATCTAACACATAGTCTTCAATTTTGTAATATGATTTTTCAATCAAAATATTTTTAACGTAGTTTTTAAACTTAGCAAATGATAAACTTAATATATGTTCCGGAATCTTATTGTAAAAACGTATACAGTTCCCCATAAAAGAGTTGTTTACCTTCGTTAAACGATCTGAGAAGCACTGCTACGTCCGACAACCTGAAACGTAAGTCGACAAGTTCCATGTGCCAGTAATTTCACCAGCACCCTTATTCTTTAAAACCGGAACGCAGTAATGCTCACATTACTGCTTGGCAGCAGAAATAGACAAGAACTCTTTCACAAGTAACTCTACTGCTACTAAAAGATTGCGGACACCATACTATACCTTTTAAACTAACATTTAGAAATGGGAATAAACGCGTTTACATACGAATAGGTATTTTTCACACCTGCCTAGTTTCAGTGTGTCAATCGTCTTACCTTTCAAAACCGGCATGCAGCAATGCCCACATAACTGTCTGGTGGAAGAACTCTTTCGCAAGTAAAGCACTGCTACAGAACTATGTTTGTAATTTGTGTTACCAAGCTTGTTAACCGGTTTCAAAAAAGGAGGTTCTCAATTCGACTGTGATTTTTTTCGTATGTATGTTACGCGATAACATTTGTGAACCGATTTTGATGATTCTTTTTTTGTTGCAAAGAGGATACCTCAAAAGTGGTCCTGTTTAAATTTGAAGAAAATATTCCGCCTCTAAGAGTGGCAAACTAGGGGAAAACCGACTTTTAAGGTCGGTAACCCTGTACTAAGATTATTCTAAATAAATTTGTATTATTTAGAATATCGTATACAATAAAGTATTTTGTATACGAGCAGTTACTGACATTAAAATCTTGCATCTGGTATTTCGCCGAACACAATTTGCAAGTTCTTCTAAATAAAAGCATTGCTCATGTCGGTGTAATTCCCTTCAAGTTTCTCTGTCGTAATGCAAAGTTACGTCTTCCCCACGCTGTCAATTAACACTCAAAATGACGTCATGCGTGTTTATTTCTACAGGTGCGTGCTTTGCACATGCTAATACCATACCATGTTTAGTAGGAATGAAAGAGAAATGTTTTTCTACCCTCAAATGATTCGTCTGTTTATTCTTATGTGTTATAGGAGAGAACTGCCATCGTTCAGCTTTCTTTATTTTTCTTAATACTATATTATATATATTTTATAATAATTCATAATTTATTTACTCATTGTTTCATGTGGATTAACAAAGGTGTTACATAATATTTCCTCTTTAAATTGAAAAAATAGAAAAAAGTAGATTTTCTTTTCCTTAACGCGTGCTTATTAATATGATCTATTTTAGATTTTTCATCTCTTCGAAGTGTAAAGAATAAATTTTTATTGTTAGAATGGGAATACTGCCTTCCCCGGCAATGGCACAGTCGGCCGCGGCCGGAGACTCAAGTTCAAGAATCGAGTATCGAGCAGCACCGTTCTCTAATCTAACCGCCTCTAGTTCGATTGATACTGCTTAAAATTAGCCCGTTACTTTTGTTATTATTTTTGTTATTATGCAGCCCTTCATTATTGCGACCACCAATTTTGGTCTATTGTCATTCCCTGGACACAGTCACTTTCAATCATTCCAAATTATTATTTCCATTCTCCAGCAATATGCATTTCAAAGAAACATAAAATTAATCTATTTATGTCGTCGGCCATTGCCATTGAGTTACAATTATTTTATTGGATTTTAATATAATATTACCATGAAATCGTTTAATTCAATTTCTAAATGAGTCACATCATATGACGCCAAATATTGATGGCGATATTTGCATAAACCCGTCCAAGCGTGATGGACGCTTCGTGGACCCAGAACGGTCACCTCCGAAAACATATTGTTACACCGCTTTTATATCCATTCACACGTGAGTACAGTCTGCAAAATCAGCGCACGTTTTGTCATCTATTACTTTTTATTTGTACATTTTGATTTACGTTTTTAGGATGTAGGAAAATACATACATTATTAGATAAAATGGCCAACAGAACGATACTAATGATGTGACAGGAAGGTATCGCATAAGTATAGTCAATATTGACTTACTACAGACACATATAATATAAAAAGATAAACGAAAAACTGATACAAAACAAATTAATACAAACAGTGAAAATAAAAAAAGACACAAATGAATAAACTAATACAGAAAACGACAAATTGTGCGCGCTGCAGCAAGTCAAATAGGTCATAGCTCAATGGTTTTGCCCCAAAAGCCAAACTCTGATTTTCAGATATCACCTTCGAATATTACGAAGATTGTAAAACAAAATGCCTGCAGATAGAGAAGAATGGAAGAAAATGATACACTGCGTCGACGCCAAAAAATGATAAACTAGTAGGAAAGTATTTTTTAGAAATTCTGACCACTATAGTATATCAACACCAAGCAGTTGTTGGGTTAAACGAATCTATTATGTTATCTATTTTTTGTAGTAGGCTGATAATATATTCTTCTCTTCCCTCTATTATATATAATCAACAACCCCACTTCTGGTTACATAAGCCACGTTGACCTAATGCGGGTTGGTGGAGACTACACACATTTTCCGACCCTTAACTTTTCTTGACCTCCAGGATTCACCGTTAGCGAGAGGAATTGCTACTAGAAATTAAAATTGTTATAGTTAGTCTTTCAACGCCTGTTAATTGTTCGTAGGTTAAACGTGGTATTTTTAGTTTTCCTCAATAGAAAGAGGAAAAAACGAAAATGACACATCAAGAGCGTTTGACATCGGAGGTTGGAGATAGGCGTCATGGTATGTATTCTTATATATCCTTTATGCGGAAACATAAAGGTCACATTACTCAGAAGGTATTAAATGTGAATGTGACCGCATTCAAGGTCAGATGAAGACCAGAGAAAAATGGATGATATACATAATAAATGATAAACGTCATTTATTATGCGAAAAGTAATAGAGATTATTGGAAAATGTATAAAACTAACAAATAATGGAGACGAGGCAGAGGTAATAAACTTTATCACAATGGTTCATCGAATTCTACCACATAAAAAGCAACAGATATTGATGTACTTGCTTATTGGAATATTTACTCATTCAAGAATCATTCGCCTCAGTGCCAAACGCGTCGGCGTCAGTTAACAAGTTCCCGGGCTCGTTAGGTAGGTAGGAAATGAACTTTTCTAAATTGATTCTGGTCTGGATATTGTGTTTTGTGCCCAGAAGTAATTTCCATTGCTCTGCTCATAGCACAGGCAATCCTCTAGTCTGAGACCAGCTAATCGGTATGGTTGTTTAGTAAAATGATGAATCGAAAATGAAAATTAAAACCATTACACAGTGTAGAGACGCATATCATAGCCTATATTGCAAACCCTCCTAAAGGAACATTAATCATCATAAGAGCGCTAGCATTGTGCCCATGCGACGCACAAAGCGCGGCGCGGGCGCACCGCATGCGCAGTGGACACCGCGCGCTCTAAATATCGTATTGTGTACACGATTTATACGAGACTGGATCAGAGTGAGGCGTAATGAAGGAGGAAAGGGACTTCTCGGTCTATTGACTCTGTGGTCACTATGAACGTATATGTTTTATGTTAACAGAAATAACTACAATGTGTTTAGTATACATAGTTAGTATTTAGAGTTAGGTATATATATTTGCGTGTGATGCACTTTGATGGCATGGCTTACTGGGCTGCGATCGCTCACCATATGGTTCTGGCAGAAAACCAGCACTGTTTGACTTCTCTCGGTCTACAGTATTTATGCTGAGTCAGGGCCATTTCAGCACAAACTGTAGTCATAAGTACATTAAAATTTTATCAGTTGTTATAGTATTTGTTTGTTTTTCTCACAGTATTTGTTTTTCTCGCAATATGTATTTTGCATAAATGTGTATAAAATTAATAATGAATGTTCTATGTGCTTTTGTGTTATACTCTGTGAAGTGATTGTAAATGTTTTGTTTCTGTTTGTATTTGTGCTGAATGAACGTGTTATCTATCTATCTAAATGTATAGGTTAACTTACAATCTAAATTCAATTTTTTAAAATATTCTCATTGAAGCCTCAGATGACCAGAGGCAATTACTTTTCGCCAAAAAATAAACTTATTCATCCAAAGGGGAAAACTTTCCACTTTAGCTCATAATGTCACAGGGCGCAGGCTTCGACAAAATTTTCCACCTTTGACTAGAAAAATAAAAGATGAATTATTATTTCTTTATTTTTAAAGCATATTTAGTATATTATTTCCGTTTAACACCGTACAAATGTAATTAAAGTTTTTATTTTACGTCAATTTGATGGAAAATGCATAAGCAAAAATATTTATGGTTACGAGAGTCCTTTTTCAAACACACAGTTCAATAACGGACATGACACGGAAGTTTTACGCATTCGACGCTAATAACAATGACTTATTTAATAAAATCAATAATATGCCAGACAACCACACTAATGTCTTATATCGCAAAGTATTCGCTGTATTAAGAGTATTAGAGTACATTGACAACGGGGCACTACTCAAAACTCTCAGACTCGAATTAATTCAGAAAAAGTCACTTGGACCACATAATAAATAAATATAAACATTAGACAACGTCAAATACGTTGCTCTGATCCCAAAGAAGCTAAAGCACTTGTGTTATGGAAATTGGAAACAACGACGGTACCACAAACACCCAGACCCGAGACAATATAGAAAAGTTAGTTTCTACACTGACTCGGCCGGGGATCGAACTCGGAACCTCAGAGAAGGCGACAACGTGAAAACCGGTGTGCAAGCCACTCGACCACGGAGGCCGTCCTAAAATGATCCCAAGTTTATTTGATGCATGTGTCTTTCTTGCCAGCTGAGCGCCAGTTGTATCTCTCGCCACGCAGCCCTCAACGACATTATCCGCCGGGCGTTAGTCACAGTTTACATACTTGTGCCAAAAGTTAACGTACTTGAGCCAAGCGATATGACGCGAACTGATGGCAAACGCCCGGACGGAATGACATGCATCCCTTGAAGTACGGGCGGGCATTGGTGTGAGACGCCACGTGTGTTGACACGCTTGCCCTATCCTATCTCCAGCACACCAGTAAGAGGGTTGGCTCTGCAGCTGAGCTGGCGCAAAGACTAAAGGTGATAACAGGACCTCGGCCCTCTGGAGTCGAAACCCTTGGTCAGGTCCCAGTGCCCTTCGTCTTTTCAAAATTTTAACAAAAAAATTAATAGACTGTTTGGGAAACCCAAGAGCCGGCAGCTACCTTGCCCAAAGTATTAGCATAGCTATACAAAGAGGGAACGCTGCCAGCATCTTGGGCATCTTGCCGCAGGGACCCAATTTTATTCATTCAATTTAAGTCTAGTTTTAGCTTCTAGTATTTTTTAAGCTTTTATTGTAATGTAAATCCTCGCTAGTTTAAATTGAAATAAATCATAACATTCACTAAAGAAAGCGCTCTGAAGCGCTTTAAAGAAATTTATAAAGATTTCCAAAGTTCTTTACTTTTCTTCTTCTCAATCGTTTCCAAAATGCTAAGGATCGTGACGCCATCTTGCCAAATTTCTGTCTCCATCGCTTGTGCTCAGTCACCTACCTACTAAGTCAGAGCTGACAGGTAGCTCATCGTAGGTAGATCATAATTTGGGATTCCTCCTTCTCGGTCACAATCAGACGCTACAGGTTAACAGCATCTCTACGTGCAACGTGACCAAAATAGAGTATCAAACGCTCCGTTACAATTGAAGACAGACGATTGTAATCCCTATCTCGAGTGTCACAAGTACTATTTTACTTTTTAAAGTAATAAATATCAAGAAACAAGTACTACCGCGAACAAACTATGATTTATTGAAGACAAGGTGACAATAGCGTGTAACACGTGTCCCTTACGAGGGCCGTAGCACAAATATATGTTATAGAAATATTTCTTAAAGCTGTTGCTGACAAGTCGGACTAGCACGATGTATAACTGCTTTGTTGCTACAAAATGTGAGGTATAACCGAATGGTACACAAAGTTTATCCGAATAATCATTTATAATAGACAAAATACAGACACAGACGTTGAAGTAACAAGACCGGTGTTGTTGCTGATCTCCTTCATCATCATTCCGCCTTTATATCATATATATCATTCTCTTTTCTGGTACCTGACCACCTATTTTTTTAAATTTTGAATGGTTCTCGAATTCCTTTGTTCACTATTCTTGTGTTTGTTCGACCCGTGGTCACTCACATCAAAATTCTAGAAACGAGAGGACGTGTCCACAAACTTACGTCAATTACTGTTACAATTACATAGTTATGTATAGGCCCTATTGGGTAAACGCTATTACGATGTAGAATATTTCCAGGATAAATTTATAATGAATATCTGCCCCTCTACCTTCCATGTTGCGATGCCAGTCAAGGTTTATGTGTTTGTTACTGTATAATTTATGTATGTATGTATGTAAACACTTTATTGTACAACAAAACAAATTTTTAATAAAACGTTATTGTACAAAGGCGAGCTTATCCCATAAAGGGATTTCAACCAAGTAACCTTTGAATAATTGTAAGGAAAGTTGGCTCTTGCGTCGGCAATAAAATCTAAATAAAAATAAAATTATGAAATTTAAAGCTACATACTAAATTACTATAAGAATAAATTTATCATATCAAATGTACACAAAATACATAATATTGAGTAAATGATGATATACTAACACATATAAAATTTATAGCAAAATGAACGTATAAAATAAGACTATAAATAAATATGTGAAATTTAAACAAATATTTCATAAGCTCTAACATGAGGAGTCTGAACAATCCCAAGATGTCAAAAGGGCACCCCTGGAAGCCCGAACCGAAGGTGACTGACTGCCTGACCTGGACTGGGGGGAGATTCCACTGTGAACGATTCAGAATACTTTTGTGAACTGTGTTGTGGAATGACAAGGGCCAAATTAGGACCTGAACGCAGGCAATCACCTATGGGTGATATACCGTCTATGGGTGATATACCGTCGAATACCGTCAGGCCATATTCGAAATAAGTATATTTTACGACAACATATGAAGGTATTTACAAGTAAATAAATAAAAGAAACATATAATTAGTGATAATTTTTTTTTTTTTTTTTTTTTTTATTTATTTATTTAAACAATAATACAGTTTTACTATAAATTAATATTTCGCCAAACTGGTTAACAGTTTATGGGCGAAAATAAATGCACTCATTTTACACAACTGTACGTACAAACTAATATTAGTACCTACCTACCTTACATTTAAACTACACACACACATACACACATCTTCATGCAAGCAAAACAAAGCCAGGTAACCCTGTTTCAAGAGACCTGATTATCGTAAGTTTGTAATAGCCAATCTTTTAACTTCTTTTTAAATGTAAAAATGCTTGGACATTGCTCTTCCATATCCAAGTCATTAAATATTCTTGGCACCAGATAGCCGCGAGTTCTACTCCCATAGTAGTTGCGTGCACTGGGTTCCTCAAACTGTTTACGAACTGTGGTTCTTAAGTTACGGCTTAATATTTTAGGTTTTAATAAATTGTTATCTGTGTTAAATTGTTCGACTGCTAAAAGATACTTAATTTTTTCGTGAATTGGCAAAATGCTACACTTCATGAACAGCTTGTTATAATTTTTATTCACGCTGTTTTTTACATGTTTACTTACTAATAACTTTATAAACCTTACTTGTAAATTATGTACCTCATCAATGTACGAGCGAAACGTACGCCCATATGCAACCAAACCATAACTGAGCACAGCATCTGCCAATGCACAGTACATCATACGCAACGTCGTCCTTTCCAGCACATTACTAAGGTTAATGAACTTGTATAACATGGATCTTAACTTATTGCAAACTGTTACAATATGCAGTTTCCAGCCAAATTTACAGTCTATGGTTAATCCTAGATATCTATAGCTACTTACAAATTCAATGACTTGACAGTTATTACAACCAGTACTATCTGTATGCATACATTCATAGGAATGGCCCAATATTTTAATATCAATACCTTTTTTTAGATATGGAGATTGTAGAAGCATACATTTTGTTTTCTCTAGATTTAAAATTATTCCGTTGTCGTGCGACCATTTAATTACATTATTAAAATCTTCTTGAATTGCATGCTCTATATTCGCCATGGTTTTGTCAGCATACAACAAGCATGTGTCATCCGCATACATGTAAACTGTACAATGTTTTATTACATTTACCATACTATTTACATGCATGATGTATCCAACAGGGCCAAACACTGAACCAGTAGGCACACCGGATGTTACGTTAGCTTCTCTTCCTATGGTTTTATTTATCATTGTACACAATGTTCTATTTTGTAAATAGCTTTTCAACCACGTATTAACTGGACCACGAACCCCACACTCATGCATAGCGGTGAGTAGGAGTCCGCGATCCAGCGTGTCGAAAGCTTTTTTAAAATCTATAAACAGGAGAACCACATATTTTTTATCGTTCAAACTCTCATTTACATCATCGCTAAATTTACTTAAAGCCGTACACGTACTACGAGACTTTCTAAAACCGTGCTGAGCTTCAGAAATAATGTTATTTTTATCTAAAAATTCACTAATTTTTTTAATAATTAGTTTCTCAACTATTTTATTTATGGTTGACAAAATAGCAATGGGTCTGTAGTTAGAGTAATTAAGATGGTCCCCCTGCTTATAAATTGGACGTATTATAGCCTTTTTTAGCCTATCTGGATACGTTCCTTGCTCAATGCACATATTTATAAACTTTGCCAAGATCGGACTTATATTATGATTTACTTGTTTTAGATCCCGTGATCTTATCCCATCTAATCCTGGAGATTTTGTGTTACTTAATTTATCTATTGTATACTTTACCTCCCCAGGTGTTATTTTACTTAAATAGAAAGTAACATTACTCGGTTTCACATATGTTTCGCGTTTTAAGAAGGTTTTATTACATTTATGTTTTATTTTATTTATCTCATCTGTAAACGTCATAGCAAAGTTTGTACATACGTCATCCAAACTATTATTTTTTCCCAAATATTTCATTACAACTTCATCTAGATTCATTGATTCTTTTCCTAACCAACTGTTAATTATACCCCAAATTTTTCTAAAGTCCCCTTCACAATTTTTTAACTCACTTTGTCTAAATTTATTTTTTGCCTTATTTATTTCTTTATTTGTCTTGTTCCTACACCGCGTATATTCTAATCTAAATGTCATATTTTTTGGGCTATTCTTCCATATTCTAAACAACTCATCCCTTCTCTCAATCATTCTTTTAATATTTTTATTTATCCAAGGTTTCACCGGTCTCCTTAGTCTATCTTTTACAATTATTCTTGCTTTTTCATAAATATTCCCAAAGACGCAACACAAATTTTCATAAATCATAAGTGGACAATTTAACTTCATCATTTCTGTCCAAATAATGTTATCCAACTCCTTAACTATTAGTTTATTATTATAACTATTTCCTAACTTACTAGTGTTTAACGAATATGCTTTGTTTACCTCTTGCGTTAATGACACACCTACTAAGTAATGATCCGATAGTTTGCACAACAACATATGCGCAGAAAGCCGGCGGTCGCTGCACGTGCGCACCCACACATGGTCGATGCACGACGACACAGGCCGCCCGGCCAATATCTCCTCGCGCGTGCACTCATTGATAACGTTCTGCAATCCCCATTCACACAACTCATTTTTGTATTTTTCAACAATAGCGCAGTTTTCTAAAATATTTATGTTCGTATCTCCAGCAATTATCACATCCTGTTTCTTCGGGATGGATTTCAAAAGATCAACTAATTTATTTATAAAACACAATTTCATTGTGTTTGGAGGTCTATACACTGTTATAATATGAATGACTGAGTTCGAAGTCTTCAACTGGCTATGAAGAATTTCAACAGCATGACTTTCTACGACGGTAGTTTCTAAGCGTAGATAATCTTTGGAGTACACCAACAAACCACCTCCTCTACGTTTTTTTCGTGTCTTTGCATACATATTATAACCTTTAATACAATATAAGGCTAATTCTTCTTCCTTAATATTTATTTCACTCAATAAAATTAAATCCAGGCTGTAGTTACTTTGATGCAATAAAACTAATAACTCACCGTAATTTTTTCTCAATGATCTAATATTTAAGTGCATTACTTTTAGCTCATTTGTTTTGGCCTTGAGGTACGTACTCCACTCCCCCATATCAGTAAATTTCTTTAAGTCTATGTTGTCATCAATAATTTCTAATGGGTCACTATCCATTAAAATACATAATAGAAATCACGCCGTGTAAACGCGCACAGTAGAAGCGTGCGTCTTTATTTGTTTTTTTCGTTGCTACCGGAGCATAGATTGTTTATGTCCGTATCAGAATGAATATTACGAATCCTTGAATTTTCGTCCTTCTTAACCAACACTTTAAGGTTCTGTATCCAAATGAATTTATACTTATCCTTAAGCATGTTTTTAGCATTCCAAAATAGTTGTCGCAGTTGCCGAGTAAGACTTTCATTGATAAAAATACGCTTGGTGCTATTGTTGTTTAGTGCATCGCTGTTTGTTAACAGTACTTTACGCTGCCTTATCCACTCGTCTCTCGCTGCCTTTGTGCGCAATGCGACAACAATCGGCCGGGGCCGTCCTTCTTTTTTCTTTTCGCGTCCTACCCGCTTTACTTCTTCTATATTATTTTCATTTAAATTTAACTTTTTTGCAATATTTTTCACAATACTAATCGTGTTTTCATTCTCAATTTCTTCCACACACGCAATTTCTATACTTTTTTCTACATCTTTTTGCTCTAATTGCGATATTCTTTCTTCTAGTGACTCGCTGTATTTTTGTAGATAGATGTTTTTATTTTCCAAAGCTGTGATTTTTTTCTCTGCACTATCTTTGAATTGCAGCATCATCTGATACTGTTCAGCGTAGAAATCAACAGTATCAGTCAATTCCTCTAACTTTTTTTGTGTAAGGTACATTATTTCCAGTTTTTGGTTAATTTCAGATAGGATTGTTTCGACCGTAGCCTTCTTTAAATCTAAGTTAATTTTGGGTACCTCTGAGCTGGTGCTGGCTGCGCTGCTAGTATTCTTCAAACATGTTAAAATTGGTAAAGATATATAAAATAAACAAAAGTGTCATTTAAAAAAAAATTAATAACAGGTGCTGACTCTGGACGTACCTCAAAAAATTTCTTAGAAACGATTACTTTTTATGATTCCGTTCTTTATTTGTGTGACGACTTTTTCTTGCTTCATATAATTCAAACACCCTGATTATATCGTTAAAATTTACATCTGGTTTTTTACCACCAACACTTTAACCACAGCCTTCTTAAAATGATCTGTGACGGAACATCCGAAACACAAAATCCAACGGCTATTAAATACTTTGTGTACTAAATTTTTATCTAGAACAATCACAAGACAGACAAAAAGAAACTTTATTTATCTAGCTCAGAAAAAGATTAATTAAAATGAGCTAACCACTAGTTAACGAGAAAATAACTGTTTTACATTTTCACTATTGATGATTTTTGGTTTACAGATAAATGGGACCTATGAGTAGACCCGACTCTACTTTTTGTCACAAAAATAAACCTTAAATGGAGTGTAATAGGGGATAATTTTCTTTATTATGTACTGTATTAAAATAGTACAGTAGGCTAGTCCAAGCAAATTATACTACGTAGACCAAGACGCGGGCACCAGCTAGTGTATACACAAGTGAGCACTATAATCTGTTATACACATACAGTCTGCAATTACCATCGAACCAGGGCATTCTGAGCCAGGGCAGTTTATAGTCAGAGTTCGTCCAGGGAAGTACTGCCACCTTGCCTATTTTTGCAGCCAAGCAGTAATGTGAGCATTACTGCGTTCTGGTTTTGAATGGTAAGGGTACTGGTGAAGTTACAAGCACATGGGACTTGTCAACTTATTTTTCGGGTGACAGGCGCAGTGCATCTCAGATCTTTCTGATTTAAAGCACTGAGTGGCACTGCAACGGTTTTGGACAGATCTGTCACTTACCACCATGCCCACAACTTGGTATGATAAAAAAATGAAGGTCAATAGAACTTATTAAAAAAAAATTAAATGTTACCATTTTGCAAAGATCAGTTTACTCTGGCCGTAACACGCGAAAGTGATAACCATATTCAAAATCAACCAACATAAAATGAAATGGGACGCGAAAATAAGCACTGTTTGGAGTAAAAGCAAACAGATTGTAGAATTTAACGACTGTGATTTTGTGATTCGCAAACACTTGTAAGAACAGGGTTGTCTTTAAGGAAATACTATACAGCCGCCGATAAACTACCCACCTATGTAATTTGAACAGTTGATGACATTTTGTTAAGTAAACCTTTTCGTTTAAAGATTGGTTTCTTTTGAAAACGTGTTGCTATAAGGGCATGCAAACCGGTTACTCGGTTAACCGAAAAGACCGAATTTTGGAACCCGGTTCTCAGTTAAGGAAATACCCGGGTATTTCGGGACATACGGCTGTATGTAGAAGCGCTGCTGGTGCTGGTGGCGTTCTGTAGGATAATAGTAATGTAGCCTGGAGAGTAGTAGTAGCCTCCGTAGCCTCCAAACATCTTACTTAGTAAGTGACCAGGTTCACGGCAGTAAAACAGGAAACTTCCGGTTCACAAATTTATTAACGTCGTGATAACAAAGAAGTAAAAGGGTAAAGTAAAACTGTAACAATAAAGGTATTTATAAATATAACAGGTACATTGATATAAAAACACTCCCTAACTTGATGATATTTAATATTAGACACTTGGCTCTAAACGACCTGAGTTATGCTGAATTACAGATACTAGATAGACTGTTATGCACTTATCAAGAATGATACATGATTTATATTATATTAACATGATTATAATTAGAAAAGAATCAAAAATCAGACGGCAGAATTTAAGTAGCTCCGTCCGCTATCGCGGTCGAGCAGGGAGTGTTGATTGAACGAAACAAAATCGGAAAGTGAGGCAAAAGAATGGAACAATTCAAAATTTGAATTTAAATACGACTGTGAGAATAAAATAAGGAATTTAAATAAAAAGGTGCGAAGACGATGCAAGGAGGTCACACCGTCACAAGTTTAGTGGTTCAAAAGTTGAAAGTCCAGTTTTATAGGTATTTATTCAGGTTTAACAATAATATTATTATCTTGAAAATGTAAACGGTGTAAATATAACTAGTAAAAAGTTCAAAAAGATAAGAAGTTATGTGTTCGCTACCGCGATCGGGTAGAGAGTAACATCAGAAAGACAATCGAAAAATAGCTTGACTATAGCTTCTGTTTCTGAATGATGGACTCCAGAAATATATGATACAAATTTAAACGATATAGTCCCTCTGCTGAGCACAGGCCTGCTCTTACCATGAGAGGGCTTGAAGCATAGTTTGAGAACAACATTTTCAGTTTGGGAACTTCGCATACATCATGGTGAAACAGGCACATGGGACTAGTCAACTATGTCTCAGGGTGACGGGTGCATTGGCAGTGCCCCTCAGATCTTTGTGATTTAAAGCACTAAATGGAATTGCAACTGTAAGGAACAGGCGTGTCCTTCGTCCCGTCAATTGGTCTCATAAAAAAAATCATCAAATTGTTTGCAGATGTGTTTCCTCACCAATTTTTCCTTTACCGAAAAGTTGATGGTAAATTTGGAAAATCAAAGGTGCCAGCCCGAATTCGAACTCACAAATCTCTGCTGGAGAGGCGGTAGGTTAAACTGTTAGGCTACCACAGCGAGGCTATAACAATATAGGTTGCACAAAAATGTTTCTCAGAGGCAATACACTTTATACTTTGTAGGTAACATTATAACCAGTTCGATTAAAACAAAAGAAGAGCCTTAAGTAATAGCAGTGGAGCTCCTTGTGAAAGAGTTCATCCAGGAAAGTACTGCCACCTTACCTACTGCGTTCCGGTTTTAAAGGGTAGGGGTGCTCGTAAAATTACAGTCAACATGGGACTTTTCAAGTTATGTCTAAGGGTGGCGGGCGCAGTGGCAGTCGGCACTGCCAGATCTTTGCAATTTAAAGCTTTGAACGGCAGTGCAACTGTTATGGACAGGATTGTCGCTTACCACCAGGCGCACGACTTGTTCGTCCCGTCACTTGATATCATAAGTCAGGTAAAACTCGGGTACATAGTTTTTTATTCAAATCGGTTACCGGAAAGTGCGCGAAACCGGATTCATCTCCTAGTTTAGACATCTCCACCCTTAGAGGTGGAATTATTTTTCCCATAAAAAAAAGAATCATCAAATTCGGTGCACACTTGCCGGAGTTATCGCGTAATACATACGTACAAAACTCCTAGGACCGTGTCGGTTAGTCTCTTACCGGTTTGTGTACCGCAAAAAAAACCACGAACAATTCAGGTGATGTTTTCACGCATTTTAATTTAATAAAATTAGTCTGAAAATTTAGAAAAATCAACAAAATATTCAACGAAGAGCATCTTGGTCTCATGATTGCACAAGTAACTTTCGGCCAAACTATTGGCGTTTCTCGGAAATTAAATTTCGCGACTTATAACCGCTTGTTGATATTTTTCGGCACTCTACGCGTCAACACATAACTCACTGCGTAATAACACGGCGGTTCGAAGATGCGCATGTCGGGAAGTGTTACAAAGCAAAGGATTACAGCGTTTATCGTTCGGCAATAAATGATGCAGATTTGAATATTGAAATGACATTTTTTTTTATTTATCAAAAAGGAAGATCAACGATAATAACTCACAAAATAATATAAATAAGGAACCTGGATGCACATAATAAGTAACCTGTTACACACAGAGTATTAAAAAAACTGCCACCGCGCTCATCATCTTAGCATGTGCTTGTAATTTTACCGATTCCAGTCTAGATGTCCTGGATGTCTGGGTAGTGTCTCCGTAGCTACGGCACTCATAGTATAGCAATTTGCAACAGTTTTTAGGCCATGTAACTAGTGTCGTTGTTTAGCACATTGCACAAATATATTTTTCTACAGATGAAGAAACTTGACCTTGACAATAAAATAGACGTAAAGAAACTACAGTTTTGAAACAAAAATCCAATTAATATCATTAATACTGGTCATTTGCTTTAAACATTATGAGAGAATCATATTTCTCTTTACAGGATACCAAATTTAACAAGGAAAATATCTTCCACAAGCTTTGAAATTACATTTTGCAGAACAAACGAAGTTACACTACAAACTCGAGTCTTATTACATTCAAGAGAATCTCGCTTTGAAAAACTTCATAAGAAAAACGCCACCGGGCCTCCCTTACACCGCAGCGTAACAACGCAACCGTTCATTAAACCACGTTTCGGATAATTACGTACTGATAAACCAAGCAAATTGTTCGCGAATTATCTCCCTCGCGTGATGAATATCATTCTGCGGCCCGAATAACGCTTGACGAACTGTCACTGTCATTCCGCAGTGTTAATTTTACACTTCTTAACGATTTCAATTTGTTAGCCTCTAGAACGCAGGTGCTCATTGCATGATAAATTGCTTTAATTTATGATGATAGGGTCACAGTATGAAATGAGATATTGCAATACAGTAATGCAATGTGAATTGTGAACGCACAAAGGCGTGGAAGAATTTTGCATTTCTTAAGCATAAAAATGTTTCTCTGTTTTTCTTACGACAAAATTTTAATACCTTAATGCCCACTTATAAACTCTTAAACTCTCATGCAACATTTTTTATTTGGTAACAAATTGAGGCCTCGTAAACAAGATATCATAAATTTCAAGCAATATTCTTAAAATCGATAAAGCGACATCGATATGTAATTAAGCGCAGATTTGCCACCGGGTCGTTGATTAAAACGTTCATTAAGGTAAGATTGCTATCGGATGTGTTCCAGTGCCGAATATGCGAAGCTCGTAGCTGGTGAATCTCTGTAATTTTACTCGTGTTTATGTCGCGCCGAAAGGTTTACGGTAAAACTTTACTGGTACGCCTTAGCACTGCGCCTGCGTCCATAAACTAAACATGTAGTTTTATGCCATAGCGTCAGATCGTTTTCAGTCAAATTCTTAGTAAACTAAACAGTAAACGACCTATACACTTCACAAAAGATATTTATTTGCTAAATTTAAAGTAACAATGAGAAATAATAATTACTTATAATAATAACGCATAGAATGATAGTTTCATATCAAACGAACTGTCACA
>NW_020653850.1:21893025-21910876 GCF_003589595.1 Hyposmocoma kahamanoa | reverse complement strand
TACACTCATTTACCGCACATTTCGTCATTTTTAGCTAAAATTCTGGATCTGTTCGCGGTGCAAGTTGACCTTGAGCACTGACGGCCCGCCCGCTCGTGTAGGCCCTTTGGGAGCGCTCAATCATGCTCAATTGGGAGCGCAGAATCAATTTGCCTCACTTAGCGTGCGCGGACTAGGTTTCTATGCGTTATTATTCTAAGAATAATTATGAATATTTAATAATGGAATGGAAACTATTTGTTCTCTGTTTTATATAAAATCGCTCATACGTATTAGCTTTTTAAAACAAATTAATATTTCCAGAATTTTACAGTCCGCATGGTTACGACTGAGGTAAACTTAACGCGATTATAAACACGGAAAATTAGTTTCATTTTCCATATGAATATTTCATATTGTTACTTACTAACTAGAACAATCTTTCACAGGTCCTTTTATTATAAAAAAAATGTACTTCAATACGGCATTCGTATTTTGACAACAGATATTTAGCACGAAACGTATACTCCAACATATATTTATTACAGGCGAATAAAACGATATACGAGATAGCACGGTGTGAAATGCGGTCGCAGAAAGAGCGGACAAATTAAAAAGTTTGTTCCGCGAAACTATTGGGCTATCATTAGGGTGATCTTCGAATTAAATACAGTGCATCTGATGCGCGGATTTGATATATTGCTGATGTGAGGAGCATTCTGGATTTCATCGTATTTTGGATGAAATTTGATCTCAATCTTGAAATTATTACTTTAAATTATTTTCTTCATGAGGATAGCGCCTGAAGCAGAATTCGCATTCTCTTCGTCAGCAAGTATATGACAACTTTGTAATTCGTTTTGTACAAAACAGATAGCAGTAATTTGTGCCTACTGTAATGTTCTCCCTAGTGAAAAGGGAAAGCAGGAGGTCTGGGTCGAGCTTTCTTTATTACTTGTCTAGCCAAGTCGTTCACAACATGTGACATAGCCAGTTAAAATATACGAACCCACAGTCTATCAGTCTGCATCTATCAGTCCTTAAGCCGCCTAGCCATTTGAAGGCTTCCTAGCGGTTGGCAAATTTCTAAATTGGTTTTGATCAAGGTGTGCCCTGGAGTGACTTTCGGTGTTCTGGTACTCACAGTACAAGCCATTTCCTAATTTAAGACCAGGTAATTGGTGTGTATCATTTTTTATGATACCAAAAGTGACGGGACGAACAAGTCGTTCATCTGGTGGTAAGAAACACGCCTGTCCATAAAGTTGCAGTAACTCAGCTTTAAATCACAAAGATCTGAACGTCACTGCCACTGCACCCGTCACCATGAGACATAAGTGGACGAGTCTCACGTGCCAGTAATTTCACCTGCAAATTTATTATTATAAACAGCATGGCATCACAAAAGGTATCAACATTTAGCATGAAAGCTTATAAATTATAATTTTTCTATTCCTGTACTTTAATCTGTCAATTATAATTTCATAAGCCATATCACAAAGGCGCTCTTTTTGGTATATGGTACTAGCAATTGAACTGTACAATTTCGTAATAGTTCTGTACACAGAACTATAGAGAAATCAAAAAAAGAACGTCGTATTTTTTCTAATTAAAATATCAAATATGGCTGACGCTACTCAAACGCTCTACTGCTTCCTGATTGGTTAAATCGGCCTAAAGGCCTTGCAACCGCGCTATATACCTTTATAAAAAAAGATTGGTAAAATATGACAAGTACTCGGCCACTTCTATACTATCTCTTTGTTTTTGTCTTGTCTTTTGTTTTGTAGCGTTTGTTTGATTTTCGTTTAAGTTTGTTGCCATAGACATACAATAAATATTGGTTATGTTTCATTATTTACTCGTAGCATAAACATTACATGCAACCATTACATAATTAGGTCTTAAAATCTCGTAGATATTACTTAGCTATAACTTAAATACGGTATTCGAGTTTTAGAACCCTCATTATGCAACAAATAAAAAAAAACCATTTCAGTTATCTTGTGAATTTCCGAAAAGAAAGTCTTAGATTATGTTACCTATAATTTCTTAATTATATACTTAATCGCATATTTAAAAGAAAATAGTTTTCTCTTTTACCTGTCGAGGCTCTATTTCACGTTTTTATAGTTCCTTATAAATTAAGACGGCTTTCTAGAATTTACGATAGCTCGTGGGCGATTCGCCAGTGTCACTATAGTAGTGATTTCGCATCGTAATCGATTGTGATTCTCGGTTCTCGGCTGTTGTTGAATCGATAACGACGTCATCAACGCAATTGACAGTTGGAAAATTGTGGCCAAGTGTCATGGAAGGATGAGGTTTATAAGCAGTAAAGAAAGATTTTTACATTCAGTTTACATGGGGTTAATCTTGACCAGTCCCTAATCTTGGAGCAAAGATAAGGTCTACGATGAAACGAGCTCCCCTAGAAGATGCATCTTCAAACGCACCTCATTTAGGTTATATGCGCTTGGAAACACAAACGCAAGCAGGTTATTCCATTGTTGTGCGCATTATAGAGTGGCAAAAATCGCTTCGTACACCTATAAAAGGATTATCAATCAAGTATATATATACACATTTTAAAAATGGACGATAGTAGTTCACAATTCGTGTCTCTGCAATCAAGATCCTTCGGTCTCCTGCAAGTACTGTGTGGACCTACATTTGTAGGAGATAACAATGTCGCAAAGAGATCAAGCATCGAAAGATAGGTCAAATACAGCAGTAGAGCTCCTTGTGAAAGAGTTCATCCAGGGTAGTACTAACCTTACCTTCCACCGCCAAGCGGTAATGTGAGCATTACTGTGTTTCGGTTTCGAAGGGTAAGGGTGCTGGTGAAATTACAGGCACATGGTGCTTGTCAACTTATGTATCAAGATGATCTTTGCGATTTAAAGCTCTGAGTGGCATTGCAACTGTTATGCGCATGCATGTAACTTAACACCAGGCGCAGTACTTGTTCGTCTCGTGACTGGGTGTTCTTAAAAAGAACAGCAAGCTTTTGAATGTCAATTAGAATTAAATAGTTCGGGACGAAGACAAAATGGCCTATATCCAATGACAAATTACATAAGGTAGAAGACCTTATTATTGGAAGAAAAGATAGTGAAAGAAGAAGATTCATAGAGATCAACGGAAGAGGCTAAACAAACTGCGTCGAATCCAAACAATGGGATTAAAAAGAAAACTCGTGGCATCAATGGATAGCTAGCGTAATTCATTATAAGTCGACTTACTGTTTACGTACATCAACACAATTTACAAGATACTTCCAATAACATCACATTTGCAGGTTCAAATTGGTGTGAATAAAGTGCAAGGCATTGTTTGCGCTAGAGGAAATCGCCATTATCACGGTTTAACCCGACAAGTGAGATAATGAGCTATAAAAGGTAAATGATTATAAAAGGTTATAAAAGGAAAGAAGAGATCTATCTTATAGTCTTTTTCTGACGTGTGCTTGTGACTTTTAATGGATTTACTCATTCTAAAGGTTTATAGTAACAAGAAAGCACATACAGACAAATACAATAAAGACATTTTTTGCAGAGCCACATATTAAACTGTAGATGAACAAAAAAAACAAAAAATTAACAATAAGAAAAGATGCTAAATAATAAAAACTAAAATCACAAAATGAAATCAAGCTTTAAGTATAATTACTAAAATATTCAAAAAACAAAATCATAACCAAAACCAAACTGCAAGTAAAAAGATACTTTGTGTGGTGCCAGCTGCGGTAACAAACGGGTCACCAAATTTGCATTTGTTGAAAAACGCAGTACGTTCTTGGCACCGATCTTCAGTTAGGACACTTTTTCGTAGAAAGACATCAATCGAAACAATAAAATGTGGTCCGAATTTAATTTAGTATTAAAAACGGTTTCAAAAGATCTGTCAATGATGCAAAAAGGGGTGCTTAGGTGATTTGGACAAGTAGAGAGGATGAATGAGAGACAATTGACGAAACAGATTTATAAGGCGAGTGTAATCAAACAAGATACCACTAACAATTTGACGACATCCTAAAGAAACGTTAAGTCAAATGTACCCTTACCCAACTAGCGTGTATGAAAGCAATGATGCGTGTTGATAAGGCGAAGGAGTACCTATGTCCGAATCGCAGCAAGTAGAAGGTTGTGGTATCTACCTCGGTGGGAACAAGGGCGTGAATTGTATGTAAGTACGTACGTTGCAAATTGGCCAAAATTTATTGTGAGTTGTTCGAAATGAACAATAACGTAGGTTGTTGATTTTATGACGATATGAGCTTGTTTGGCGTAGCATAGGTCAATACTTAAGTTCACTAGTTATGAGCGCATAAACAGAGTAAAGTTTGCAAATGCAATCTTACGAGTATGGAAATATAGCCGAGGACGACGGTCCATAACGGGTACATTTAGTAGCAGTAGAGAGCCATGCGAAAGAGCTCGTCCAATGAAATACTGCCACCTTACCTCCTGCCACCAAGCGGTAATGTTGCTCACATTACCGCTTGGTGGCAGGAGGTAAGGTTCAATGCGTTCCGATTTAGAAGGATAAAGATGCTGGCGAAGTTACAGGCACATGGGACTTGTCAACTAAGTCTCAGGGTGACCGGCGCAGTGGCAGTGCCCTAAGATCTGAATCTTAGTGATTTACAGCTCTGAGTCGCACTGAAACTGTTATGGACAGGCCTACGTCGCTTACCATCAGGCAAACGGCTTGTCCGTCCCTTCACTTGGTATCATAAAACAAAACATCCAGGTGAAGCACGGCAGCATGTACATCTATACTGAGATCGCCCGAATAAATAAGGCAAATCTTTATTCGTCGTAAATATCTGTTCTAGAGTGGGGTGATGTGGAGGTGGGATTAGTGTATTTAGAGTGGATTACGTCTCTTAATTTAAGAAATGAGACAAGAAATCTTCACCAAATAAAGCTAATGACACAACGGTAATTATTTAAAACGTGGATATTCGCAAGACAAATTGCATGGAAGACTAAAGGTACCTTAAACGGTAATGTGAAAAATTATATACAAATGTGTTAATGAGATAGGACCAAATAGGTTAAAATGAAGTAGTAACTTTACGAGTAACGAAATTAATAATATCATTGAGTCTATTAATTAAATAGTAATAGACGTAGAGTTGTTCCTTGTGGTGTACATATGTTTGTGACTACTTTATTTTGATAAGATCTGTATTTTTATTTGAACTGTTTATCATTGTCGCTGTTAATTTATTGGTTACTGTCATTATGTGGAATATGAATTCCTTACCGAAACGCAACAATTCCGTATTCTTATGTTTTCGCAGTTTTGCATATATGCGCGCGCCGTTCTTTGCACGCAAATGTTTTTCACATTTCTGCGTGTTACAATTTCCTACTTCTCCCATAGACATAAAATGGTAACCACTTACCTCAATTATCTTAGGTCAAAAGGTCGAAATTAAATTCTGGGCTTCAAGACTAGTACAATTGTAAATTTTTTGTTAGTCTAAAATTTCATGCATATCAGGTAACGAGCGGTTGTGTATTAATACTGTTCATGGATTATAAATTGAGTGGATGCCAATAAGCTTCTGTCGCTGCGCTTTCATAAGTAGAATTGCGTTTCGGCTCTCAAGGTTGAGAAGTGCTGGTAAAAGTACAGGAATAAGGAACTTGTTAACTTCAGGTTTCAGGGTGACGGGAACAGTGAAAGTGTACTCAGAACACATTTTGGAAAAAAATACATATGTATATTTGTTTCTTCATATGAAAATTATAAAAAGTTTGTAGGTTAACGATATCAGTAATTGGAACGTGGTTGAATTTCATACGAAAATGTTCATAGCAGGATCTAATCACGAGTTAAGAAACGAAAAAAAACACGTTTGTATTTGAATTTTTTATTAATAACATGACAGCTTTCAAATGGTATACTTTAAATATTTTTCGATTATTCACTATCACCATTAGGTTACGAGTTTTGTCACCACACTAGAATGAACAGCCTAACCTTTAATATAAACCGGTAATTAGACATCGCTTTCAAATGACGTGATAATAATCTGCAATCATATTATAAATGGAATGCTAAATAAAATGCACTGGTGGCTCAGTGAGAGAACTGTCGCTTCTCAATCATCAATATCAAGTGAGAGGTGGACGGTTCAAATCCCACTGCCGGTATGCACCTATGACTTTGAATTTTAGTAGCAAAATTGTGAATGTTAAGTAGCAAAAGCTCTCATTGACGGTGAAGCAAAGCACCGTGATGAGATTTTAGTAGAAGTAGAGCTTCTTGTGAAAGAGTTCCTCCAGGGAAGTACTGCCACCTTACATATTTCTGCCGCCAAGCAGTATTGGGTACTGGTGAAAGTATAAGCATACGGGCGCTGTCAACTAATGTTTCATGGTGACGAGCGTAAAGACAGTGCACCTCAGAACTTTGAGATTTAAAGCACTGAGTGGCACTGTAACTGTTATGGACAGACTTGTCGTTATCACCATGCGTACGACTTAGAAGACTGTTCACAACCCTTGAAAAACTTAGAGGAAATACAATTACATCCATCATCGGGGGACTAGACGTAAGCTGTGGTTCCACCCTATGCTGTGAATATTCCAAAGATGCGCACGAAGAGGTACCCTTTCACATTTATTTGGCGAACGGCTACGGAGTGGAATTCCCTGCCTGCAGACTTAGAACGCTATTATAACTTGGGTCTTTTCAAAGCGAGTAAAGAGGCATAATTTATAGGTGTGCATACTCCACCGTTGACATCATCTTCACTTTCCATCAGAATTAAAATCAGAAAAAAATATAAACATAGCCGTGGAACATGTTGATTATTAAAATATCGAATGGCTTTTAACACAAATAACCCAAATTAACTAAGCAATTGTGCAAATGACACCAAATAAATCTTTAAAAAGACCTCCTTGTTCATTAAAACTCTATGTTTCATCTCTAAAAATTATAATTGCAAAAGAGTTTAGTGGGCGAAAACCGATATAGGAAAACGATACCTCATAGTAAATAATTAAGTAATTAACAAACTGGAAGCTTAAAAATATAAAGATCTCGTATATACAATCTGTGGGCAGCGTGCATAATTTAAAATTGCCATTTTTTTCGCAGCCCACGGCCCGATTAGTCAGTATTTCGACATTCCCTCCCACATTCGTATTATTAACATAAAATGCTACAATTCATTGTGCAATAAACCCGGATTGCGATGTTATCTAGCGAATGGACTCGCAGTTACGTGCGTTTTTTGACTACAATCAATAGCTGTTTTATTCTATGTACTGGCATAGACCAAAACCAGTGGATAGCATTGTGGTTGATAGGTTGGAAGGTCCGATTTGGGACACAAACTTGTTTAAATTGTTTCTAGTTGTAATTAGTGCCCTGGGGCCATACTATCGAAGTACGAAATTTGTAGTTACGACCGTTTTTGTACAATAGACGACTCAGAGACTTGAGTTTCGATCGGGCTAGAAATAAGATTATGTGACAACGCGATGAGCCTGTCTTATCGCTGATGGACTTTGAGTATTTCCGGTCATCCACAGCGACTATGGAGGTATTAAAAACGTATAAACGTATAAACGTAAACGTACCTAAACTTATAAAAACGTATTCCGTACATATTAAATAGCATACCAAAGCTTAACTTTAACTGCCTCCGTGGCCGATTTCATATTATTATTTCCCAAATGTTTGTTAAATAGTAATTTCTTTTTTTACAATATCAAGTGACGGAACGAACAAGTCTTGCGCCTGTTGGTAAGCGACACGCCTGTCCATAACAGTTGCAGGGTCACTAAGCACTAGCAGCTGGATGCAAGCGGCACAGCACTGGGATAGTTGGTGCGCTTAAGGGGAGGATGATAAAGGAAGAATGAAGTTAAGAATAGGGTGGTTTATAACTATTTGATTTACCATCTCAGTCAGTACCGTAGCCATGGGACCTATAAAAAGCGCGAAACATTGGCTTGTTTAAAAAAACAAATATACACTACGAAACAAAGTTTCATTTCCAATAGTAGTTAGGCGATTAACACACAGCACCGCGCCCCGCGATGGAGCGCGGTACGCAGAATCACGCGCGCGGTGGCGGACACGCAGATCTGCGTCAACGCGCATGCGAAAGATATTGGATACATCCCTATTTACAAACCAGATCGATAAATGGGTAATTTCAATTTCATTAAAAGATTTAAGGAAATGTGCAGATAAGTTTGGTCGATTTTCAATAGCAAATATAAATTTATCAACGTCGAGATCTATTGTAGAAAACTGAACATGTCCTTAAGCTTAAAAATCTGCGCGGTAGTGCGGAGTGCAGTGTGCCATACCCTGTGGTTCGCCGCGTCCCTCCGCGCGGAGAAGCGTTTGTCAGTGTATTCGACGGCGCGTGTTTTCTATACAAACTGAGGTACTTCAGTACAACGCCAAAAAACGCAACTCCGCGCTCCGTCGCGGGGCGCGGTGCAGTGTGATAATCGCCTTAGCCTACTTTCGTCACTCGTATTCTCACATTTTTTATTTTATTTTATAATATCAAGTGACTTCCGTGCTACGGGCACGGCCACTGCGCCCATCATGAGATATACTACGAAGTTTACAAGACTTTTTTTTTCTTTATATAACGAGTGTGATACAAGTCACGATTCGAGACGTGAAGTGTGAAGCCGTAAATATGTTGCCCGGCAAAAATTACTAAAAGTTTCGACAGTTAGTCAGAAAAGTAATGACACTAATAAAATTAAAATATAAATCAGTTGCCGATAGCACTCACAACAAACAACTCTAACGAAAATATAATGATCATGAATTCATGACGTTATAACTTTTTCTATGACAATAAGTGATTAGGTGACACACGCCTGCCCATAACAGAGGCAGTGCCAAACAGTGCGTCCAGTCGCAAAGATCTGAGGATCTTTGCCACTATTCCCGTCACCCCGAGACATATATTGAAAAGTCCCATGTGCCTATAATTTCACCAGCGCCCCTTAACCTTTCAAAACCGGAACGCAGCAAACCTGACATCACCGCTTGGCGGCAGAAATAAGCGTTACTTCCCTGGACGAACTCTTTCACACAGCTCTACTGCTACTAAATACTCTACTAACTACTCTATGCATATTTTGAGAACCAAATATTTCCGCAAACTTTTTAAATTATACTCTAATAAAACTGTTTGTTATTACCAGCTTAAATATAAAAACGCCATATCGTTACATTGGGAAGAAACGCTTTATAGTAAACTAATACTTTTCCTGTCTTTTCTTTTAGCAATAAACGTAGGTACATTTGTAACAAACTTCATTGCCACATTTACACCCCCACAAGACATTTTACGACACCAGTTCACCTACATATTTTAAGTCAAAAGGCAATCACAGGTTTTATTGTGGTCTTTATGTTTAAGATTGCAGGATATAAAGATTTTTTAAATTCACAACGGCATTTATTGGCTCATTAATCTACCGATATACCAACTCATAAAAAGTTAGTAATAGTAGAGTTTTCTGCATGTGCAAAACCTTATCTAGTTCAGTTTATTGATTCACTCATTCCAATGTTACATGCTATAAATTAAATGTGGTGAAGACCTTATCTAATAGTACAACTAATTATGAGTGAACACAGTATGGAAAAACAACGTAAATCTCTTTTTATAAATAGACACACACTTGGCCACGATCTCACCTGATGTTACGCGACGATGTGACCGACTATGGTACGCGTTTGCCTAAAAAACGCCTATTCCTATTTATATAGCCTTGAATAGCCCCAAATTGTACTTTCGTAGAGTGTTCCATTCCTTTGCCGTACGCATCAGAAATGCGTGTATATCAACGACAAAAGGATGGAGTGTTCTGGACCTTATAATTGACCGAAGGAAGAACGGTGAGTGTGGAACTTAATTGAAAAGTACCTGCGCACACTCCCCAAATGTATCCGATGCAAAACCGGCAAGCAGGCTATTTTTCTACGATAGTCGAGATTTTGTAGTTCCAACTCCATAATAGAGTTGAAATCTAGATAAATATGAATTTTAGGACATTAACTTCATATAAATAAAAGTTAATACAAACAAAAATAACAAATACAAGTGTACACGGGTCTCGGACAGTATCAAACTAAAATGAAAAAAAAATTAAATTAATGCAATACTATTACGAAATTTGCGGAACGACTGCCGAATTACGTCGCTAACCTGACTGTACCTATTGTATAATCTACAAAGCCTTGGGACAAAGAAATTAGAGTTGAATCAACTACCTTGGAAAAAATACATAGTAAAATTGTGGAAATACAGGGTGTCTAAACGCGATTTCTAAAAATTTTGCCGATAGAAAAAAAAACACAAACTTACCTCGAAACTTTTACAAGAAAACCGGTGTATTCAATAGGTACTTTACATATACCAATGTTTTACTTTTTATGTCAACTGAACTAAACAAAACACGTATAGTATAAGATATACTGTGTGTGTAATTTCGTTTGTAAAAAAATAAATTTAGAAATAAAGCCAGTGTCCCCGCCACTCGACTCAAGCAAAGTGAACCGAATTAGTGCGGGAAAAATTTTAATTTGAGCTGGGGTAAAGGTGCAATAGCAAACCTGAGATGTCGTGAATTAATTCCGAAGTTTGATTAGTTGGATTATCGAAATTTTCCCCGGTAGGAGCATGTGACCGCCAACCGCCCATTACCGGGTAGCATTGGCTAAGCAGGTGCTGAAGAAGCTTAAGTTCGATTATAGTCCATGCCTAGGTTGATATTGGACATTTCTGCTGCGTTCAGAATTGAAGATTTAAAAAAGCCAGCGCAATCACAGACCCAGAAGATTTTAAGTCTTACGGTCATTACTTGAACAATTAAAGGTACTTTATTGTTATCTCAAATGTCTAACGTGACAACCTCCGTTAACTGTCTTTAGTCAACACAAAAGAATGATCATTTCGCTTAAATCGGGGATCAATACAATACGTCTGTTACGGATTTTCCTGCAGGCTTAATTTGAGCACAAAGACAAAAGATTTGTCTTCTCAAAGCTGTTAATTGAGTACCAAAAATGACATCTCTATAAAGTAAGAGCGGTACAGCCGGCGAGTTTTAGCTTTACACAAGCGCTTGATTACAAACGCGCGATTGCATCGCTACACTTGGGATTTACGGGAGCGGTTCGTAATATATAACAACAAATGACATATTTCTAGTCGATATAACGCTCAACAGATATAATTAATTTATGGTATACAGACATTTGACATATTTTTGCATGATATAAAGGTCTCTGGGTATAATAGACTATTGACAAAACAACTTTCAATCTATTTTACCGGTGGCATAATGTTCATTTTATATAAACCCTTTAGATATTACATTCACTGAGTATAATGTATTATAAATATGATTCCAGTAGTGTTTACGTACAATGGTGAATGAACCCAATTTGTTTACATTTCCTAGTTGGTTCTACCTCCTCCTGTGGGTTTAGGTTAGGTTAGTACATTCAATTAAATATTCTGCTTAAAGTTTTCATAAATATATTTTATTACACAAAAATCACTTAAAGCTATATAAAAACAATTCTATTTTGCGATTGTACATTTAATGAAATAAATAAAACTTCTTATCAACATAATATAGGGCGCGTCAACTATTCGTAAAACGAAATATTTACATGACCATTTATTCATTATGTCACCTAATCATTATATCTAATTTTTGTCTTTTGTTGTTATACCTTTGTTGATTATATACAGTGAGTGATTATATCAAATGTTGTTATACAAAGTGAAAATAGACTATTTGTTGTTATATCTTTCATTACACACCCTGAGATTTACAGGCGATTGCATCGATGCAATCGCGCGTTTGTATCGATGCAGTCGCGCGTTTGCATCGATGCAACGCCTATAAATCTCGCAAGTGTAACGATGCAATCGCGCGTTTCAAAAGTCGCCGTTTGTAGCCACTCTTATCATAAAGTACAACCATAAGAGAAAAGTTTCCTCCTCTACAAGTTTTGTCTGTTTACGTCAGCGGTGAACTTACCGAAATACCAAGTAGAATTTAAAGAATATGTTCTTTATATTCTACTTGGCATATAACGATTTGAAGTGTAATTTCTATCGACGACGTCGGTGGCCTAATGGTTTACATTGTGGACACCCCCGGGAGATACTAGGTTCGATTCCCAACAGGGCCAAATTGGGAAAATAATTTTGTAAATTGGTTCTGATTGTTCTTGAAAGTGCCCCAGAGCGAATTCGGTTTCTCTGGTACTCTTAGTGCAGGGAATTTAGTATAGATTGAGATCAGGCGATGGGTGTGAATGCTTGGCACATATTGTTATTATACTTATTAATATATTATCATATTATAATTTGCTTAGGTACTTATGATATGAAGATTAATTGATTTTGACTTCGAAGCTATTCTATATAAGTCATTCGCAGAGATGAGAATAAGCAAGAGTATACTTACTTAAACCTCAAGTAATACATGTGGGGTCAATAATACCCCGCTGAAATACCGTTACGATTTGTTTTATTTTTACATAAAATTATATTGAACATTTCGTATTTTTCAAATTTTTACATTTTAATATGTTAGGATAATTAGATTTTTCGTAAATTTGTTATCATTTTAAACAAGGCTGAATGTACGTAAATCTAAGTCATTGTATAAGGTATCTCTGCTGTCAAGATTGTCTCTGTACCTTTCGTGCCTTGCCTTCAACAATAAACCGCGTAAATTTTCAAGTTTTAAGTATTGTTTTTATTCCAAATTAAAAAAATAAGTGGCCACCAGCCCTCTACACTTAACAATTACATTTTATTCTAAATACAATAATTTTAAGATTTCAGACGGACGTATTATCAAATTTATATATAGGTACTACTTCATTGAAGTTCAAATAAATATACTCTATTTCGATATCTGGTTATTAGACGCAACAGGTAAAAAAATAAAAAGCACAAGCAAATCTGTAACGAACAATAATTAAAGAAACCAAATAAAATCTCCACATAATTCCATCTGATACCAATAAGATCACGAATAAACAACCAAAGGACAATGTCCATGGCGAGATAAATTCAAGACAAAACAACCGACAAAGAAATCGCAAATCTGAACAGACAAACAGATAGTTATCTCGCTCCAACAATGGGACCCGCTCATAAAGAGGGCCTAATTAGTAATATTCAGAAGCATTATACTTCTCTTTCTTATCTACACAATGAGTTATCTAGGATGCGACAATTAACGTGTTTAATACGGGAAGTTACCGAGACAACAAAACCGCCTTTTCTTTGCTCACTATAACGTCCATGATTTAAAGTTAATTATTATTATTTTAGTAGCAGAAGAGATCCTTGAGAATGAGTTCGTGCAGGAAAGTACTGCCACCTTACCTATTTCAGCCGCCAAGCAATAATGTAAGCACCACTGCGTTCAGGTTCAGAGAGGTAAAATTACAGGCACGTGGGACTAGCCAACTCACCGTCGGGGATAGTGCAGTTACGCGTCTGTAGCAATGTCGTGGCATCCAAATTAGTATGAGTTATAATTGGTGTCCAAAAATGAAGGTCGTAGCCATTGACTTAAAAATAAATGGACGACGGGTCTAATACAAAAACCACGAAAAAAATGTCCCAAGTCAACCTATTTAAACGTAGTGACATAAAGGAATATGAAAAAGCTATAACGTTGAATTTAAATTGTAATGTCATCTCAGTACTGTCTAATTTTGCTTGCTTCGCTGTCAGTCGAACAAACGAAGACTAAAGCATGAATGACGCTCTGTATACGATTTTAACGCCCTATAAGTTCGGACACTTTTTAGCGAGGACCCGACGTCCATATAATTGTAAGTCAATGGTCGTAGCCATTGAAATAACAAAGTAATACCGCGAAATCCCTCTCGTGTAATAAAATTTTTTTTAATGCAGATACGCGTCTTTTACCAATACTACATACGCGGATCTGCACTATATCCGACGTTATGTCTCTTGGTGACGGGCGCTGTGGCAGTACCCCTCTGATCTTTGTGGTTTAAAGTGAGTGCGTTATTAATAATTCCAGTATTTCTGAGGGAGGTGTATCGTTAGTTATCGACTCTATGTGTATAATTATTTGGAGTTCAAGTTATTATCCTCTGCCTCTTCCGCACTCTACTTATCACTGGTGAAATTACAAGCACATGGGACTTGTCAGCTTGTGTCTCAGGGTGACTGACGCGGTGGCAATGTCCCTCAGATATTTGCGATGTAAAGCTCTTAGTGGTACTACAACTGTTAAATGTATAACTAAAGATTTGAAATAAGCACCTACAGAAATTCATAAGGTGTGCTGGTTCATTCAGTAGCTCAGTTGGGAGAGCGTCAGCCATTGTTCGATCTCTGTATTAATAATTATAACAAACTAGTGGAGTAATTTCACAAAAAATAATTTAATGTCATGGTAGTATAACGTCATTAAACAAATAAATTTTCAACACCAATCTTCTGACAAACAAACGAAAATATAGCAATCACTAAAAATCATCTAACAATGACGCAGACAATAGTGTTGAGTCGAGTCTTGAGTACAGACTTCAGTATACATCTTAAGATAGCATCGCGGACGGAATACGAAATATTCAGCTCCTGTTTATTGTTCCGTGGTCGCTGCGTAAATTGAATAGGCACTATGCTGCGTTTAGAACGAGCCAGTAAGAAACAATAAAAAGACGTTGAACGGTCTTGCCATTTTTTTTGTATGCCGGAGTACGGCCAGCGACGACGAGGCAAACCAAGAAGGAGACAACAGGATGACGTGGACACATATATAAATGACTTGCCTAACATTGCGTCCAATATGGAGGTGTGGAAGTCGAGAGAAAAGGTCTTTACTCAGCAGTGAGACACAAAAGGCTAAATTAAAAAAATGGTCTCTTTTTTATGATACTAAGTAACGGCACGAACAAGTCGTGCGCCTGATGGTAAGCGACACGCCTGTTCATAACAGTTACAGTGCCACTCAGAGCTACGTCACTGCGCCCGTCCCCCTGAGACATAAACTGAAAAGTTCCATGTGCCTGTAACTTCACCAGCACCCTTACCCTTCAAAACCGGAGCACAGTAATGTTGACATTACTGCTTGGCGGCAGAATTAGGTAAGGTGGTAATACTTCCCTGGACAAACTCTTTCACAAGGAGCTCTACTGCAACTGTCTATTCAGGGGAAGTCACAGGTCTGTAGTTTGGTCAGGACTGCATTCGTGGTCTTTAACGCAAAGGAAAGTCGGTCTAATTTTCAATTTCTGTCAGTTTAGTCATCTATGGAGGTTATTATATGAAACATATTCAGCTACCGCTTATTGTTTCGTGGCCACTGCGTAATTGAATAGGTGCTGTGCTCCGTTTGGATTCCGCCAGTAATAGAAACTAGAATTTTTTTATGCAAAAACGACTGAGCATTTGACCTCCATCTCACCCGATGGAAAGTGACGATGAGATCGACGATGTACCGTGCACACCTAAATAATGCCTATTCAGTCTAGCCTAGAAAAGGTGCAAGTTAAAGGCTCAATTTAAAGTTTCTAGTTTGTACGTTACATAATTGATCATTAAGTTCATTATGCTACGTTACGAAAATTCGGTTCCTCTCCGTTCCACCGCAATATAAATTGAGCCATAGTATTCGAGGAATAAGTCCGCAGGATGGGAATTCAACTAGCCGCTCGCCATATAAATGTAAAAGCGAAACCCTTCGTACGAATCCTAAGAATATCCACAACACAGGGGTAGATATGAAGCCAGCACAGTTTCATGGTCGCTATAAAAAAAATTCATTCAGATAAAAGCAGAAAGAGGAACTAAACAGACAGGATAACTTGCATAGTAAAAGATACTAGTTATAATATGCAACGTGCAGCTCCATTTTATTACGCCACCGTAGAAGTTAAATGGGTGCCGTGCTGCGTTTATAGTTTTAAGCTAAACTAGTAGGTAAATGCAGCAGCTCTCGTTTATCATTCCGTGTCACGATACGATGTACTCAGAGTACCTAATGCAAAAAGTAATTAATATTACCTTTACATACAAAATGTGTAGTTTTTTCTTTCATAGCTTCTACTAGTTAACTGCTACGTAAATAGATAAGATTTTTTTAAAAGTTCACTAACAATTATTACAAAGTTACGTACGATTAAATAAATGTGGTGGAGATAATATATAACTGGGCAACTAACAACAAAAACAACGTAAGCATTACTTAAAAACAATAATTCAATGTAACGCAACAGCAAGTAACACAAATAAAACCAATAAATACAAAAGAAAGAAGGTTTCGGATAATATCGAAGCAAAAAGGAAAAAAATGTGGAATAGTATTGTTAAAAACACTTGGTGAAATTAATAAATTCAAATTAATGACAGTTGCTAAACAGACATACTAATTACTCACTTACACGATATTTCAAATATACAGCGATCAGACCTAACGAATTTTTATACTGTAAACGAATATTTAGAATTTAGGACTGATTAATTTTTAATTTTATTTTATGACATATGTAAATAAATTTTAACTTAAATAATTTGCATACCTGAATGCAGGTTGAATACTGTTACTATTACGTTTTTATAAGATCTTGAAAAACATGTATTTTTATGTATTCATGCAAATATAAACTTTGACTTTGACTTTGACTTTGAATAAAGAGAACTTGTACACTGCAGTTTCATATTACGTAGCAAATTAAAAGTAAAAAGACTTACAGTAGCAACAGACCTTGTGAAAGAATTCGTCCAGGGAAGTGCTGCCAGCATACTTATTTCTGCCGCCAAGCAGTAATGTCAGCATTACTGTGTTCCGGTTTTGAAGAGCAAGGGTGCTGATGAAATTACAGGCACATGGGACTTGTCAACTTACGTCTCAGGGTGACGGGTGCAGTGTCAGTGCCCCTCAAATCTTTGCGATTTAAAGCTCTGAGTGGCACTGCAACTATTACGGACAGGCATGTAGCTTACCATCAGGCGCACGACTTGTCTGTCCCGTCACTTGATGTCATAAAAAAAACTTTAAATCAAATTACTTGCAAGTTAGCAATCCAGTGTCGCCAAATCTAAACACAGCACAGTACAGCGCCAACTTAGCTCGTAAGTCACCAGTAACTTACTCGTGCATTGTGAGCGCAATGGGTAACAAAGTGGACAGTTCGCGAACCCAACTCACATAATGGCTTTAGTTCGGTGAAGCACACAGAATCGGAGCATGAAAACGTATGCTCTTGGATTTTGAGTATTACACTTACCAGAATTATTTAAATCTCTGCGGTGAGAGAGCGTATTTATGACTACAGTTTCTAAGGATTGCAAACCGTCCTTGACGTGCAACTCTGATAATTAGCAAAAATGTAACGTATGCATGACACGACCATGTTTTTTCCCCTTTTTATTAATCGTGTGTGGTCTGATGTGCTAGCGCTAGCTTATTACCTATCGATGCCTTACTTTCTGAAACTTGTATCTGATAAAGAGTGATTGTTCAGGAGACGGCAAAACGTTCTACTTCTACGTATTTTAAATTTCTTATCAACGGTATTCATTTGGATGCATTAATAATAATAATAATAATTGGATTTCTGTGGCGTGTCGCTTCCAGCACAAATGCAGAAGGCGGTCCTGCTCGATACGGCACGTATTGTTCGCCGATTCTTGGACCTGAGTCCCTGACCCCGGCCGACTGTGCCATAGCCGGGAAATACCGCCTCTCCCATTTAAAAATTCAAAATTAGTCTTTTAGGCCTTGGGAGAGGCGAGAGATTAAAATAATAATAATAATAATAATAATAATAATAATAATAATAATAATAA
>NW_020653850.1:21854758-21893015 GCF_003589595.1 Hyposmocoma kahamanoa | reverse complement strand
ATAATAATAATAATAATAATAATAATAATAATAATAATAATAATAATTTATTTCGGAACTGGTCCATAATTTGTTAGTAAAAAATTGGCATTACTTTAAGAATAGGTAAAAGCTATTGTGTGAATATGAAGGAGATGTGATGTTAAATTAGCCTGCAAAATTTGTACATACAATCCGTTTTTTGCATTTTAGTAACTTTCTGCTTTAAGATATGAGTTTGAGAAAGTAAAGCGGCGTTATTTTTTTAGGGATGTGCAAATTGTCTTTACTACGTGAGGTTTAGATAAATCTATTCCACAGCAGCCGCCGCCAACCGGACATCATCGCCAAACAATGCATGGGGAACAAGACTTAGGGTCGTATTCTAGAACTCTAATCAACGCTCAAGTCAGGATTGCACTGGAAACACAAGCACTGGAACTACGACCCTAATGGCAGGGACTTGAGTATGATTTCGAGTGCTTTAAACCATACTCAAATCCTGACTTGAGCATTGCAGTGAGCACTGAAAATCATACTCAAGTCCTTGCCATTAGGGTCGTATTTCCAGTGCTTGAAATCATACTCAAGTCTGCTCAAGTCCTGACTTGAGCATTGAGTAGAGTTCTGGAATACGACCCTTAGGTACTTGATGCTTCGCTTTCGCGCCATTATCTTAAATTTATTTTTACGTATGTCCTGTTTTTCGCCAAAACACTTGAAAATGTCCCGCTTTTAATAACTTTTAATAACTGTTACCATGCTGGACTGCCACTCAGAGGTCCTGTGTTCGATTCCCGGGCCGGGAAAAATATTTGTATGGCCTATTTGGGTGTAATTTGTGGTTGTCTGTGTGTGTGTCCCGCGCCACAGGGTTTCCCTAGTGCGGGGCTGTAAGTGATGATGAGTAAATAATTATTATTATGTGCATATATGACAGGTACATTTATGTCTTATTATATTTTTTTAGACAAATAATTATTAAATTAATTCATCAATAAAACACTTTCATTATCAAAAAATTCAGACTAATTATAATAATATTTTTAATGAGAAAATATTTTAATTGTTTTTCCAGAAGATCATATTTTTATCCACATCTTTAATATAATTAGAGACGTGATTATATCTTCCTTGACATGGAATGAAGGGCGCCTGAAAATAGTTTTAAATAAGGTACTACGATAACGTTTCAACTGCCTGAAGGCCGAAAGGGTACCAAGCCGGACTGCCACACAGTGGTCCCAGGTTCGATTCCCGGGCTGGGAGAAATATTTGTATGGCCTACATTTATTTCTCTCGTGAGTTTGGGTGTAATTTGTGGTTTTCTATGTGTGTCAAACATGGACTGTTTGTGTCAGAGTTTGTGCGTTATTATTGTTATTATAGTTTATTCATCATCATCATTACATAAGCCGGAAGACGTCCAATGCTGAACATAAGCCTCCCCCAAAAATTTCCAGACCAGCCGATCGGACACGACATGCATCTATCGGTTACCCGCCGCCCTTACCAGGTCATCTAGTAGGGGGCCGGCCCACCGAACGCCTTCCGGTTCGTAGTCTCCATTCGAGAACCTTTCTGCCCCAACGGCCGTCAGTTCTACGAGCTATGTGCCCTGCTCACTTCCACTTCAGCTTGCTAGTCCTTTGAGCTATATAACAAGGATCCTCATTTCTGATTCTGTCACGTAGAGAAATGCTGAGCGTTCCTCGCTGCATAGCTCGTGAGTGACTTTGACCTTTTTTATGAGACCCATAGTAAGTAACCACGTCTCAGAGCCGTAGGTCATCGCTGGCAATACGCACTGCTCGAAGCTTCCCGAAAGCTGCCCAACCGAATCGGATTCGACGGTTGATAACGTTTATTACGTCTTATTAATTTTACTGGAAACTATATATTATCGAGTTAGGTAGTAAGGTTTTCGCGATTGTTACATATAGAAAATGAAACTATTTTTGTTGATGACTGTACTACCTCAGTCAACCCTGACCATGGGACCTGTAAAGGGCCCGAAACGTTGGTTTGTTTAAAAAACAAATATACGATTTAAATCCGGAAAAATAACTATAGATCAGTTACTAAACTAGGATCAAACTTATAACAAGGCGACTGTTTCAATAGGGAATCGCCGCTATCACTCCGCTTTTTATAACCAAGATATTAAACCGCACGTAACCAATAATTCAACCATATGGCAGTGCAAGCATTCAATAAACAAACGTTATGACATGTGATAATGCGATAAAAACTATACTAATGGGCATCAGCGCGACGTGAATATATGGTGTAAGGACGTTCTTCTCTCATTTCTTACCTACCTTATTAAATGTTACATTGAAAGGGGAAAAAATTGTCTTTCCAATCAATGGCTGACAATGCAAGGTCTTCGACAAATAAATTAAAGAACTTTATTTATTTACGATGACATGACAATTTAGTCTTAAATAACATCGTCTGAATCAAATACACGCGAATTAGAGCCGACAAAAAGGTTTAATTTCCAATGTGTAGTAGTAATGGTGAAAACTTAAGAAGTCACCGAGCTCCTGGCGTTAATTGATGTCAGGCTATACAACCTCCACGACAGGGCGAAGCGTGGCGGCTCAGGGCAGACCGCGTGCGAATTTAGGTATTTCCTTCGTATTATTAAAACAAATACACATTTTGAAAATGTACGGAGTATCGTTATAGAAAATATGCAGTTTTGTTATAATTCAAAAACTGATGACTGACCGTCCATGAAGTATTTACGCACTTTTTTTTTCTATTGAGGAAACTGCAAGTAATCGTGTTTCTATAGAGTATGATTTACAGAGTGAATCCTTAAATATCTTATACATTAAGTTCCTAACTAAAGCTTTTGCAATGACGTTACAGCAGGGGATCAAACGAAGGTAATTATTTCTCAATTACGTATCGCTGCCTCTTCGATATCGTCTATACTTGCATATATTATGTAGGTAACAAGGTACTGGTCTCAGGTTGAGCTGTTTTTCAGATTCCCTTTCGGTAAATCACGCTACATTTCATGACAGAACGCGTCTCTACTGGACAATTAACACTAAACATACGTAGCTTAAAGCTATAAAATTCACGCAATTTGTAGACCTCGAAACTATTTTTGATGGAAAGTGACGATGAGGTCGACGAGAAGCACGCACAACTAAATAATACCTATTCACTCTCGCCTTGAAAAGGCTCAAGTTTTACCGTTTAGGGAACAAATCTGGAGGCAGGGAATTTCACTCCATAGCCGTTAACCATATAAATATGGAAGCGAGACGCTTCGTGTGTAACCTTGGAATATCCACAACATAAGGGCGGAACCCCAGCCTACGTCTCGTTACCCGATTATGGAAAGGGGAAGGCGGAATCAAATCACGCAATTCTGACTCTGATATAGCAAACATAGGAGTGATCTTTGATTTATAGTAGAATTTATAGTCTCTTAAACATGGACGGAAAATGTTTTCCCAAGGGATGTATAAAGTTATATATCATTGGAAAGCTCTCAACAAGAGCTTAAGGTTATTTGCGACACTAACGCTACAATATGTGCAAGAAAGGCGTTGTAGCCAATGTTTCATAAGTTTTATCTAGGTATTAGCTAGGTAATAGGTGCTGTAAGATCTTTAGATAAAATATGACGGTCTTTTTACGGAATATTCATAAAATGGACATTAACGGCTTTTCCTTTTCCATTTGTACTAAAAATTCCAAATTCATCTCGAGCATTTAACGTAACAAGGCATTCACTAGGACAGGAGTCGGCAACCTGCGACTCGCGAACCCCATATTGCTCTTTCGTTCCATACGCAAATATTAAATATTTTATTAAGAAAACCTATGAAAATCGTGCAATGGATACATGAGTGAGTAGCACCGTGTCTATCTCTCAGCCACTTGTACTCGCGTCTCACCCCCCAGTGTGTGTAGTTATATTATTTAATTATTTAAATTTTCTAGTTACATAGTTTAATTTGCTGTGAAAATAATACTATGTATGAACAAACACATAGTATTTGTTATTTTCAAGTTTTTTATATATTAAATCTAAATCAAATACCTTTATATAAGCAAGTACCTACTATAATATTGTCAAGAAAAAATGTTGTCTTTGAAAACTGAAATTTTGTAAATTGTAATTTTTGGCTCTTCCAACTTAAAACGTTGCCGACCCCTGCACTAGGAGCATTTTAAGGAGATAAATGTGCAATGATGACAGCGAGCAATTCTTAAGAGCATTTGCACGAATTGCTCTTTGTTTCAAACACTGTACATTTAGACGTGTAACTTTCGGCGGAAACAGCTCGTCGTGAGCTCTAAAACGTTCTTCTACTCAGCACACGGAAGAGATCAGAGTAGCGAGTACATAGGGTTATTTACAAACACTAACTCTCTCGGGACTATATTATTAGCACCATAACAACAACTTTAAATGATTTAAATATATAAAAACTTTTGTTCCATGACTTCCAAAAACAAACTTATAAGTTTTGGTTATACTATCTGATACTTTTTAGATCTATATTTGGTAATCTGCCATCCACTAACTAAAATGTAGCTAAGTGACAAATGGTTAAATATCCGTTTTAATTAGAAAAAAAAGCACAATATTCTTTGTTATTATTAGTTTTGCTACGAACTGGTATTTACGCTGGCGCTTTCTTTTAATACCGCAAAGAGTTGTCACCGTTAAAGCGATCTATTTAAATATTATATCTATTTAAACACGAAAGTCAAATCTGATAAATTATCAAAAGTCAAGGAACAATGGTCGTAGTTAACGACGTTAGTATTATAGCCCTGGGAGGTTGTAAACTTGAAAGTAGTAGTACACAGAGTTAATTATACTCCCTTTGAAAACCCGGTATTGTTGCACTGTCCAAATCAAAGTTTATTCGGAAGATAATAGAGTCCCCATCAGGTTCTTCATTATTAACATGTCATTGGTAACAATGTAATAATATACTAGGCAACGACACCAGTCTGGTCTTAAACTAGGGAATTTCCCTGTACATACTATGAATACGAGGATTTCGGCTTTCATACTCCGAATCACTGCATAGAACAACTAGACTAGAACCAATTTTGAAACGTTCATTCTGGTCCTTTTTGAAGTCGGTTAAAAATATGATACAGAGAGGATTTATGGAACCTGTCTGGAACATCAAATGAGAGAGAGGCATTATTAAAAATTGAGAAATTATATTTGATTTTTTTTATTGCAAATTTTTACAACAAAAAATAAATACGCATTTGAGTACCATCTCACCTGATGCAAAGTGAGGATGAAGTCGACGATGGAATATGCACCTATGAGGATGAACCTAAATCAATTGTATTTAAGTTTTACTATGTATTAAAATAATCAATATAATACTTCATTTGTAATTGATTAAGTATCCATTTAAACTATTTACATAATTCAGATGGAGACGAGCTTAAAAACAAGTGTATAAGTAAGTAACAAACTTCTGACAGTTAGTCAACCATTTGGGTGGGCCAAGCAATACTACAAACTAAACGCAACTTTGTATGTACCAGGCACGCAGAAGTTACATGGAGACATCGCAATCCACAATCGCTCATTATAAAGGCTGTATCAGTCCACCGTTGGATAAATATATTAGGGATGTTACGGAGCTTTTCTCCGATCAATTCGTTATAATATCCTTCAACACCGACAATGGTTTCACAAATCCGGGAGAGGTTATGAGGAAGCAACATACATTAAACAATAGACAAAAACGGGAGTTTATTAAAATTAAATCAAGAGAAACTTTTACTAACGTTTTTTTACGTTTGTAGTATTTAAGAGGGAGCAGAGGAAAAATTCCTAATCTTCGATTTGATTTTAGAGGGGTATATCCACTTTAAAGTTAAAAATAAAATATTGTATGAGTAACTACACGATATATTCAAGCATAGACATTAATCAGAAACATAAAACAATAAAGTTTCCTCAATAGATAAAAATCACGAAATGACCTCTAATTTTCACATTTTTTCGATTTATCCTCGAAATGCTACAGGTTATTAGGACAAAAATTAGATAATTAATTATATTTATGCATGATCGACAACTGTCACTACGGATTTTTTTTTAATTCCTTAAGTTTTAGAGTTATTCCGCTAAAACGAGTTTGGTACTTTTAATGTGCAAAATTCAACATCTCCTGTCGCATGTCACGCGAACTTCAGGCATATATTTGTTTCACAAATTTGGGCGGAGCCGACGTCAAAACTTTTTTGGCATGCCCTCTTAAGCTTTTATTGTACCTTACCTACATATTTTACCTTATTATTTAATATAAAAGCTAAGTGAATAAGAAGAATGACAAATAATTTGTAAACAATTATTCACATTCATAATTTACAATATTTGTTTCAAATTTCAAAGTTCCACCACCGTTCAGGAACCACCACCTGAAAGAGCTAAGCAGGTCACCACCATGTATTTTTATCTAAAGTTATTTTAACCTTTACAACCTTTCTATAAAGTTTGAACGAGTAGGTAGTGGTAGAGTTAGTAGCAGTAGAGCTACCCGTGGAAGAGTTCGTCCAGGGAAGTACTGTCGCCTAACCTATTTCTGCCGCCAGTAAAGTGAGAATTACAACATTGTAAGGGTACTGATGAAATTACAGGCACATGAGATTTGTCATCTTATGTCTCGGAGTGACAGGCGCAGTGGCAGTGCCCCTCAGATCTTTGCAATTTAATGCAGAACCACAGCTTCGAGTGGCACTGTAACTTCTATAGACAGGCGAGTCGCTTATCACCAGGCTGACCTGTTCGTACAGTCACGTGGTAACATAAAAAACGTATTCTTCTAATTTTAGAGGTTTCTTACCCGATTCTAACGCGTCTGAGGCAAGAAACCTTGGACTCGAACCCGTAGCATCCCTAGTGTCTCATTATGAATACATGAGGAGAAATATTTATTGATGGAATGATGGACTGTACTGTCCAGTTGACTTACGTATACGTAATGGGACATTCTATTGGTTTGTACGACACAAATCATAGTATTGATGATAGAGATATTGAATGATAGGTAATAAAGTAGAAGGTTGTTTAGGAATTGCTGGGAAAAACTTGACAAGGATTATTAGAGTTAATTTAATTGCAATAGGTTTCCGCGAACCAACTAACTCCTGTATGACAGATTAGTTTGTACGAACCTGGAATATGCTAATGTAGTTTGTAATCCGGTACAAACTATTCACTTTCAGAGGCTTAAGGGAATCCAGACAGCCTTCATTCGGCTTTCATGTATCCGGGAATTTCGTAGAAGTTATTAAATCGATTCGAATCGATCGAACAGCGATTATTTAATTAAAGCCTGCGAGACGATACAACTTCAAATGACTTTGGTTGATTCCGCATGACAATAAAAGTGTTGAATCAAATACCTTTGGCAAAGATATATAATAAAAGTGAGGGTTTACACTTGTTATGTATCCAGACTTGCATAACACACATACCTAAAACGTCAGTTCAATGCACTTGCATTCGCGCACCCCGGAACGCGCGCCCCGTGCATTGCAACGTGACCGATGCAAAACTCGTCATTTTAATTATAATTATGAGACACTTTTCGGCCCAACGTTCCTAACATCGGACGTAGACTAAATTCCTTTAGTTAGGATCTTTTTCGTACAAGTACTTTTAGACCTAACGTATCTAACTTCGGACGTTCTTAAAATTATTTAGTTTAAGAAATACCTTTGTGGAAATTTAATATAGTTATTCATCATATTTTCTCGTCTTTACTTCATCTCCACTGCGGCCACCCTATATAATTCACTGATAACTGTCAAAACACGATTCCTAGAATTTTTCGCGATACAAAAAAAAACACAAAGTTACCAAAACCGCTGTATTACTAATGATTTTTTTATCATCTGAACTAAATAGAAAATGTTCAGTACGCGATATACATTATTCAAATAGCGTTAATTTCGTTTGAAAAAAAATTAATTCTGAAATAAAGCAAGTGTCCCTGTCACTCGACCCACGATGAACCGATTCAGTATGGGAAAATTTTTAATTCGAGCCGAGTTTAGTATAAAGACGTAAATTGCACGTATTTTTACGTAAAATAATAAATGCCTCTACCGAGTCAACGGACATTTCATGTCGAGTAAATCTCGGTTCCTCGTAATGTTCCTCGCAAGCCTTCGCCTCACATTTTCAAATTTTACGTAGCAGAACCAATCTGAACAATTTGGGATTTTTTTTAAAGTCGAAATTATAAAATAACAAGGTTATCCTGCCTTTCAAGCCAGGGGATCAATACAATTTTTATAAATTTGAAAACACAATCTTTCATCATAAACTAAATTATTAACTGAATTTATAGGTCTCGGGCTCTTTACACGTTGATTCTGATCGACTGTTTTTAGCTCGTATCTAGTTTGTACGTTACACAATCCATATAATCGCTTCCATTTATTTACGTCTGCATCAAACAGTTAAACATTTTGGAAACATCTAAGAAAGCTGCACCCAACCTGACACCTCTCCGATGAAAACAATCGATAAAAAACAGCGATATCTCCGGCATCGATCACGAATCGACTGGCCCGATTATCGGTAATTTCGGCGCATCTAAAAACTGGCCAGTACGGCCGCAGCGAATACTTCTATAATGAAATGACAATTACCTCCCGACGAGACATAAAGCAATTGGCAACTACTGGAATTACTGGAAAAAGTATTGGAGATTCTTACGAATTTGTTTTATTTTAACAAAAAAATACTTAAAAGCAAAACACAGACAACATTTGTTTTAAAAAAAGAAAGGTAATTTATAGGTTCCAGCGTTACTTTCAGAGGAAATCAATATCATTAAAAATTGCTACTCTGCGAGCCCAGTGAAAGTTAAACCATATAAAATAGATGCGCTTGCGTCGAATATTTTTCATGCAGTTAACTTTCCCTCTATAATTTCAGGAATCCTGAAGATGTCAATTTTGACATCGTCAATTGCAAGCTCATTACGACATCGGTGGTACAAATATTTGTTATTTGTGATGAAAAACAGATTTTGAGATTGCTGGTCACTTCCCCGTCCCCAATGGCATTAATAATAATGGTCATTTTCACAATCCACTATTTTTTTATGACTAAGTAACGGTACGAACAAATCGTGTGTCTGGTGGTACTGCCACTACATCCGTCAACCTGAGAAAGAAGTTGACTAGTCCTACGTGTCTGTAATTTGACCACCAACCTTACCCTGCAAAATCGGAACACATTAATGCTCACATTACCGCTTGGCGGCAGAAATAGGTAAGGTGAAAGTACTTACCCTGGACGAACTGTTTCACAAGGCCCTCTACTGCAATAACTACATTACCTTACATATGCCCAAAAAAGGTTTTTGAATTACAGCATCGTCTCTTAAAGTCTATTCGCAATCGTAGGTCATAAGTTCGATAAAAACCCAATTTGTCTTCAAGCCATGAAGCTTAGAATAATAATACTCCTTCGTCTTGTTACAGAAACACTACAGAATGGCTAGACCAACCAATAATTCTAAAGCTAAGTGTCTTTTCTGTGACCGCCTCTTTTTAGTCCTCAAATTGTTTTTTGCTGGATTCTGTCGCGTCGCCAACGAGTACAGGGTAGGGGTGCCCACATTTATCGCGGCGACGTTCGATTGTTTTATAAATAAAGCACCCGCAAAAAATACTATCGATCAATCGTGCGAAAGTCCAGCGATCGAACGAGATAACGACAAATTAAGAAATGAAGACTTTCCGCTCTAAGATTTAAGATATATTTCTCCCTGTAGTGAGTCAAAGAACGCCGCGATCTTAAACATCAGAAAAGACGCAGTATATTCTAGACTTTAGACTTAAGTAGTATAAGGCTGGCTTTTCGTTGGGCAAGGCATGTACGACCGTCATAATCGTGCTTTTACGAATGTGAAAGATTCCGTACGTGAGCTGTCCAAACATTTTATACTTTCAAATGTAGGTGCCTTATCTGTGAAGATCTGAAAACTGTTATCTCCGATGTACTCATGGGAGGCGCTCTTAGATCTCTATTATATGCAGCCCAGATATATATTTTGATGTGACGTCAAATTATGCTATTGTTCTCTTGATTTTTATATCAAATTGTCAGCGTAGTGATGTATTTATTAGTATTGAAGTGAGATTGTCGATATTGATACTATTATATTCAGCTTTATGACGGTAATCGCGATAAGCCCACTTAAGTTGGAACTTTTCAATTTAGTTCCACCCTCACCGTTCCTCCTTCGGTCGACTAGAAGGTCCGGAGCATACCATTCTTATGTCGTTGATATTCCACCTATTCGCATTAAGCGCTTTGCTTCCTCCTTTCTGATGCGTACGGCAAAGGAATGGAATGCTCTACCTCTATAATCTGTATTTCCCGAAAAGTACAATATGAGTCTATTCAATGCTAGAGTGAATAGGCATTGTTTAGGCAAACGCGTCCCATCGCCGCTTAACATCAGCTGAGATTGTGGCCAAGCGTGTGTCTATTACATATTAAAAAAAAGTTATCGGATATTTTTATCGAGTTAAAAATGAAAATGTTATTAAAATATTCGGATAATAAACTCACCTTGCCTATTCAGCGGAACCATTGTTTCATTGGTAAGCAAATTACATTTGAAATTGTCACAATGATTAAACAATACTGACACTATCTACTCATTCGTAATGCAAATTCTCCTGAGAAGAATGAGAAAGAAATTTTAGTTGCTCTTTGTAAACGGTTGAAAAAGCTAAAACAGGTCACTGCCATAGAATTTTATCGAAAGTTAACTGCCGTACTTTTTTCTTATATTTTTTTTTTCTTATAATTAGAAACGACGCACTTAAAGGTAAGATAACTGCTAGCCTAATTCAAATGTTAATTCTTTAATGGTAGCCTAATTAACCTATAACAAAAAAGTACTAAAAAATTGCTCCAACTGCCTTACAAAGAAATGTATTAATAATTTTTAAAACAAAATTGTCTTAAATACGAACCACGCTTCAAATAAAACGATTTAACTTATTTTAATAAAAAAGACTAATAAAAAAATACACAAAAAGTATTACGAAACTCTAGAAATAAAATTCAGCATATATCAAATCGACAAACGACAAGCGAAATGTCTAAAACACCAATATTTTTGTCACAAAACAATCCGTCGCCCACAACAGTGATTAACACCAAAGCCAATGATTGGTTCAAGTTATAGACGTTAACTACGATCGACTAATCCATGTAACTATTACAGGCAAGATAAATAATAAATATAAATAAATAAATATCAGACAACATCTCATACGTTACTCTGATCCCAAAGCAGCTTGTGTTATGGAAATCGGAAAACAACGACGGTACCACAAACACAAAGACCCGAGACAATATAGAAAAGTTAGTTTCTTCACTGACCCGGCCGGGGATCGAACCTCAGAGAAGGCGACACAATGAAAACCGGTGTACAAGACACTCGACCGCGGAGGCCGTCAAGGAAAAGTACACTAAAGAAAGGCAGTCAAAAATTCATGATCTTCAGTTTTTCTGCAAGAAGACGTCAAGATTTCTTTGACTCATGGTGCGGCTTGCAACCGAGGTTGTGTTTTTTAATAGGTTAGTTAAATTGTGCACCAAGGTTGCTTATTATATGTATTTCTATTTGCAAGGATCTGCAGTTGGGTTTCAGATTAGTTAAATAAATAAACTAAAAACACGCGATAAGCCGAGATTAGGTGCTAGTACGAGAGGCTAAACAGACTTTTCTATTTCGTCGCTAAAAGTAATTTTCTCAAACATGATCGGAATTATTTGGATTACACATTTACGGACCGTGCGACCTCTTCCCGGTCATGGCCTGCAAAGTAAATATGAATATCCATTAGGAAGTGAAACTATTTTTCCGGATTTAAATCGCGTATATTTGTTTTTTTTCAAACAAACCGACGTTTCGGGCCCTTTACAGATCCCATGGTCACGGTTGACTGAGGTGGTACAGTCTTCAACCAGTTATGTCTAATATTGATGCAAACCACCCTATTTTTTCACTATAGTTATAATAGAAGAAGTAGAAGTAGAAGACGCAGTTTTCCAAATGCTGCCCAACCCAGCTGCACTCTCCTAGCTATTTCACGCTCGGAGTTGTCTCTGCCTAGTTGCAGGGTTTGCCCGAGGTAGACATATTCTCGGACAACTTCGAGCGTTTAGCCATTAATCGAAATCGGCTCCGGGACGACGAGCTCATTGAACAAGACCTTAGTCTTGTCTTACTACTCTGTACTGGGATTATATTATTATGCGAATGTGTGCGTTCTTATGAGACGCGGTCGGGCACACATAGTTGACGCGCTGTTACTTCGTAAACAGTTGACATACTTCTCTTATTTTACTATGCTAATACGTTGGGCAAGGTATCTGCCGGTCCTTGGGTTTCCCAGGCAGTTAATTAAGTTTTTTAATAAAATTTTGTAAAGATGAACACCGGGATCTCACGAGCCAAGGGTTTCGACTCTAAGGGTCGTATTCTAGAACTCTATTCAATGCTCAAGTCAAGATTGCACTGGCAACACAAGCACTGGAAATACGACCCTAATTGCAGGTACTTGAGTATGATAACAAGTACTTTAAACCATACTCAAATCCTGACTTGAGCATTGAGTAGAGTTTTAAAATACGACCCTAAGAGTACAAATGGGTATTCTGAGCAGAGATCCAAGAACTTATTTAGTACACACACTGTTGGATTATTGCGCTAAACTTAAAAAATTTTAATTTCAGAATTTCGTGTCTAGAAGTCGACGTTTGATTCGACAAAACATTAACTATAGATAAGTTTATTACTTAACCCATTCATATCAAGACGGCAATTAAGTGTTCTTCCCACACATTGATTTGACGCCAGAGTTATCACATTTACTTATTGTAAATTATCTGATTATGTCATGCATACCTACACAGACGTAACAAAGGTCAGTTATGTTACCAGTCAGTTACCATTTAAAAAAATCCTAATAAAGTATGTTACTTTAGTTTAACAACTTGTTATATTTCTAAGAGCCTTAATTAGTTGGAATGCGTTTAAGTAGGTATGGTTGCATATTTAATTCCAGTCCGCCTCGTTGGAGCCTCCGAGAAGGCTGGCAACTGCTTATGCTAGAGAATAAGTTTAACTATCTAAAGGAGAAACATTACCACCGTATTTGTCAGATTAAAGTACAAAGCTCATAATTATTAATACGAAGATCAAACACCAAGAAAAATTCCTTAGATTCGGCTAGATTCAAACAAGTGCTTTCAGCATACCGTGTCTGGTATGTAATTATAATTGAATATCGTAGTTATTGGCGAGTGGACTGTATATAAATATGTGCACTAAGATGGAAACACCTTAGCAGATTATAACACATTTAATTTGAGATGGTTACAACTGCCAAATTTTGCAAAACAAAGACAGCCGAAAAGTATTTTATAAAATGAATGTAAAATGCAAGAATTACAACTACGAAGGAGGCCGTGTCACAGCTGGTCAATAAACGTAATATTCAGGGCTCATGTTAAAAATGTACTATTAAAGAGAGGTTCCTATGAGAACAATAATTATTCAGTTGATACGAACGCACTTCAAGCTAATCCAAGTTTATGATTATACAGGCTGTAATCGTTAAACGTGCCCAGGATATTATTATTTCATAAATATAAGAGATATCAAAAAGCTTTAAACTGATATAGGAAATATGTCACCTAATGAGTAAATCGACATCATTAACAGAAATATTCTAAATATTCAAAATTATAACATTAAACGCCCCCATACATTTAATATGACATTCATAGAGGCATTTATTTAAAAATTTACTTTTTACTTGTGTAGTGTACTGTGCGAGTATAAATATGAACACGTAGCAACCCGCCCGTTTCCCACAGGGATGCATTAGAGTGAAATAAAACCGGCTGCAACCGGGTTAAACTAAATATAACCACTATTCTCTTGCAGAAAATATGAAAACTGCTATTTTTATGAACATTGGAAAAGTTTATTTATTTTCGCTTCGCTTCGAACAGCTGTATCAGGAAACATGACTTTATATTATTTATTTAGTGCCTTAATTTTTCCAATTATTTTCATTTGGGCTACTTAGGGACCACTTTATTCTTTAGCGGAAAATCTCATATACATAAATATGTCTAAGATATAATTAATAAATTAGTTAAGCAGTTATTTATTCCAGGGAAATACTGCCACCTTACGAATTTCTGCCGCCAAGCAGTAATGTTAGCATTACTGTGTTCCGGTTTTATAAGGGTGCTGGTGGAATTACAGGCACACGAGACTTATCAACTTATGTCTCAGGGTGACGGGCGCAGAGGCATTGCCTCTCAGATCTTTGCGATTTAAAGCTCTGAGTGGCACTGCAACTGTCATGGACAGGCGTGTCACCCTGCGACATAAACTGACAAGTCCCATGTGCCTGTAATTTCATCAACACCCTTACCTTTCCAAACCGGAACGCAAACCGAAACCTAATTAATATATTTGAATTGCGGTATTCCAATTTATGACGAGTCTTGCCAGAATAACAGCGAGGGCTATGTAAGTAGCATGGTCCTTGGATGCTGAGCCATGTTTTTTTTTAATATAACTTGAATTAATTTTAATTTTTTTTATTTCTTTGTTTAATTATACGTAGTACATATATGTACATAAAATAAAAAAATAAAATAAAATAATACATAAAATGTATGTATTTTGCATGTCAAATACAACCGATTTATTTTTTAATTTATTTTATTGAATATCTATAATATTATAAAAATTCCTTCGATCTAACTCAACTAGAGCCGGCGTGTGTTGCCACACCGGGGCCACCGCTCTTACCAACCAAGCTACAGATCAGTCTGTATGTATATGTGTGTCAGCAGATTTTAAAAACAATTGCGAAATTTTTGTTAAAATAATTCTTGAGCGTCTTCAAACGTCATAATTAGAAGATTCAATAAAATAAATTCATTAAATTTTTCAAATAATGCAAAAGGCCTGTCTAAGTCTGAAAATAAAATCATATTTAAATGAAATCCGAACAAGTAACGAGTATGTAACCGGACTGAAGTCTACAACTATCAGTTTCTTAGTTTCTTAACGTTGAACGGCATCTAACCGCCAAAAAAAGAGTTGTACCTACGTATAGATTGGTCCACATTTAGGGTCAATTTACATTACTTCGGAATGAAACTGAAGCGCCACATTCGAGAAGGCGCCCGCAGACGATGGATTGCTCGAGTAGTTGCGGAAATTTTCGAGTATTCGCGGAAGTGCTCGAGTATTTGCGGAAATACTCGAGTATTTGCGGAAGTGGTCGAGTATTCGCGGAAATGCTCGAGTATTTGCGGAAATGCTCGAGCATTCGCGAGCTTTCTCGCATCTGCGAAAATGAAAAAGTGAACTGCAGGCCCACTATTTTTTTCTTATATATTGTAAAATAGACAAATGGTACAGCCTGTGTTACCGATATTGTTTTATTGTCTAAAACAATGCGGGGTAGATTATTAGCACCTAGCAGCTGTACATAGACAACAAAAATTAACTAAATTGAAAGTCGGGGGCAGAAAAACCAACAATCCGTCTTTCATAATAGCGTAATAAAAATGCCAAACGCTTTGGTTCAAGTATTTTTAATGCGCGATGCGACGGAGTTGCAATTTGTCTGAATCAATTTTGCAGGACTGAGTTAAGGGCTGGGATGATATCGATATCTGTAGTCTCGATATCTGATGTTCGAAAACAAAAAAAAATATATATTGTAAATGTTGAATGCGTACAAATGTTATTTACAAAGAGCAACCCCTAGAGTTTCTTGCTCATTTTTCTCAGGGGAATCTGCCTTACGAATGAGCGGTAGAGTTTAACCAATGTGGCGATTTTAAGTGTAATAATGCTTACCTATGAAACAAAGATTATTTTGATTTGATTTGATTCGATAAAACGATACACATCATTATCATCATCATGATCATGACCCATTGTACATCCCACTAATGGGCACGGATCACTTCTAAAAACAGGGTTTAGAAATGTGGATTGGGGACTTCGCACGCTTTCCAAGGGTTGTGAACCTTCGACGTGCAGGTTTCATTACAATGTTTTCTTTCACCGTTTCGCGGAAGGAAATGGTTATTAAACATTCACGAATGTACCTAACCTACAAATTAAAGTCATAGGTGCATACCACGACAGGGGCTCGAACCATCGACCTAATTAAATTGAAAAGCATCCATTCTCCTATTAGGCGGCCACACCTCCGTGCTTTAAAACGGAATTAGGATGTTTAAATGAAAACTTATGAGAAATATTTTGTTAAATACGTATAATTCGAAAGAATTTTAATCTAACGCTCTTTATCAAAAACAATAATTTCAGTAACTTCAAATATAGTCCAAGTTTGGCTGCCTGATCTTACACTGGCATATTTTGAAATTCTCGATGCTATAAACAAAAGAGGAGATTGTCGTTTTATCCCGGGAAGTTTTAGAACGCCAAATGCGGTGCAGGAGTCAGAGAGCACCACAACACCACATCGGGGAACGTGTCTTTGTTCTGAACTCTATTTACCCTGAGAAGAAGCTAGGCTCATCTCTCTTTCCATACTGGCGCCCAACAATGGTCAATATAAAACGAGGGTTCTCAACTCCTAAAAAAATTTGGGATCTTATAAGTCAAGGAGATATCCTGGAAAACCATGTCACCAAACTGCAGAACTGACACAAACGAAAGGGAAGCCTTCAAATGTCACTTAGACATTGACGCGCTGTTCACCGTCATGGCTGCCAATTGACAGCTAAAAAGACTCTTTATAATATACGTTTTATTTATTGATTATTCGTACACTTTTTGCCAACTATAAATACCGATTATCTTGACCCAATCGCTTTCAAACAACATTTTGACGTGAGACGTCAAGTAATTTTAACGTACCTTTAAAATTTCAAGTAGACAGCCTGCTTCTCGTAATGAATTAACTGTCACTCAAAAACATAACATAACTTAACACAAAAGATATAACTTTTCAAAGCATTTTTGAAAAGATCGAAGATGTAAATGTACCAGAAAGACGCGTGAGAGACATCAACGCCCCATGCTCCATTTGATGTGATTGACGAGAGTGAAGAATTGCTTGGAAATTTCATAAAACGGTGCTATTTCCTGAATTGCCCAACCATTCCACTTTACTTGAATATGTCGCCATATGCCAAATGCGCCGAATGTGATATAAATTTATATCAAAATACGAGGATGCAAACGCATATTTCTTTATAATTAATACCTTTAAATTCAAAAATATTTCACAATTTCATACAAATGTTAAAGTTGGTAGCTTTTTACACTGTACACATAAAATAAAATCCCTAAATCTACCTGTCACTTTTCTAAATATTTACCATACGATATATAACCTCATTTTCACTGATTCGAGTGGCGGAACTAGACTCTGGTAAAAAAAATGAGGATATTATGTATTTATATACCGTCGGTGTTTTGAAGAAAGGGCTTGTTATTGTTATTATAAAATACATGTATACTGTGTTGCTTTTTAAAGGCATAAATGATTTTTTATTTCTAAGCAACATTTCGTGGATTTTTCAGGAGAGCTTGACAAAACACCTTAGGTATTTATAGAGCAATAGAGCAGCTTGTGAAAGAGTTCGTCTGGGGTAGTACTGCCACCTTACCATTTTTGAAGGTACCTTTTAACCTTTAAAAGGTGCTGGCGAAATTACAGGCACATGGGACTTGTCAACTGTCTCAGCGTGACAGTGCCCTTCAGATCTTTGCGATTTAAAGCTCGGAGTGGCACTGCAACTGTTATGAACAAGCGTGTAGCTTGCCCTCTGGCGCACGACTTGTTCGTCCTATCACTTTATGTTAAAAAACGACGATATAGTGTACGTGAGACGCACTATAAGTTTGCGGAGTGAATAAGAAAAAATACTATAAATGGTCAGAAATGAATTTATTGTTTCTCAAAATATCCTCCGTTAGCGTTCATGCACTTTTTCATACGAATGAACCAATTTTGAAAACATTTATGCCACTCCTCCGTGACAATCTCTGAAACATATTTTTCATACTCTTCGAAAATCTCTTCAGGTGATGAAAATCGTTGACCGCGTAACTGGTTCTTAATTTATGGAAATAAATAAAAGCCACAAGGTGCCAGGTCGGGACTGTACGGGATGGCTCATAAGGTCAACGTTGTTCATATCCAAAACTTCATTTGTCTGTCTGGCCGTGTAAGAACTGGCATTATCGTGGTGCAAGCAAGATGATACGGTGTTTACGGTTATTTTTACGGAGTTTGTCAATAACTTCCGGCAAACAAATGGTCGTGTACCAATGACTATTCACGGTACAACGATTTTTCATCAATCATCCGCATAGAGGCACTTTGCACGCGCGCCACTTTGGTTGGTTACGGCTCATCTTGAAATACTCATGGATTGCTGCTTTATTTTGGGATAGTAACTATAAATTCATGTTTCGTCACCTGTTACTATGTCCCACACCAAATTTGGCGCCCCTTCGTTGAATCTGGTAAGCATGGCATTGACCAAGTCACGCGATCCGTTTTTTGAGCCTCAATCAAATTGTGTGGGATCCACCGAGAGCACAGCTTTTTCACAGCCAAATGTTTGTGTAGTATTGATTGTATTTGACTCATGCCTATGCCTATAGATGCCCGAATCTCATGGTATATCACTTGCCTATCCTGTTTTGATCATACGGCGCACAGCAGTGGACGGGCGACTATCACGAAATTCGTCACTGAGATTCACACGAGTGCGTTTGAATTCTGCAAATCATCTATAAATAGTCGTCTTGCATGGTGCTTTATCGCCAAAAGCAGTTTGAAGCCGAAGAAGCTCCACTGAGCTTTTAAATTACACTTAAAACCGTAGAAAATCATACTACGAAATTTTTTAGGAGTTAAATCCATGGTGATGTAGCCAACCAATTTCTAAAATGACGCTACAATGTAAAAACAAGTGACAGACAGATGAAACAAACTGTATTCTACAGCCAAAGAGTTCCATTTCTAAATTTTGTAATTATTTTTTTAAATATAGTTTATGTAAGTGGCTAGTTCCGGAAACTTATAGTGCGCCCTGTGTACTGTTCTTTAGTACTTCTATTGCCGCATTATTCACGACATTAACAATCTCAAAGCAATTAGATCCGCTAAACAACAAATCCAACCATTTCTCGATACAACAAACAATAGATCAATATCACAGACACAATCATAATCAATAGATCTTATCGACATCGGCACAACACTACGCCGTGTTAGCGGCACCTGCCTGCAGTCTCCTTTATCATACACGACAAGTTGATTGTATACACACTATACGATATAGTACAAGAACTGGTGAAAGATGACCCACCAGATAGTAACTAGATTTTGCATTTAACGAAACACCCTTATATTATGTGAATTATTTATATTTCCCATTGAAGTTTTTAATTTTGTAGTTTTTTTTCCATAAGTGATTAATTTATCTTATTTATTGATATTTTGTAGTGTAGTTCCTGCTTGCGTATCTAAATATCCGATCTCTTTCTAAAAAAATAACTTTTTTTACAAGAATATGGATGGCCGTAGTAAAGTTCATATTCTGAAATAAAAAAATCAAACAATACACTGTAATGAACTTTCGAATACCTATAAGCACTATTATACTCTTATACATGTCAGGGTGCAAAATAGACTGGTCGAGTGCTAAGTACTACAAACAAGCAAAGCGGCCGTGATGTGCTCAGAGTAATTGTTATACGTCCAACGCACAATTATTAAGGGATTGATTCATTTTTAATGGACCCCGGTCATAACTGTACTTAGAAATTGTGTTTTAAACATTTTCAAGGCAGAAAAGGTGTTTTACGGTACAAACAGAGCATTTTATTATGTACCGAGTGTTTCTTTATTTATTAATTAGATACACCATCGACATTTAAATAGAGATATTAACATTGTTTTTTTTTTTATAAAATTGTATGCAGTAACTTACGCCATTAGAAAGTATTAAAACTAGCAATGTCATACTTAAATAATTTTCAATTCTGTAAGCAAATTACATTCGTAACGTAGATTCCCCTGAGTAGATTAAATAAGTACCTTTAGGGGTAAATTAATATTTGTGCTTATTTATCATTAACCTACTTTAAAAAAGGAGTTCTCAACTCGACCCTGATGTTTTTTTTTTCTTCTTTTGTTACGCGATATGTGAACCGATTTTGATTGATTCTTTTTTCTTTGTTGGAAAGCGGGTAGGTAGTGGTCCCATTTAAATTTGAAGAAAATATTCCACCTGGGTGGCAAACTAAGGCATGAATGACTTTTGAGGTACCTAAGTTTTTTTAATACTCTGTACTGAGATTATGATCATATTAATTTACAATATTTATTTCAAATAATCGAGACAATTTGCAAGAATTGAAAGCTAATTATAATTTAATTTAAAAAATTAAAAAAGTTATTTTCAGTGGCAGTCGCGCTCCTTGTGAAAGAGTTCATCCAGGGAAGTACTGCCACCTTTCCTATTTCTACCGCCAAGCAGTAATAATTAACATTACAGCGTTCCGGTTTAGAAGGGTAAAGGTGCTGGTGAAATTACAGGCACATGGGACTTGTCAACTTAATGTCTCAAGGTGCAGTGCCCCTAAGATCTTTTCGATTTAAAGTTCTGAGCGACACCGCAACTGTCATGGACAGGCATGTCGCTTACCATCAGGACGACTTGTTCGTTCTATCACTTGGTATAATAAAAAAGTCGTGTAGAAGGTGTCAACCTTAGCATAATAACGCATAGAGGCAAATTGAAGCGCTCCCAATGGGCCTACACGAGCGGGCGGGCCTTCAGTGCTCAAGATCAACTTGCACCGCGAACAGCTCAAGAATTTTAGCTAAAAATGACGAAATGTGCGGTAAATGAGTGTAAAAATACGTCAGACAAACATAAAATAGATACTAACATCACATTCCACAAGGAAGTAACGCGTTTCAACTTGTATTTTTATATAACTATTCACTAAAACTGAAAATTAACCTACTACTAAACTAGCCTACATGAATTTGATTTTTGCCTCACTTGTGACAGTTCGTTTGATATGAAACTATCATTCTATTCGTTATTATTCTAAGGTGTCAACATTGTCTGAGCATCGTTAAGTTCATTGTGAGGCAGAAGACTGGTGCCTAAACTATGTTAAAACACCATACTGTAGGTCACCAAGTATCCACCTCCGGATCCCAACGACAAATTGGCATGATGATGTTGAAAATACACTTAGTACCTGTATAGACATAGAATCGATTATATAAATATCTAGAAACTTCAAAGTCCTTTTTTTCCCTCCACCCCTTGTATTTTATTCATAATCTCCATGTGAATAAAAAGCAGGTGACGTGTGTCAGAGATAAAACAACACAAACAAAAAGGGAACCGTAGTATCAAATTAACTAATTTACTTGATTCAATGCTCTCATTTGGCGTAACACGTGGTTCTGGTACATTCCATTTGCACGCAGAATTAATAGTCCGTGTACGAATGTACAAAATGAATGAACTCAGGTTTGTTTTTAGTGAAATGTTTTTGAGACAGAATGATAAATGTGGCAAGGATCGAATAAAAAAGTTTCACTAATGTACAGATTGGCAAATCTCGACAGGATAGACAATATCATCATTCTCCTGATTAACTGTCCATTAACAAAGTTTCCAGGATAGTAGTAAAAACTCCAAATGTAAAGTAAAAATGAGCATATTCAAAATATGAATACTATAGCGTTATCTACTAAGCCATCAAACCTTCGTGCTAATGAAAATACAGAAACAACCGTATGAAAAACTAAAGCACCGAAAAATGTTACTGACGTAATGCTACTTACTCTACTAAAATCGAGTAGCAGTAGAGCTCCTTGTGCAAGAGCTCGTCCAGGGAAGTACTGCCACCTTACCTATATCTGCTGCCAAGCAGTAATGTGAGTATCACTGCATTGCAGTCAAAAAAACAGAAATTACAGGCACATGAGACTTGTCAATTTATGTATCTTGGTGACTCCTAACAAATATCAAAATTTACTTATTATCAATCATTGTATAATGTTAAATTACATTGAAGACTATATTCTTAAAATCATATAATTTGACAGTAAGTTATCCCTTACAATATGGTTGTAAAAACGTCGTAATATTCAATAAAATATATTTTAATTAAATTTTTAATTTTCCTTTATTCAGGATAACAACAACCATCATTATAAACATTGGCTTACAATTATATGGACGTCGGGTCCGCGCTAAAAAGTGTCCGAACTTATAGGGCGTTAAAATCGTATACAGAGCGTCATTCACACTTTAGTCTTCGTTTGTTCGACTGACAGCGAAGCAAGCAAAATTAGACAGTACTACAATGACATTACAATTTAAATTCAACGTTTTAGCTTTTTCATATTCCTTTACATGTCACTACGTTTAAATAGGTTGACTTGGGACATTTTTTTCGTGGTTTTTGTATTAGACCCGTCGTCCATTTATTTGTAAGTCAATGATGATAAAAGTATTTTTAAGTTACTGACATTCGTAAAAGTAGGGACAATTACTGTGATATATTATGTAATAACGTGACATGGCTTGCGTGCCACGGAACGTCACTAGCTGTCAAATTGAAACAGCCTCTTTGCAAGATGGTGGGGTATTGAATAAAACGTCTAAAATACTAAAGAAATAAAACTATTGTGTTTCCCCCCAAACAATATTTCATTTCAACAACACTACCATTACATTTAAATCCACTAATGCAAAAATAGATGAACAAACGTGTGTAGTTTGTTAGCGGTTATTAAACATAAGAGCAAAATACATATATAATAATAACGCGGAAGACGCTTAGAAGGCGAATTGAAATTCCTTTTTCTGATAACTCCATATTATATTTACTGAAACAACAATTTTATTTTCGACTCGGAAAGGCTCGTCTTTCTCATTAGAAATCTGCGCGCAAAAGCGTTTTGTGCACATTAGCGTGGAAAAGGTTTTCGAAATTCGAACTTGACGATGGACTGTGGTGCACCCATTGACTTACAAATAAATGGACGACGGGTCTAATACAAAAAGCACGAAAAAAATGTCCCAAGTCAACCTATTCGAAATTTAAATTGTAATGTCATCGCAGTATCGCGCTGTCAGTAGAACAAATGAAGACTAAAGCGGAGTGTCGCGCTCTGTATACGATTTTAGTGCCTTACAAGTGCGGACACTTTTTAGCGCGGACCCGACGTCCATATTATTGTAAGTCAATGGGTGCACCTAACTTTTTCTTTCGATGAAAAAAAAAGATAATGACACGTTCAACTACGCGAGTTGTCATACATTACCTCTTTATGTAATATAAATCCGGTGCTATATTTTATTCTTAATATTATGGACATTAAATTAACAATGACAACTAATTGTGTTTATTAAATTATTTTAATTCGTCGAAGAACTAAAATCATTTCAATAATCGCTTAATTACACAAATTAAAAGTACAAATAAGAATAAAAACTCATGAAGTGTAAATTCAGAACGCATCCGAAGATAAACTTTTTCTTTCAATTAAAAAAACTGATGTTTTATAGTTCAACCGTCATCTACAATTTTCCTCGGCAGCAAAATTTGTTTTGCGTCTCGTGGCTTGAAACCCTCGCTAAGCTCAGGAATGTATTTTTCAATCTTAGCTTCCTTCGCTTGCTCAGGTTTCAATACAACCACTCGCGTCAAACAGCAACTTAGCAGCCTTGCGTAACAAATAACTATTAAGATCTTTTAGACGTGCGCGCTAGGGCTTTCATTCTGAGAATCTCGAGGTCTCGAAAACGCCTCGAAAAAGTCCCCTGTGGACGACTAAAATTTTACTTTACAAAAGAAGCTAACAGTCTCACCAGGTCACCAGAGGCTGTAACAAAGCGAACTAAAAGCTCCTTAGCGGTATTCCCCCTGTGGCCCTCAAGAACTCAAGGCTTCCACCGCAAAAAACACAAATATGGTACACATTATTGAAGGGCTACTTGGAATAATTGAGTACTTTGTATTTGAGCAATAAATTGTAGCAAATTCCATTTCGGCAACCTTTTCAAAGTGCTCAACCTTATCTTAATATTTCAATTTGAATTTCGAATGTTTTTTTTTCTTCAATTAACACAAAAGCACTATTACTTGACACCTGAGGACATGTGAACGCATTCACACAGCCTTATTCATAATGGCCCCGCGGAACGTCCGATGCTTATAAAATTCCCGATAAAACCACCGCTGTCCCGAAGCAATTTGCATTTATAACATCGCGATACGGTGGAGGTGTGGTGTTTAACTTACCACCGACGTTTTTGAAAACTTACGCGTGAGTTATTTTATAAGATGTTAACATGTACAGTATGTAAAAGTGATAACCGTTCAATTCAGTCTACAATACGATCTTCATAACTCTAATTTATCACTCATACCTACAAAAAGTAAGTAATGGAGAAATATAAAAGTGAAGCTCTACCGTGTCAAACCAATACTATGTAACTTCAAAAACAGTATTTTGAGAAAAAGCTAGAAAAAAGACAAATTTTTTCAGCTTAATAACATAAAACGTTCCATCCAAACAATATTATATTACTTTACAAAATAAACTACTTCTGTCGAAAAACATTTTTTCCCCTTGATAACACCTGAAAGATTCTTGTTGTATGGAAATTACAAAACTCTGATACAATTACAGTGTTTTGAAACGATAGAGCAGCCAATGCTCCATCTCCACCCAGTCCACGCCTTCGGTTTATGGAAAATCGACATGTAAACTTAATTCTTTAGCCGTGAATCCTTTACGATTCGAAAACGAAATACTCTTGTATATTCGTAGTAATAAGTGAGCGCTGCAAAAGCCTTCGCCAGAAAGTGAAATATAGGTAATACGTGTTGAAACATGACGGAAAGACTACTGTTATTATTATTTCCAATAACAATTAAATTCGTATTTTTTTATTCAATTTGATTAAATAAATGATATGTTCAATTTATTGTTTCTTGTACTGAGCTGTGTATACGCAGAAGTTGCAAACTCGATAATAAATTGACATATTAAATTCAGTCTTCGTGTGTAAAAGAGCCTTCATTTTTTAACTCGTCTACTTGGGAATGAGTGTAATCTTTTTTGCAATTTAAAAATTCGATACACAATACAAATAGGTCGACGACGGCTCGAATCTCTGTGGCGATATGCATTTTTAATTTACGCACATTTATGAGTATACACCAAGGTACAAAACCTTCTTATAACAACATGTGGACAATCCTCGGTTTGTAGACTGATTGTGGAAGCACCATGCTCAACGCCAGTCTTTCAGCTCAAAAGGAAGAGCTGCGGAATCTAACTGCCGCTCTAATGGATCATGATCCATATAATAAACACCTTTTCAATTCAAGTATCACGAACAGCCTTTTATGCAGAGCGTGCTTGTGCGTAGGGGGAGGAGTCGTACGCGCATATCCTACTGCAATGCTCTGGCTTGGCCAACTATAGAGCGTCTTCAGTAATTCCAGGAGGGTGATGAGATTCTTAGAGGAGCTTGAGTGGTTCGAGTAGAACCCTGCACTCACCACACACAGAATAGGCCTGGATGTCCAGTTGCTCCTTTGTGCTTTGTAGAGAGGCGAAACAAGGGTCACGTATAGTTTTGATTGACTGTACTTGCGCTTGTGTTATTTATTTTATTGATTCCGGTCCTCAGCTCGTTGTATCTATGTGCTGCCAGCAACCTTTCGCAGATTGTCACTCCATCTGGCCAGAGGGCGTCCTGCACTACTTTTGCCGAACCGTGATCTTCACTCAAGAACTCGTTTCCCACATCGGTTATTAGTTCTTCGACATATACGACTATAGCAACTTTTAACTTGTGGACTAACCCTATCGTAATTGCCCACATCTCGGCTCCGTATGTCATAACGGGTAACACATTATGTTCTTACTTAATTAAATGCTAGAAATCAACCGTAATTATCATCGTGGGCGGACCACACACAAAATGGACCGACAACCTGGTAAAGGTTGCGGGAGTCCGCTGATGGCACGAGCGTTCTTTATGGAAAACCTATGTTTTTTTATTTATAGTACCTAGTGACGGGACGAACGAGCGCCTGGTGGTAAGCGACAAACCTATCCATAACAGTTGCAGTACCACTCAGAGCTTTAAATCGCAAAGATCTTAGGGGCACTGCCACTGCGCTCATCACTCTGAGACATAAGTTGACAAGTCCCTTGTGCCTGTAATTTCACCAGCACCCTTACCCTTCCAAATCGGAACACAGTAACGCTCACATTACTGCTTGGTGGCAGAAATAAGTAAGGTGGCAGTATTTCTCTGGAGGAACTCTTTCACAAAGAGCTCGACTGCTCCAGCTATGTATTGGACGTCTTTCCGAAACTTCCCGCAAAATTTTCGAAATACTAAATTTATATCTACTATCAAAATTATTACCACTAACTCAAACTTAACTGATTAAGTTTCATAACGTAACTTTGAAACCAAACCTCAATTAAGGGCACGTTCAAACCGTTAACTAGCCGGCCCACTCACCCTTAGCCCTTAGCAATTTGTCAACTGTCAACTGTCACCGCCACTTTAGCAATCAACGTCGTACTTGTCAAATATTTACTTGACAGATTTGTGGAAACCAGGAAGGTGCTTTTGCTCATAATAAAAAAGAAAACAGGTATCTAGCTAAAGGTTATTATTATACGAGTACAGCTACTGCGTACTTGGATGACAAAAATCCATAGAGTGACCCGTTTGGCTCTTGCAGGTTGTTTCGATCTCTAAATTATACAAATGTTTTAATTATTAATACAAAGATCGAACACTCAGAAACAATTCCTTCGACCCGGCCGAATTCGAACCGGCGTCTTCTAGCATACCGTGCCAGAAGCTATACCAACTAAGCCACGGAACGAACCAGCAGACTTCACGAATTTTTCTATGTGCTTGCGTCGTATTTGGTTTTTCAACGACTTTTTAGCCATCTATGATGTTTCGTCACCTAGTTAGATAACTTTACAGCTACCAGCCCTGGCCAGAGATGTCGCTATTCATTGCATTTATTTTTTTTATTGAATTGATATTCGATTATTTTTATGTGAAATTACTCCACAAGTTTGTTATAATTATTAATAAAAAGACTGGATACTCAGAAACAATTCCTTTGATCCGGTCGGATTTGAACCGACGTCTTCTAGCGATATATAACAAACTAGTGGAATAATTTCACATAAATAACATCAATTCAATTAAAAAGAAATATACACACCATGTTTATTTACCAAGAGCAATGCGTAGAGTTACTTACTCATTCTTCTCAAAGGATTCTGTTTGACGAATGAGTATTCGGGATTAACCAATGTGACGGTTTCAATGTAGGTTACTTACCTATGAAATAAGTAAGATTTGAGTTTCAGTGCATTCTGAAACAGGCCCTGTGCTCTCTTTCTCCGTCTGACATATCTCCTAAACAATACTGTCAAATAAGTAACACTCGAGCAAATTACCTATTTCTGTCGCCAAGAAGTAATGTTAGCATTACTGTGTTCCGGGTTTGAAGAGTCTACGTCTCAGGGTAACCAACGCAGTGGCAGTAATGCTAATACATTTGCTATTTAAAGCTCTGATAGGCACTGCAGCTGTTATGGGCAGCCGTATAGCTTACCATCAGGCGCACGTTACAAGTAATTGTTTCAATAAACGCAGAATCATCAACAACTCATCATAGGTCCCTCTATTGGGCATGGTTATTACATAAGCGTGTTTTCTTTTGTGTGTTCTTCTCAGAGCTTTAAATCGCGAAGATCTTATAGGCACTGCCACTGCACCCGACGCCCTGGGACATAAGTTGACAAGTCCCACGTGACTGTAATTTTACCAGCACCCTTACCCTTAAAAATAGGACCGCAGTAATGCTGACATTACTGCTTGTCGGCAGAAATAGGCAAGGTGGCAGTACTTCCCTGGACGAACGTTTTTACAAGGCGCTCTACTGCTACTAAAGTCGTTGCGAAACCGTTCACTGTAAACATTCACAAATGTGCATCCACCTTGAAAATAAAAGTCATATAACTACGTGCCGCCATCGCCGCAACCACAACTACCGCCACATAAAAATAGAAATGTCATTGTTTAGAAAATAATCCATTCAAAAAAATGCTGCAAAAAAAAAGATCTGAGGTGCACTGCCATAAGCGGTTTAAGTTGATAGTACAATATTAGTTTTCATGGAAATGAATAAAGTTTTCATCTATCTAATCGATAGGACATGCGCGTTGTAATCTCATAAACTCTAAAATCATATAATGAGCGTTCCAGTGTGTATATCTTCACGTTCAAATTTTATACCTATAAAAAATTAGTCTATGATTCGTCTACATTACTAAATTTAGATTTAGGGTTGAGAAACGGATAAACCTGATTTGAAAAGAAAAAGTGATTGAAATAAACAAGATCTTTAAGTTGATAAAGTAATTTGTTTCCATCTTTAAATCACTATGATTCCAACAATAATTTTAAATAGGTAATGAATGATTCAATTAACGAATAATTCAATTAGGAATTCTCCAAACAAGCTTCACCGTTTTATTGGAATTCATTTCTTTTTTCAATGCGAGGTTTAAAAACCGTGACGTGTCTCCTGTTCGAGAATTCTCAGCAATTATATTCTTTTTCTTTCTGGCTCGACACAACACCTTAAATTGAACCTCAAATAATACGTTATGACACCGATTTCACGCCTTGACTCGTCTTAAGAACAAATATACACCACCGACACTTATCTCTAAATGGCAAACGAAAACCATCAATTTGGCGCTGGTGTAATTGAAACTGAATACCCCTGTAATTGAAGAGGTATTGGTTTTTGGGAAACTTTCCAAAATGACGACTGGTCATCGATATCGGTAAAAACAAACGTTAAGCGGACGGGAATGTAGATACCAATTTAACGGAAAATAAATCAATACAGTTACAAAAACCAGTACAAATTGCAGACGCTCTCTAAATAGTATTAAACCAAAATATTGAAAACCACATACTATTTTTTAAAACTGTAATGAGACCTGAAGAAAGCTTCTGCCATCCAACGAATCTATAAGCATCCAACAACTCCGAATTACAGTCGCAACAAGCATTAGACAAATTTTTACTTACAGCATTTGATAAACAAATTTTTTTGCATTTCAGCACTATTATAAAATTACTAAAGCAAAAAGTAACATTTTTGGAAAACTTACGAAATAGATATTATAAAATCAGCTACGAAATAAAACCACGATAAATTAATATCAAATACCATTTAGTCACACGTACTTGGCACCAACCCAATAGCATATTTGACTAGCGACACGTACGACACGACACGACACGATGACGTGCCTACACGTTTATTTATTTGGTCAGTTTCCTCAAAAATACTTATCCAACTTCGACAGTTTATTTTTGAGAGTGCTATTAGTCAGTAGCTCTCAAACATAAAAGTGCTACGGAATAGGCAGGGTGTCATCTTATCAAATCGTTAACACTCATAACACTGGTTTGTTTACTTATCAGGCTTCATACAAAAAATAATTAAACAATACTCGCAAACATCTAGAAGCCGAAAACAGATCTAGATTGAAGGAAATCGACCATAAGATATCGAACACCATTCAGGGAAACAACTTCAGCAATAAAGATACAACTGAAAAGAGAAACCATATAATGCCAAACCGCCATTACAAATTCACTGAGGCGATCATACATTCAGCCTGTGTCAAAACCAAAGGTGCATTCGAAGTACAAGAAAGAACAATAACATTAAAAACAAAGAAAAATTATTTACTCCAACATATGGGATGCTAACGAGCAGCTAGATATTTACAACCGGTGTGATCCGGTTATCAGCCAAATTATTGGCACACAGCACGAACGGAAATAATAAAAATAAAATTGAAATGCTACACCGAGAACAAATCATTTCATGAGATACTTTCTCTTGAGATAGTGAAGTTTATTTGTTTTATTCAAAATCATTTGTAAGAAGTGATATATGAGTTACAAACTGGATATAATTTAATACTGGTCACGAACCAAACCGCGAATTTCCAGATTTTAAAAAATTGAATTGTTTTGTAAATTACCGTTTATTCGTAAGAATTTCACAACCAAAATATACTTGATATTCTCGACCAGAAAGTCCAGAACGCTTCATCCATGTTATTGAAAATAGACGTGCTTTGTGTCCTGCTTTCTACGTGCTGCGAAGGAATAGATACACCACCAGAGTCTGTGTGACAATATGTATTAGATTAACAATGGGTAGGTAAGATGGGAGTGAAGCGTGTCTATTTTACATTAAACAAAACATTTATAGAAATATTTGGACAAGACCAACATTTTGTTTTTTTTTTTACAATTAGAAAAACTGTAAACAAAGAAGCAGTGATCGTAAACCTTTTTCTTCACACAACAAAGTAAAGGAAAATATCGCAAAACACAATATGTTATAATTTTATAAACAGTTTCCATTCAACGTTCGGAACCCCTGTTTCTTTAAGTTTTTTATAGTGCAAGCAGAGATATACAAGCGCCCGGGTTTTAACCCAGCGCTTTGTTAACGCAGGGTTTAAATCTGATTAAAATTGAGGTCAAAAATAATTATTGTAAAACGAGTCTTGTTGAAATTTAATGATATTATTACAAAATGCTTATTGCTCTCTGAACCAGACCTAACCGAACCGAGTCGCTTGAAAATCGCATTGAAATAAATCGATACAAAAAATCGTTAGATCGTATGCACTTCAATCGATTATCATAAAAACCGTATCGTAATGTACATTTTTCGTAATGAGAATCCACAGGATTGCAAGGTGGGTCTTATGTGGAGTTGCCACTACTTACTTTAAAAAAGATTTTTTACATCGAAATTTGTAATAGGTATGGAATTACACAAATTCCGTATTCGTAGTGTCCGCCCACGATTTTGGGCAGAAATGAGTAAAAACTCGGTTAAAACCCGGGCGGGTGGTAGGGTACTAATCCACTGCCCATCTCTGAGTCAAGTCTTTGAAATATTTATTTATTTATTTAAACACTTTATTGTACCACAAAGTAACTTACAAATTTTCAGAAACAATTTAAATATTTGTGTAGAGATTTCTTCCAACTAACCTTAGAAAATCTGAGAGGAAAGTTGGTTTTCGGGGTGGCACTAAAAATAGATAAGTAAAGAAATGGAATATACTATACTCAATAAATACACAGATAAATTTAATAAATCAAATGTACATACGAATACATATATATTAAGTAATGTTGATACATTAATACATACAAAGTCTATAATAAAATGAATGCACAAAATAAAACTATAAATAAATATATCAAATGTAAATAAATATTTCAAAAGCTCTAACATGTGGAGTTTGAACAATCCCAAAACTTCAAAAGAGCGCCCTTGAAAACCCGAACCGAAGGCGACTATCTGACCTCGACCGGGAGAAGGTTCCACATACGGGCAGCATTTACTGTGAACGAGTTCGAATATTTTTGGGAATTGTGTTGTGGAAGGACGAGGGACAAATTGGTGCCAGAACGCAGGCGGTCACCCATAGCCTGACGGTATTTAAAACGCTCACGTAGATAGCTAGGTGAAGTGGAATGGTACAGGGTTTTAAGAGGAAGCATAAAATGTGAGCATTTCTACGTAAACGAATAGGCAACAACTTCAGCTCATCTCTAAACTTGGAAATGTGGTCGTACCTTTTCAATCCAAACACAAATCTGATACATTGATTTGAAATAGATTATGTCTGTACAGATAGAAAACGTAATAATTACATTTTAGCAGCAGCAGAACTCCTTGTAAAAGAGTTCACGTTCAGCAGCAATGTCAGCATTACTGTGTTTTGAAGGGTAAGGGTGCTGCTGAAATTACAGGCACACGGGACTTGTCAACTTATATCTCAGGGTGACGGGCGCAGTGGCCGTGCCCCTCAGAACTTTGTGATTTAAAGCTTTGAGTGGCCCTGATACTGTTATGGACAAACAGGTAGCTTCCTATCAGGCGCACGACTTATTCGTCCCGTCACTTAATATTATATAATAAATATGCTTGCATAATACCCAAAATGATTGTTCTGTCTAGTGCTAAAAAAATCGAAGTGTATGTGGGATTTTTATTTATCAACAAAACATCCTTAATGGCACTGTTGAACTGAAAGCCGAATATTAATTTTATAAATCAACACTTTCGGAATCGAAAGGTTTACTTTGTCGGTACAGACGTCTCATTAATTGATCAGTTAATGAGTTTTTAGCAAAATATTGCCATTTAAAAAAGTGTAAATATCGCATATTACGGGTTTGCTAAAAGCAAGCGGGAGTCTGTACGAAGTGACAAGTTTTAATTGTCGGTAATAATAAGGCCCGTGAATGTAACTGTACAATTTAATTGCACAGACGTCATGTCGAAAGTATATTTACTGATCGGTGATTTTTAGGCCATATTCTTACTCCCGTCATTGAAGTTGAAGCGACTGTTAACAAGTCTGAGATTATTGTAGTCAGATAGCAAATAGGAATAACGATTTTAGATGAAAAGTTTGGTTTCAAATATTTCCTAAAACCACCGTGTGAAGAATATGTTACGTATTTAGAAAATAAAAGCTTAAGTATAAATCGATTAAGTACAGATCGACACAATTTTGTAAAGTATTAAAAACATTCCTTATTGACAAACCTTATTACACTTTTCTGACGACTTGATAAATTGATTTTACATTTAAAATAATTAACAACTATTGAACGTAAAATGTATGTATTTCGTATATTGGAAAAATTAATAATGTAGTATAATGTTATAATGTATTAAGCAATCTATCTACAAGTAAGTGCTGTCTTCTGCAGTTGCTACGTCCTTAGAGGGCGTCACGTGTTAACTGCCCAACACAGTAACATCTAGAATTAGCTATGTATGTGATATACAATAAATGAATACGAAATCTAACCATGCAATAAAATTTTTGCCATAAAAACAGATCAAACCTAAGAGATCCGTTAAAATTTAAAAGCAGTGCTCATACCAAATTAGAAGTTTTTTTTATAAAAAGAAACCGACCTCAAAAGTGTGTGGAATCACACCTAGCTTGACAATTTTTATTGAAATCGACTAGAGGAAAGTGGTTAAATCCGATAAACTGAATTCACCCCCTCATTTACCCACCGTAGAGGTGAAATATTTTTTTCATATTTGAATGGGACGGGACCACTACCGAGTTACCTCATTACTAAAGAATTATTGATATAAGTTAAAAAATTTCGGAGTAAATGCGTAACATACGCACAAAAAAATAAAGTCGAACTGAGTACTTCTTTTTTTGAAGTTGGTTAAAAAGGGAAAGAAGGAGAAGACCAAGAATAACATAACAGGAACGAATAAAAGAGAACGTCAACTTTACCAACTATAAACGAGCGATCGATCAAGGAGTGATTAATAGATCGTGAGAAAAAAATCACTGTAATTTTCCAAAGTCAGTGTACCGGTAGCACAACAAGCACAGGCCTATCAAACACCAAACTATCCACAAACTCCAACAGTACACTTTCTTCATATTTCGATTAGAAGAAGGGGTTGTAACCGTAACTATCCGTGACCAGCACGTCACGGCAGTAAAAGAGGAAACTTCCGGTCCACAAATTTATTTTATGACGTCATAATATAGAAAAAGAGTAAAATAAAACTGTAACAAATAAGGTATTTATAAATATAAAAGGTACATTGTTATAAAAAAAACACTCCCTTACGTTAAGCTGATGAATATTAAGGCACTTACCCCTTATCGGGTTGTATTATGTTGAATTACAGATATTGGATAGACTGTTATTCATTTATAATGATCGATGCATGATTTACATTGATTGTATTACGATTAAACGTGAAAAGAATAAAAAATTTGACAATTTGATTTAGAAGTTCTGTCCCCTATCGCGGTCAAGCAGGGTGTAACGATGGAACGAAACAAAATCAGAATGCGAGGCAAAATGGGACAATTCAAAATTTGAATGTAAATATTAGTGTGAGAATAAAATAAGAAATTTAAACAAAAAGGTGGGATGACGATGCAAAGAGGTCACACCGTCACACCACGATATAGGAAGAAGCTATGCCAACAAGAACTTGGCTCTTAAACATCGGTCATGATGTGCATACAAAAACTTACAATTTTCGTAGTCGGGTGAAAATGAATTACCGGTCGCTCTCAGCAACGGCGCGTCCGCGATTTATTGACATAATTACCGTATGCGCACACGGCGCATATAGAGTACGTACGACACACGCCTAAGCGGCGATAACGCGGCCCGCAATTTCGCTACCCGGAACATCGGACGACAATTTGTTTAAACGCAGGGTTGCCAATTTATTATGTCCCGCAAGACCTGTTTTACATACATTGTAAATGCCTTTGTTGTTTTACAACCATTATTTTAAAAAGCCGATTTATCCCGCTATTCAAAAATTGTTCTTGTACATTTGAATTTTAACAAACTACATATTTTTTGGGTCGATTCTCTCAGTGCTTTGCTTTTGGGGAATACTCACAGTTAGCTAGGACCTTTTTGGCTAGCTGCAGTACGCAAGTTGTTATTCTTTCATTAGATACAAGCCGTTTGTTACGTAGATAATATTGTCTTGTTTGTTTGTTTTCACTGTTAATTTTTATTTCTGTTTCTTCTTTCGTATTTCATATACTTTGTGTGTCATTGTGGGAAGGTATTAAACGTTTCATCTATCTCTTCTATAATAATAATAATGTCCCGACAAATAATTTTTTATATTGCAGAGTTCAACCTACGTAAAGAAATTTATCATTCCGGTTATTGCACAAAGGTCTTCCATACCATCTTTCTTCTTACTAATTGCCGTATATCCGACATTTTTGTAAGACTCGAATAAGACTTGCGACTTTACTCAGCTTTCCAAAGGCAAACATTCTCCATTAATCATCGTGTCTACTTTTTTATACATGAGTGTAACTTCTTGATAGAACGCTATTTACACGAGCAACAGTTCAAAATGTAAAGTGCTAAATCAAAAATACGTTAAATTTGTTTTGAATTGATATTCAATTATTTTTTTGTGAAATTGCTCCACTAGTTTGTTATAATTATTAATACAAATATCGAACACGCAGAAAAATTCCTTTGATCTGGCCGGATTCGAAACGACGTCTTCTAGCAAACCGTGTCAGACGCTATGCCAACTAAGCCACGGAACGAACCAGCGGACCTCACGAATTTTTCGATGTGCTTGTTGTCGAATCCGACCGGATCGGAGGAATTTTTTCTGAGTGTTCGATCTTTGTATTAATAATTATAACAAAAATACGTTGACATGAACAAACTAATCCGAATACTACAGATCAGTAGAAACGTTTAAAGCGACTGACGTTGGTTCGAGACAATAATAATAAATAAAAAATTAGTGGAGTATTTTAACAAAAAATATATGGTAGTAAAAACATCATGATATTCAATAAAAAATAAAAATATTACATAATACACTAGAGCTAGAATAAATGGATGAATGAATGGATTGGGTTTCCGGGAAGATATCCAACATTCTGTCAGCGTTCCGCCTTTTTATGACTATACTAATGCGTTGGACAAGGTAGCTACCAGATCTTAGCTCTTTCGATCGAGTCACTAATTGTTTGGATATAGTTTTGTAGAAAAAAACGACGATTAGATGCCACACACCTAGATGTGACAGATGTTTTTTGGCGCGACCAAGCAGACGGACTTACAGTTGGACGACCAGGGGGCCATAGGGAGGGCTAGTAGGGACTAGACCGACGAATGACCTGGTTAGGGGGGCGGGTAACCGATAGATGCATGTTGCGTCCGGTTGGTCTGAAAATCTTTGGGGGAGGTTCAGCGGTGGACGTCTTCCGGCTGATATGATGATGATGATGAAGCAGTCGGAACCGACGTCTTGGTACCATTTTATTTGAAATACCTATAAGTTAAGCCGTTCATTATTATTATTCCCTTACTGGCCAATGTCAGTTTTGTGAAATTGTGTAGTTAAAATTTGTGGAATTAATAGCCATGTTTTTTTATGTTTTGGCATTTAGGTGGTGTAGCCACGGTACTGATAATTAATTTGACGTTTTTAGCGTGATGTCGTAATACAAATAATTTTAGCTAAGACATTTAATGCCAATCTACGTAGAGCATCAATAAGTTATTTAAACCTTAAATCGGGTATGTTGCGTCTTGAAAAAGGACCACATAGCAGTAAAATAGTGCCTTCATTTACTGCCACTCCAATGATCATTACCTACAGTTCGACACTTCATTATTGCAGTAATATCTTTAACCCCCTTTTAACAAAAATACACTACCATTCAAGGCTATATTTAGGTTAAGGTTGAGATAAACAAGTTTGGTGCTTTTGTTGTCATCTCTTCGTTTAAAAAATGTGAACCTGAAGACTTTGCCTAGGTAATCAATTCAATTTCGTATATATTGGCGGTATTGTTTTCTTTGTTTATGAGTGTTCGATCTTTGTATTCATAATTGTAACAAACTAGTGGAGTAATTTCACATAAAATAATTGAACATCAATTCTAAATAGAAAACCACCGTGAGACTCAGAAATATTAACTAAAAATAACGGATAACTCACGTATTTAAGTCGAATTTTTGCTCGACATGTTTCGAACCAATTTGTGGTCCTTAATCATGAGATTCCGCGGCGGTGACTCGACGGAAACTGCGCGCCAAAGCCCTGGCAGCCCGATCACTCAGTACGGCAGCGGGCGCAGGCGGCGTCGGCGAGAATCTACCCTCGTTTGCTTCATTTTTATTAAAGTCATATGCAGGATTGCACACTACTCTAACAACGTCACTTTCTAAAGTCTCGTCTACACTAACCGCTGACGTAGTACCTAACACTGCTTTCCATCCGGGGGGTTCCGACCATTCACTATCACGATTGAAATTCGAAATTAGAATATGAATTCAATAAAAATTTTAATTTGTAATAATTCAAAGTGTGTTGACAACAAGAGTCGTTGTGAATTCAAGCGTATATGGGGTCTCGAATTTACGATTATTTTCCCCCTTTTTCGAGGGGGAGTACTGTAGCAGCCACAGACGTGCCAGAATGTCTAACCCTCTTCCAACATTCAGGCACGTCTTAGTGCAAGCAAAAGTAACAACCATGCCTTGTGAATCAGCATAAGACACACGTACCAAATTAGTATAAATAAGTAGCTCAAACAAAATATAACACAGTCTGTTACCAACCCACGACTCGTCTATTATTCTCCATCAAACTACCATGAAGTGGTGACCACCAACACCTTTTCAACTGCGCCATGGTAAAAAATTCAATTTTTAAATTTGAATTTGAATTATAGAAACCAATAATTGTAACTTCTTATAAAAAAAAAAGATCTGAAAAGTTCGTGGAATTACATCTATTTGCCAAGTTCTATTGAAATCGGGTACCGGAAAGTACGCGAAACCGGATTCATCCCCTAGTGTGCCACCTATAGAGGTGGAATATATTCTACAAATTTAAATGGGACCAATAATACTGATGTACCCTCTTTCAAACAAAAAGGTATCATCAAATTCGGTTCACCAAAGCCGGAGTTATCGCGTAACATGCATACAAAAAAAAACATTCGAACCGAGAACTTCTTCCTTTTTTTTGAAGTCCGTTAAAAATAAAGTGTCAAAACCAGGTTTCGTGTAGTCGACGAAAAAGGGTATCTTACTTTAAGGAAATGAAGATAACAAACTATATCTCTTAAGGTACCTTTATGAGGCATGTATTCTGTTTAAAATAAACTTACTTTAAAAAGTTACTTTAGTTTATTACAAGCTAGGTGTCCTAGAGGTCGCGGGTTCGATTCCCGTGACGGGAGAAATATTTGTATGGCCTACATTTATTTCTCTAGTGAGCTTGGGTGTAATTTATAATTGTCTACCCATGTGTATGTCCATGGTACCCGCGATGCATGGTTTCCTTAGTGCGGGTCTAGGAGTGTGTCCGTTATTTTTTTCTAATGTTTTTTTGCATATCGAGTTCTTAGGTTTTCGCGATTGTTACACATAGGAAATGAAACTATTTTTCCGGATTTAAATCGCGTATATTTG
>NW_020653850.1:21831098-21854358 GCF_003589595.1 Hyposmocoma kahamanoa | reverse complement strand
CAAATATACGCGATTTAAATCCGGAAAAATAGTTTCATTTCCTATGTTTTTTTTGTATTTTTGTTTCCCTCGCACACTCTCCGTGATATATCCTGTAGAATACCTATAAGCAAACAACCTTTACATATTCCGAGTCACCTATAAGGCTATTGACATGCAACTGAATCCAAGAAGGCCAGTTGGTATTTAGCAGAACCATCCCATAGGTGGCAGCAGTACTCCGTACACGACCGGACTTCTGCTTAGTACAGTAGAAGCGAGAGTCGCGACAAGTGCAACAGCGTCGCCGTTGTGACTGGACAATATATTTTTTTATTTGAAAAATTGCAGAATTGAAAACCTACCAATAGACTTTGTCACGTATTGATCTGTTTGAAGTAATGCAATACGATAACACGCTTTCGCATAGCACAGTTTATGAGCCATAACGCAATAATCGTCAAGAAAATATAAAATCATGAAACAAATAAAAAACAATTCGTACTGTGTAAATACCGTGTTGGCATATCGTGTACACATGTCGTAAATATTGTGATTGATGTTTGAAAAACTCTTAAATGGCAAAACGAATCACTTCCAGTTAAGAAAGCGATGAATTTCTCACTTCTCAACGTGTAGTATAAAAAGAATAGTAAGTTTTTTTATTTAAATTTTTATTGAATTGATATTCAATTTTTTTTTTTTTTTGTGAAATGACTCCACTAGTTTGTTATAATTATTAATACAAAAATAGAACACTCAGAAAAAATTCCTTCGATCCGGTCGGATCCGGTCTTCTTGCATACCGTGACAGACGCTATACCAACTAAGCCACGGAACGACCCAAAGGACCTCACGAATTTTTCTATGTGCTTGCGTCGTGTTTTTTCAACAACTTTTTAGTCGTAGCGCCATCTTTGAGAAATCTGAAAGATTTATCACCCAGTTCGTACATTTACAGCTACCAGTCCTGGCGAGAGATGCCGCTATTCACTGTATCAATTAAATTTTTATTGAATTGATATTCAATTTTTTTTTGTGAAATGACTCCACTAGTTTGTTATAATTATTAATACAAAGATAGAACACTCAGAAGTTTTTTTATGAAAAACAGTAATAGACATAACATTAATATGAGAAATGAAAATAGACCAACTGTTTTTGACAGTCGTCTTCACTAAGTCACAAAATCATTTAAGGTATATATAGCATATACGCTTCCGCAATAAGATTCCAGTTCCCATTCATGAGGTTTAAAACCACAGTAAATTAAAAATGTATACTAAAAGTTATTTATTATACAACATGACGATTTCAAATGTAACTTGCTTATCTATGGAGTAAAGGTTATTTGAGTTTGTGTACAGCTTTGTTGGACTCCAGAAAATTTACCAATTTTCAAGGCCTTAAGTTAAAATTTTAATCTCTACTAATAAGATCATCTTTGTCCCTATCGAGTTCTTAGGTTTTCGCGATTGTTACACATGGGAAAATAAACTATTTTTTCGGATTTAAATTGCGTATATTTGTTTTTTCAAACAAACCAACGTTTCGGGCCCTTTACAGGTCCCATGGTCACGGGTGCTTGAGATAGTAAAACCATCAACCAATTATGTCTAATATTAATGCAAAACACCCTATTTTTCACTATTGTTACAAAAGTTATTAATTAAATACCTTACTTTTAAATTTTGGTTGGTTTTTTTTTATAAAACCAAATATACCCGCTTTAGATCCAAAAGAATAGTTTCATTTCTTATCCTTGTCCCTTACAAAACATTATAGTCATATTTCGTTATACTTTTTTATGATACGACATACCTACCCGTAACAGCTGCAGTGCCACTCAGAGAGCTTAATCGCAAAGATCTGGCAGTGCCCGCCACTGCGCCCGTCACCAGAGACATAAAGTTGGCAAGTCCGTCGTGCCTGTAGTTTCACCAAAACCCATAGTCTCCAAAACCGTAAGTAGGTAATTCTTACATTACTGTTTGGTGGTAGATATAGGTTAACAACAAGTTTAAAAAGGAGCTCCACTGCTACGAAACTTGACTTCAACATCATTCAGATCAACTATAACATTAAGCCCAATATTAATGGACCTATGCATTTTTGACATTATACATGTACAGGTATAACATCACATTGAAAGTATAATGATAATTTGACAGTGGCTCTGAATTTATTACGTCCAATTTTTGTTGATCTGGGCCCTCAGCCAACTCTTTTAATATCAAGCAATAACGTCTTTAAAATTACACAGGTCGTTTTATACTGGATCTGTAATTTCTCCTAATGATAGTCGTTTCAATGGGCCAGCATTATGGGCCGCTGTAGTGCATCTTATGGGCTTTATTTGACCGTCAATCCGATTGTCTTAAGTACTAAATTGTAATGCCGGATGAGTTTCGATTATAAGTATTAATTTTATAATGGCATTAGATTGAAGGATTGTGCTGTCGAGGCAAATGGAGTATAAACTAATGATTATAGTGTTAAATCTTTGTATTTAAATTTCAATAAAAAGAAATCTAAATAAAGAACAATAATCGGGTGCACAAAAGGAGCCCAAAGACGACGTGCCAACCTTTCCTGTACGTCTGACGCACCCTGGACATCAATCGGCGAGTATGTTACGTCGATTGGCAAATTCTTTCACCACGATGGCAAGCTTTAAAGGGTATGCCATCTATACGATAAAAAGAAGAACAATATTTGACCAATCAGAAATCGCTGTTATGACGTCAGCAAAATAAGTTACCACTATAAACTTTAAAAATCCATCTTATGCTTGTGAGTTCCGACCAGAGATCGACGCAAGGAGGGTAAAGTTACCTCAAAACTTCAAGTCACTCCCGCTGAAATAACGGGTTAAAAAAATGCCAAAAAGTCATCAAAACAGAAGAGAACACTGCCGTACGGAAGTAATTGCTAAATTCACATAAAATTATAGAACGAGATACAGTACAATAACAATTTCAATATTTCAGGTGGATATATTATATATAATATATCCACCTGAAATATTGAAATATTTCAGGTGGATATATTATTATTAATTACACACATAGAGTATACTCTATGTGTGTAATTCCAATCTCTAGTTATGACAAAAATAATAGACGAAAAAACATAGATGGGGCCATATACAGAAAAATTAATTGTGGAATAAATAAAAATCTTAATTGAAAAATCAAAATGCGTTGTTTCTATTGATACCCGTAGTCAAGATCCTGAAAAAGCACATCAAAACAAAATAAATGCTATTAAAGATATTAACATGTTAGACCGTTACGTTGTCAGTATTGTCGAAAACCAAATCACACAAATGCTACCTTATAGTCACAACATTAGAACTTCCTTGTGGTGTTGCTACAGACACATGTGAATATACAAAACCGTTTTGAGAAAGCTTGTGAACAGTTTTGAGTGTTGAGTTTTTGTGTGTATGAGACCCTTGACTATCCTACTTTGGTCTTTGAGTAAAAAATGTATGAAGTAATCGTACAATAGCAGGCTACATACTAAAGTCAAAATTCTTCATCGAACATTAAACCGATTTTGTACCATTGCATCCGAATGCGCAACATCAATACTTTAGTAAGTAACCTGCGGTAAATGAATGTGGTCCTTAAAGCTTTCCAAATTAAGATACAATTTTGACAGAGTTGTGACTGTAAAGTAACACAGCTTCACTAAATTAGTAGAAAATCAAAATAACATACCTTTTCGTAGTCTTCGTTCATGTATTCCAAAACACTTCACGCATTGGCCAACCTTATCGTAATTTAAAAAAGTTCGAAGCCAAAAGAAAGCTGTGCGCACAAGACAACGTAGGAGGATCATTGAGCAATTACTTTATGTTTATGATTGTAATATTCGGCGAAAGTAATCACCGAAGACGCACAGCTTTTCGCTCCACACAACCAGACACAGGTCAGAACCCACCATCTTCTTTTATGAAATCCAACTTCGGCCGTATCTCTTACTCATAAGACAAAAATTCGTTTGAAAGCTTAAGGGCAGATGTTGCAGATGGATCATTCTGTCTCGACTGGTCATGCCTTAAAAACTATTACCCGAAAATTAAAATACACCTTCGATAAGTTGAATTAAAGTCAAAGATGTATTTTGAAAGTCGGTTTATCCAAACACTATCGGTGACGCCCTTTTTTACTTTTTATTATTAATAAACGGTAATTAAAAGTATCCGATTCCGATGTTTACGATGTTGGGAGCAATAAAATGGGAAGGCGATGCGTAAGGTCCGGTTGGCGGTGGCCAGATTCAAAACGCGGCAGGATTCCATGGAATGCGCGCGCATGCCTTTAGGCCTTTAAGACATGCGAGTAAATTCTGTGGAATGGTGACACATTTTGACTGGGGCCCCTTTGGCCACCGCCCCTACTTACAAGCTTTTACATCGGTGCCTGAATTCAAAGTCTCAAAAACGCTACATGACTGTAAGAAGAAAAGAAGAAAGACAGATTTTGTCACTTGAAAATTTGAAACTTCACCTTCGAGCACTGGACGTCCTACGTCACCACTTTCCCCAGCAAAAACCGATAGTGGATCGAAAGGCAGAAACTTAATCCTAATACCAATACAAAATCTCAACAAATTTCCAACATTTTATTATTTTTTAATTTTTTTAATGTCTCTCCAAATTTCCACGACATTGTACAAACACGTAATATAAATTATTCGAAACGATAAAAATAGGTTCATTAAAAAGTAAGAAATTAAATCTTTCAAAAAAAAAATATTTAAATAGAAAACCTTGTACAACATTGCATCTATTATTCGAATTATTTTACCTTATTTCGTTATTTTATTGTACATATTTACAAAAAAAAAGGATTTTCAGTAACAATGATCTAGCGTCTTTAGGTATTATTTCTATCACATTGTCTTAAGAAATGGAATCTTATTATCAGCCACGATTACAAAGACGACTTTCTTAACGAAAATATGTTACGTCGTCGTAATAACATTGTAAGGATCCAATAATAAGCTTCCAGAAAAATCGCTAATAAATCATTTTCACTAGAATAACGTAATTTTGTTGTACTTGTTGATCTTTTTCATTGCTTACATGGTAGAAAGTTTCCTAGGTCAAATGGACCGATTCCTTCCTTGCATTACTATAATGGATGTTAAAAATGGATCATGAAATTTTGAATCGAACAAAGTCTATCATCAGAATTGACAGTAACGCCAAACTGTTACCAAGAGGACGGTATATCCGACCCGTACACCACGTAACTTACAATTTTGTCGAAGATTAATTTTTCACAACGTCGTCACTATTGTAAGCTATGTCCATTTGCGATAAAAGGAGCGAATCGAGATAGCTTCCAGTCTTGCCATGAGACTGTCGAAATGAACTAGTAATTATGATCCATTTTAGAGCTCACTGTCCAAAGTGTTCAACTTTAAATGATTTCTACTACTATAGACATTTCACAATTGTTAAGTACTTTTTTTTGCTGAATTTCACAACCGTTCAGTCACTCAACATTATTGTCACAAACTGTTCCAATAATGTTTTTATACATTAATGCTTGAGATTCTTTTTAAAATTTATTTTATAAATACAACTTGTCAGGATTGTAAAGATGTCGTAATCCGAAATATGCAATAAATGTTTAATGATGACTCTTGTGAATTTCGTACAATGTTTCTGGTTATAAGGGAGAACACACACACGTCTCTTGTCCACGCGTCAGTCTCGACACACTGCTAAAGCTTCGCTTTAGTGTGTCATTTTTGGACTTTGTAATACTGGCGCTTGCATTGGGTGCAATTGCGTTCGTGTCATAAATAAAAGAAACTATATCTTTCAATAAAGCAAAAATCTAAATTGAAGTCGAGACGGTACGACAGAACAAAACCCTGCAGAAAAAAACGTGTATGTATTCTACCTTATTTTTGTATAATTTTTGCATTATATAAAACAAAACCAGGTGTATCAGCATCAGATTAAAATCAACACAGATTTAAATATTTGTGAATGAATATTACGGCTGGTAATTGAGTTAACTCCGGTGTCGGCGGTCCTGGCGAAAACCCCGTGTGCCAAAGCCATAAAATCGACAAGCCTTTAAACGAGAATTGAATTATTACTCTGCTCGCCATGAATAATCGCAGAGCAATGGAAGCTTGTCGAAAAACTTAATTTCGAATTTAAATATATGTTTTCGACTTTTATATTTCTCTCTCTGTGACTAATTTTGACATTAATGATGATAACATCAATAATCCTGACATTGTTTAACCATTGGAAATAAGACTCGTCTTAAAAGAATTACATTTAAACTTTCGTAGAAAAATCTCGGAGACTAGACCGTTTACTTAAGTACAAGAGCCTCCGATCCTATCATCCAAATTAAATTCTTCCATTCAATTGAATAAATTCAAAGACTTAAGATTCTCTCTTGGATGATTTTTCATAATACTGAAATGAACAGTCCAATTCATGATTTGTCACACTAATTCGTTCATAAGGCACTAAGAAGACACTGATTCTCAATCTCGTATCACTTTCATCACTTGTTAGGATACATTCGTTACTTAACACTTAATTTTCATTAATATATTATTATGTTTCAACGTCAAAATTCACTTCAATTTTACTAGCATTAAAACAATTTTTTCTATTACCACTAGTAAAATTGAACTAATTGACTGACACTTCATTAAATAGATAAACGTTTTTTACAAATTTTGTAAATACATATGTAGCACCAATAATTACCTTAAATTTAAATTCAATAAAGCATCAGTCAATATAAACATTTCACACACATCATGCCTTAAAACTAATATACGTCACGTTGGATGGATCACAAACAATGTTAAAGAGGACACTAAAGCGCAAACCGGGAATGTTACGTCACTTACAGGTATCAATATTGGCGGTCGAGATCAAAGAGACCCCGCCGCACTAACTACAGTAATAATATATTAAAATATACTTTAGAACAATGTAGAGATCATCTACGCGACGCCGCTGCAGCAGCACCAAATGTTAGCACCAATGGTGATCATAATGGGAATGTCGAAGTGAGAGGAGTGAACCTAAATACTATCATCAATGAAGAAAACAACCTGGTTGTACTTAATAACTATACAGACGATGGCACTTCCATAATGGCCTGAGAATTGTTTGAGTAAAATGCATAGACAAAAAACCTTAAAGTTAAAAAGTATAACGCGATAATATAAACAAATTTACATAGCGAACGTAAAGTAGGTATTTTATTATGCTAAGCCTCGCGTCCCGTTTGATTTGGTAAACCGAGTCACGTTCTGTCACACAATATTTGTTTGTTTGCCCGCATCTCCACTCGCTACTAAGTTCCGCTCCATTCTATAATATCAACTGTTTACGATTGTTTTATGATAATGACTTTTCGAGTTGCATCTTCGGATTTACGAGGATCTGAGTTCAAACGTATGCAAATAAACATTTGAGCACCATGTTTATGCCTGGAATGAAATCCAATGAGACATAAATATCAAGTGATGAAATACAATGTGTAGAAAGTTCAGCAAGAATCAGGTGATGAAAATTATGTATTTTGCCCAACGCGATCGTGTCCAACTTTATTAAACTCGCATAAACCCTAAAATTCATAACGACAATGACTTTCACGAAATAAGTGAACTACAATACCGTTATTACAAAATACAAGCATATCGAATGCGAACACAAAGCGAGGCGTGCAAAATTAAGTCATAAGTTAAGGAGGATGGCCATTTCGAAAGGTTGAGCAACACACGGTGACCGCGAGCGCTGTTTATCGCACGCGCCACCTACGGACTGATGTCACTGTTGCAACAACCGTATGCGAAACAAGAAAAAGCCCTAACGTATAAAAATTTCAAGCTTGAGAAATAACACTCCGAAACAATTGTCGCGACAAGACCACCGGCTCGCGATTTTTTTCAATTAAGTAGCGCGTGGGCGGCGCCCGCGCAGCCGTAGGCGGACGGAAGTGAGAGCGTCAGCGCGGAGACTTTGCATCCTTATCTAACGCTAATAAAAATGCATTTGAATGACTGAAACAGACGATAAAAGCATTCGACAATGTCACAGATCACAGCAGTTGATACAACCAAGGCTTCTCTGTTTATGACCACTTTCAGTGCGTTACGCAACCAAATATTGGGAGTCTCGATACAATAAAGCACGGCGGCAAAAATATGATCGTTTAACAAAATTGCATCTTACGAAAATTAAATATTGAAGTCACGTTCCGCGTGAAATTTGTACCGGAAGATTGACGGTAAATTACCTGAATTAATATGAATCAAATGGATTGGCGAATTATCAGTCAATAACTCAAGGTTCGACGAAAACGTTTTATTATATTCAAGAATTGGTCTCTTCATTTGCATTTAAATGCAGTACGTCGATGAGAATTCGTTTGTTGGTCTCTTGGTCATCGCCTTCCTGATTATGAACTCAGATATTGTTTACGTGTACATATTATAAATTGAAGATTTTCTAAATTTAACACTGCTGCTGCGTCAATTTATGGACATTAAGATTTGTTAAAGTTAAAGTTTCAAAGACACTAAAGTTACGTCAGCTTGTTCATTATAGTCATTTCCGTGCACATAATCGTTTATTTAAACATTTCGGGCGAAGAGATTTACAATGGAAACTTCACTTTATGAACTTAAAATCTTACGTTTAAAAAGCACGTTTATATTAAATACTTGACAGAAATTACCCAGTACCCATGCTCATGACATCGATAATTACCGACAACATCGATTATATTATTCACATCGATTCAAAAATTGTCCCAATTTCAGTCAAAAATTTGTTTTTGTAACTTGTTAAGTATCTTTCAATTTATCTTTCGAAATGTTGCAAGGAGATAATTCGATTGTTCTAAATAAGAACAGGTTTGTTGATACAATTTCTTTCGTTTTCTAGTGACTGGTTTTGGTTCGGTTTCACAGCAGGCATGCACTGTTAATGACTGCAATTTCGGAAAGTAAGAAAATCGAAACTTCACCGATAACGAGACCGACAGACATCGATTACGAGTGCCGTGTAGTGATATAAAAGTGGCATGAAATTCGTGTCCTAATAAGGCGGTTTCGAGAATTGGATTTTTAAATAGCTGTTTTGGTGAACGTCGTATTAATTTGATTTTGGGTTCAATTGCATTGTGTTGGACACTGTAGTTTGATAACCAACCAACTACCAATATATAAAACTGACCAATTTTGACAAATTCAAAAATATAAACAAGTCGACTTCGTGGAAGCTCTTCAATCTGGTACAGAACTGTTCTTTAATATTTACAGTACGTACCATATTATAAATGTTTCACACAAAGCAAGCAAAGCAATTACCTTGTGATTCATTATGCTAGAAATTTAAAAATTCACAGCACGCTCTTGAGAGCTGAGTCGCGAACATAACTCCGGAATACATCTAGCTAAATGAACGGCGGTCATACATAAATCATGCGCAGGCGCACGGGTATTGTGGAAGCGGTGTGGCCTACTGTTACAACGCTTGTTTGTTCTGATACTTTGATAGATACAAGCATAGTCGGGAGAAAATTGACATAGAAAGTTCTAATACTGAATGTAAAGATTGTGTTCAAACCTGTTTGTTAAATTTACATATTGTGATTGTTATTTTTGTACAGAAATTTGAATAAACTCACTTAAAGCTCTACTCTAGCTCTAAAGCTCACTAAAGGCTCTAATGAAATTGAAACTGAATTCTTTAAAACAAAGACGATACGGTTCCCATTCGCTGGTAATAAAACAAAGTTATTAAACTAATGCAGTGGCAACAGAGTTTGAACGCGAAGGACGCCACCCACTCACAACAGGCCAATACGATCATGCGATTATATCACCGTATGTAGGTGGCCTTATAAGGCTAATTGTTCAAAACAATCGTCTAGGAAAAACCATCGACATATCGCCTTTATTCTTGTAATTTTATGAAATTATTCTGGAACTGAAAGATTACCCAAATTCATTTAACCGCACCTTGCTTTTTGTGAATACGAAACGTTATCACTGGAAGCTTTCTTTTGAATGGAACTTAAGATTTCGAATACCTTTTACAATAGATAGATATGAAAATACGAAAACTACACTGTATTTTAAGTTTATACCAACACCACTGAAACTCAAAGATTACATCCAAAATTGGAAATGATTTTTTTTTTTCGGATATAAAATCAAATTTTTATTTGTTATTTTTTTCAAACGAACAACGTTTCAGGCTGTAATGACATGTCCCATAGTCACGGCGATGGCATTAGTCATTAACTAGTTAAGTCTAATATTACTGACAGCCACCCTATTCTGCACTATAGTTACAAAAATTGTCAGCCGAAACGTTGGTTTGTTTGAAAAAACAAACAGAAACGATTTTAGATCCGAAAAAATACTTTATTTTTCTCAATTACTCGATATATTCAAAATTTTATTGAAATCACTATAAGCAAATATATGTACACTTAATAGTAGACATCAATTTGTCAATGGCTATGTTTTTGTGTTATTGTTTTATGATGAATACGAGACGTCATTAAGAAAAAGATATTAGACTACAAGACAGACAAATAGTGACAAATAAAATGTTAACAGACAGCTAGTTGTTAAAATTTTCCCAGGAACTCCGGAACAAATGCTGCTCACGTTGCAGATTACCATTTGAAAGCTCTTTGTTTGGGGATGTTCGTCAATAGAAAAAGTATGATGGATCGACTGGTCACAAAAGCTAAGGATTTGTTTTCTATATTGAATGGGCAGAACGTTAACGCCATTCGACCGCTGCATACGAGATGAGAAAAGCCCCAAGTACTTATATACTGCTGAACAAGGGTACGACAGGCACTTTAGGTGGAAAATGTCTTATCTGACGAAGCGGTTCCGTTTATTTCAAAATCGTTGCTACAGGTATTGACAGCGAAGAATTGTGTTAACAATGCGATCATTTGGAGAAAGTATCTGAACGGCATAAAAATCTAAAATATACCAACGAACAATTTGAATAATCTCGACATTAACTGGTTTAAATCTCAGAACCCACACGAGTGGAAGGGGTAAAAGCACCGAACAAAAACCAAACTTGAACAACGATATGATTCTGGCCATAATACCGGAACATGATACAATTTCGCCACTATAAATCTTGAAAAGCACAATAGATGCACCTTACACACTAGCATTTCCCACGGCGCTGTCACCGCAGGCAAAGGCCCGCCGCCTATCGCTGCATCTACACCACTCTAGTGGACAGTCCTCCTAACAAAGCCCCTACAGAGGACGAATCATTTCCCACGAGCTAACGGAACCTATTTTGAATTTATAGTCACGTAACAACCGCTCGCCTCGCCATACAATGCCCAACCACTTAACGAGATAGAAGAGCCACACTCTAAGGAAACCAGCGATGAATAGGGAACAACAAAAGTAATGGTTAGTGATACTGCCAAAACGCGCAGAGATGGCGACACAAAAGGATGACCGATAAATGCTTCAATATACAGAAGAAAACATAGTTTGCGTTTGTAACAATACAGATGAAAAAATCCACTGTCATGTCTAAGGTTAATGTTTGAGCTTTGACCGGGGCTTAGACGATGTGGGCCATTGTTTTATTGTGTTTAAATCTTTTGTGCTAAATTAATCTCCCTGGCGAACATTTTTAGGATTTTAGCTGATCTCTTTTTTCGACTCAATTCAAATTCAAAAGTTTAGCGTTTAATTTTTTTTTATTCACTTGATAACGTTTGATATTATTTATTATAATAACGACGTCGGTGGCTTAGTGGTAAGCACTGTAAGCGCTAGAAGAGGTGTTAACGAGTTCGATTCTTAGTAGAATCAATCTAGTAAGTAAACTTTTTCAATTTGAAATTCCAACAAAATTGTGGTATGGATGTTTTGGATCGTGCCCTGGAGCAAATTTCGTTGCTCTGGTACTCATGGGAATTCTCTAGTTTGAAAAAAAGTTATTAAATAAAAGATATAATGCAGGATCGTATTGTTATTTTCCTGTCCTAATTTCATTCATTAACTAAGCAGTTGACATAATGTAACCATATAAAAATTAATGCACGTACGTACGTGTTGCACAAAAAAATTCCATAAAACACAAAGGTTTGATTTTTAACCTGTTTTCAGTATTTTAATAACTGTTCCTCTCTCCTAAATTAGATTTCGTTAAGACTTGTTGGATTGTTGTCATTTCTACAGGCCGATTCGATGCAGCGAGGGTATTGTTTACATTCTTTTTATAGTACATCACGTGGCTAGAGCATAATATCGTGAATCATCACCGCAACGCTAATAACAGCCCTCTTTCGTCTACTACGTTACGATCTTCAGTGTTAGGTACTAATACACATGTAACAGTAACTCACTTGTCCCAAGTGTTCATAAATCAACTACCTTCAAAACATTCTTTAACAAGTGTTCCTCGACCATAAATAGCGGAGTGTCGCTAAGCTTGCAAATTTTATGTTTGCATTCAGAAATGTCAAACTTGATGTTCAATTTTGGAAAGTTTTTTTAAATGACATCGCTTTGCACCATTAATAATAATTCTAAAAGTAACATTTTTGGGAAATAGAGAAAAACGCTTACGAAATAAAGCATATATCAAATACAACTTTATCACATTTGGCACCAGACATTAATTATATTTGACGTACTATTTTAAAGTCTTTCGTCAATACGTCTTTTTATAACAGAAGGTGCGTTTTAATTTGACCTAACACTCAATTCGGGCCATTACAGATGAAATTTCAAAGCATAGACCCAATTTCATTAAAGAATGTGCCCGTAGCTTTATAGTGTAACACAATATGTAAAGCGGGTCGGTGCGCGGCAGCAGTTTACGCTATTCTCGGCGAGCCTAATTTTAACCATGTGCGTCGCCGGCTAGTTTTAGGAAGTGGGCCGGTCGGATTCGGCGAATCAATCGCGGATGGGATGTGTATTGAGGGTTTAAAAGAGGAATTGCGCAAGTTAAACATTAAACAAATTTTGAGTCAATTAGGTACTGATACTATCGCTACAGAAGCCATTAAAATTGAATTTAAAGAAAATGTTACAATCTTTGGTGAAATTTATAAAACATATGAATCGGCTGTTGTAGTCAAGAAATAAAGATTGGTGAAGATCCATGACGACCTATAAATTTATTTTGCAGCTCTAAAACGTGGCCAAATTAAATTCTTAATAAACGACAAAAAGCTAACCTCAAAATCCCATAATGAAGCAACAAAACTGTTCAATAAGGCCTCACTTCAATTGAAAAGCAAAAACGAAAAAACATTTAAAAATAAACCCATTTACACCGCCCTTGTATTTATAACGTAGGCTTTAATTACAGACAAAACACTTAATTGGAGTTGCATTAGATTCAACGCTGACGCAAGCTGTCAATCGCGCATGGAACAGATAGATCGCAAAGAAGGTTATTTACTTTTAGTATTGGGACCGATATAATCGCCAATTATCGAAATGACAACGACCATATCTAGTTGGACGACGCAGTCCTTTCAGAGATTTTCAACCTTTTATTATATGAACTGAAAAACCATAATATTATAGTAATTTCTAGAGTTTATACTCATATAATTCAGTTTAAATCGAGTATGGCCAACTTTTTTGAGATATTTCTTAAATATCGATGTGGTTATGGAAGATTTAATAATGAAACCGAAAAGGGATATATAGAAGTTTGTCCTAGAACTTGATTTGAAACAACCAGAAAAAGGATTCGCTTCTTAGAAAATTTAGCAATATCAAAATCAAACACAGAGGACAATGCAAGCAGAAATGTCAAAAGATAAAACAGACATATCTTAAAGCGAAGAAGGTTGACAACCGCCCATATCTATAATGGATGAGCTTCGTCCGCGTCAGTCCGGTAAACGAGATCGCATAATCGCAGTCGCATACATAACTAAGCGCGGACAATCGCTGCTTATTCATTAATCTAATGCGGTAGCGCATTGAGGGAAAGTTTAAGAGGAGAGAGGACATGACTTGACGACTGATGAAAAGCAAAAACTATTTAAGAAGCTTTCAAAGGAAACATACAAAACAAACATAGATTAAGAACCAATTTAACTTTTTCCATTTAAGAATTAGCTAATATTAATATTTAAGTAGCACAACTGCCCTAATGGATTTAAAGACGGCATTGGGGAATCGGGTCGCGTTCGTTCCACGAATAAATTTCAATTAGAGCAATCAGGGCGGGCGGTCGCGGAAGCTACTCCTCGAGCGGGATAGTGCGCACCTCGCATACGAATCGTCAACTCCCGCGCATACAAAGGAGGACCCCCGCAAATCATTTCCATGCCACAAAGTCAGATGTGAGCGGAATCCACCTCTTTGATCTTAGCTAGATAATGATGTTAGCCTGCCACCGCTAAGGATATGAGACAGTTACTCCGCAGAGGTCAGTTTGCGCACCGAAGAATGGATGGCATGTCAAATTGTTCGAATGAAGCACAATGTAAGCGCCGCATAATTCCCGCGCAAGATATGGACCGGCCACCGCGAGATGCATTGGCGCACGCCAATTTGTAACCGCCGACATAAACTGCGGATGTAACGAAGCCCCTAAACAACGAAATAAGCAAGCGGATCAGCCATCGACTCTCGCGAAATATCTCACCGGCTGACGGCCGACAACACAAGAAGCTAACTCGGACTTTACATTCGCCGACGTAACGAGGGAAGCCGCCCATTGTATTTATGCCTTAAACACGATTTATTTATTCGGCGGACATACACAAAATCTTGTCCATAAATACATGTGAAAGCACATATCAAGTATCGGAATGCAAACGGGGCTCGTGGTTGAATTATGCAACAGAGCGGCGCGGGCGCAGCGCCTGCCGTAATAGTGCACGGAGTGGCCGCAACAACGCCTAAAATAATACCGACAGATCCCAGCTCGAAATAACGCCAATACCGCAATTCCCCCGCTGACAGATGCATGATCGTTTGTAACGTTAAAGCTCATTTTGTTATTTTTCTACTTGATGAAGGCGCACTCACTCAAAATTTAGAAACTTTACACTAACATGTGTTTCCTTAGGTGTATTAAATGAAGATAAACGTAACCCAGACTGGTGGATAATTGATTTTTTGACGGTTTTGCTCTCAATTAATACTCTGATCCATTACGGTACGACGATGGCGTGAGCCTTATTTATGACGGCCGCTACTCTTGGAAATTTCACCAAATTGAGATTGTTCCTCCTGAGGCCGTGGCGACGGATCTCTTCATTTGTCCGCGCGTAAGAGACACGGCAAAGGCGGTTTGCGAATATTGCCCTTATATCGGATTAACGGTGGGTCCATCCATCTTTCGTGTGGGTGGTCGTCGGTACGGTTAATTACAGGGGAGAACCGATCATTTAATGTGAATTTCGCAAACATTAAATAATTTAAAAAAAGATCGAATCGGCGGTGCGTTCACGCGCGGAATAATAAATTAATGATCGCACCAACCGTGACTCTTTGGCACTGCGGTCGTCCAAACAGTGTTTTATGAAACCGTCTCGAAACCAATCCAAATACAAAAACGAGATTACAAAACAACACAAGAAACTAGAACAATAGCCAAGAACAGCGTTCATTAGGGGCAGATCTTAGACGCGGCGAGGAGTCCGCTAGATAATCTTGTAATCCTTAAACCACACGCAGTGACGATTACAACGCACCTATTAGTCAAATTAGCTTTATTGTTAGGGGTTGCTTAAGACGCGGCGATCGGCTTACACGCTGACAATTATGTGAGCACATGCGGCTAACGCACAATGCAATGACTCAGCAAAATTGCAGCCGAGCGTTTATCAAAACAATAGTATTGATAAGTTAATAAACCGAGGCGCGCAGCGACTAACGAGCGATTACCGCTGTTGAGAATAGACGCACGCGTCACATGCGAGCAGAATACGTTATGGATGCCGTGACTCACCGCCTATTGGAAAGGCGGGCCTAAGCCTGATTGTCGACTAAAAAAGACGAGGAATTTACGACTTGTGTTGACAACTTCTATAGTGTCGACAGTTCTTTTTTGAACCATGAGATTTTCCCCAGAGATCACGCGTACGTGCTTTGAAAGATAACGAGAATATTTGCGGAGTAATCCTTGTAAGAAACTAGTGCATACTGAAAGCGAAATCTTTGAATTCTAGTGTTACGAAACGCGTTATGAAGAACCGATGAGGGAATCGCTCGAAGCGAGGGCACTGACCGACTTACACATTTATACCGCTAATTCATGCACAAGAGCATCTGCATCATACGAGCGCGTACAAATCAGCCAAACGCCAGACCACCGCCACTAATACAGTTTAAATTCACGCAACAGACACGCCAGACAACGAGCATTATACGCTTCGAATACGTAAATTTAAAATTATATTTATATATGCCGAGTTTACGGCGATGACATGTGAAATTGTTCCTAGAGAATAAGCGAAAAATGCCGCCTTTGAATGTAAAGAGCTAAATGAGAGCAACGGTATTGTATGTTCCGGAGTCACGAACAGATGTAAAGCAATAAAGCACGAAACATCGGAGTTACAACTCGTGGCCAGCTGTCATAAGATGTAGTTATCGCCCGAAATCGAAATTATCGCGTGAATATTTTAATCCGATCGACTTATCGATGGTGCGTACATGAACAATAAAGATCTACATCGCCGTCAATGTGTTATTTCCGTACGTCAAATGCGGACGGGTGAGAACGACCCACCTGAGGACGAGAGATTTTATCGGTGCGAACGCGAAACGAAAGAATCGACGTAATCGATTTCAACATATCAAAGCTGACAAGCGATATTCGAGGTCGGGGGCGACGCAGTGGGCGCCGGATGGATTCGAAATTAAAACGATATGCAAATGAGGAGCGAGAATTAATCGTCAGTTGCAATCGATGCGACGGCAGCGAGAGCAGCTACTGGGTACAAATCGATGAATAAATAGTGTCCGATTAGCGGCGCAAGGTGCGCTTGAGCTAATGGATGAATCGAATGGAATCTGCGGGGCTGAATGAATCGACGCGGTCGTATTTGGCGGAGCTTGATCAGCACTTTTCATTAAGTGTTTGCGTGAACGCGATGATGGTGCTAGAGACAGTAATTAATTTGAAATTGGATTTGTGTCTTAAATTAAGTCGGAGCGATGGCGTTTATGAGTTGGATGTGAAAGCTCCCGCGTTACCCGTTCACTTTTCCTAGAGTCGGTGTCGAGTTTGACAGGAGAATTTATAATGATCGCTCTCCGTACCTCCGAAAGTAATTTTTAATTAAGTTTCTTGATAATCCGGATCACAGAGTCGAGGTCTAAGTCCCGAGGCGTCGCCCTCCCTTGATAATTGGAAACTGTCCCTATTTACAAATAACACCTGCTACTTTGTTGACCTTCTGCATCACTCGAGATTTTAATGGAATTCTCCACACTATACAAAGATATTCTTTGGCTGTAAATTAAAATACGTTTGCAAGTGGTGTAATAGAGCGATCTATTCAAAAGACTTCCTGGCAATTTGGATCATTACCGAGATTATTAAATCTTGTTTGTTATGTATCGGTTCCTTTTCAAGAATGAAAGGCCGATTCATTCATCATAATGATTCAATGATCGCAGTGCTCCCGCGTCGGAAGCGTTACTCTAAACCGGCAAACCGGTTGCTAGCGTTAATTATAAACCGATTTTAAATCTGATTATTTCGCTACCGAACAGTCTATCAGTTTCGACACGGTTCGCACAAAGATCATCAATTATATTGATAGGATTTTAGATAGATGATTAATTAAACTGCTGTGATTAAATCGATTCCAGGTTTTAATCGTTTAGAAACAGGAAAACGATACCGACTTGTTTATTTAATTTCGTTTGCTTGTCGCATTTTTAAACGAAAACAAAGTAATGCGTACTAAAAAATATAAGTACGTACTTATCATCCTGTGGTCAAGAGTCTCGCCACGGACATGCTTTAATGCTGCGAATTATGCAAGAATTTTAACGATTTTCACAAAATACGAATATGATTAACATTTCCCGTACAGAAGCGCGAAATTCTCGCAGATAATAATTCATTTTATGCGTCGTCGGCGCGTCGTATCTTCCCAGATCTGAATGGACCTGTCAATTACCACTCGCAATCGGTTGTTGCAACGCTTATCATTACCACTCCTCCACAACAGTACAGAAAAGAAATTGCATCACACAAACTCAGATCCTCGACAGCCTTTAAACTGTGCATAAAATACTCTCCTTTGTACAAAATATATTAACAAAATAGTTTAATGCTCGCATATTAATCTCCTTAACTAATAAATTAAGCCTAGAACGTGACTATTTCGATAATCCAGTCGAAATCTCCTGATACCAGATTACTCTAATGAGAACTACCGTTGAGGATGATGGGACATGTGGGGGTGCGAGAGGTGCGCATGGGAGTACGGTTGTCCTAACGAGCCTAGGGGGAGCGGTGAAGGGCAGGGAGGATGCTGGTGATACTGCTGTAGCGGCGAGGGGGCTAACCCCGGGTGGTGTTCTATAGGGTACTGCGCTGACCCCGCGTATGCTAGTTGCCTCACCTTCATGTCGTCGTCTACAATGTTATACGTCAGCTCGGTCTCCTCGTAGCCGGTGGCCGCCATCCGCTGCTCGCTTGTGGTGGGCGGATCGGGAGAGTTCAGACACGTCTGAATCAATCTCTTCCCTGAATCCGATGTGATCATCGGCTGAAGTTTCCGCGTCGCAAATGTGTACACGTGTCCCGTTTCCGACGCGACTAGTAGCATCACTTGAGTACCCGTCAAGGTCGATAACTCGTAAGCCTGCAAAAGAAAAATCAAATCAGATACATGTGTTCCTTAATGTAAACAACCATTGCGATATGCAGGTCGCTGAATTCCTGTGAACATTTGCGAGCGACGTTAAACGGTATTAAAATTGTTTAATTACAAAATTACATCATCTTTCGGCATCCAAATTATTTGTGGTCCGTGAGGTCGAACCTTTCGAAACTGTAAGGCTCTTAAAACATGAGGTAACGTAAACAGTTTCGGGACCGGGACTTCAAAAGACTCCCTCTGGCCTTTGAACTCTCCCACGCTAATTCGTGGGCAAACGGTCGGAGCTGCGTTTTGGGAGCAGTATCACTCTCACGGCACTATTTGGTTGTATGCCGGAGGAATTATCACACCCACTGGCGCCACCTACACTCACAAAGTTATGTTTACCGACGACACGTTCAAAATTGAAATCAAGTTCGTTGACGACATCGTGATAAAAGGTTAAGGTTGACATTTAAAGAAATAATGTTGTACTTGGTTGTTACTTGTCGATTTTACTAAATGCAAAGTACACGGTGAGTGTAGACGCATAAGTGAGTGTTTACGTGCTTTTTGCTTTACGTAACGTGTGCATAAATTCACCCACTCACTGTTACGCGGTCTTGTAGACCAGGTAATTTATTATTCAACACATTTTGAATGGTTCTACAATTCAATTTAATGTTTTAAGTGTCGTAATTTATGTAATTGTGAATGAGTAAATTATGGGTTCTTAACATGATTTTATTATTTATATTATATTGCTACATAATGGACTCATTATAATATAATATAAAAATTAATTCGCAATGCAATTTAAATGCCGTAATGGCCTAATGGTTTCAAAGCCTATCAAAGCAGAGGGTCGTGGGTATTGAATCCCACTTCGCACCTTTCAGTTTCTCTAAATTTATATGCGTAATTTTGATTTGAAATTTACAATGACCTTTTCGATGAAGAAAAATTTCAGTGATGTAACCTGCACGTCGAAAGTTTACAACACAACAAAGTCCCCAGTCCTACACCCTCGCCTGATGGGAGACCCATGCCCAGCAGTGGGACGTATAAATGGGTAGATGATAATGATGATGAACGCTAAATGTAATCTTACTTTACTATTCGGAGTCAGAAGAGGTTCTGTACGTGCACCAGAGGCAGGCAATAGCCTTTTGACAACCGGATGAAGACTACTGTCTTGCAGAGGTTATAGTGCCTTTCTTGTATACCCAAATTTTACTATAAATACTATACAACTTGGGCTTGACGTTATGCATAAAGCGCTTCCCCGTAAAAAAGGGTCACTGTAATCAAAACTTATATGGAAAGGAACAAGGCTGTTCGGACTTAAACGTCGTGTAAAAAAACAATTATTAAAAAAAGATTCGATTTCATGAAATAAATCAGTTACAAAATGAACTGTATCTTTTTTTCGCAGCACCGATTCAATTTTCTGGCAGAACGCCTCATGTGTCAAGTATGAAATGCGAAGAGTTCGGGGGTCAGGGGTCACTGAGCCTCATCCGACGGATATGCCAGTATGATCATAACAAGCGGAGATTTTGAAGATAATAAATACAGTCTCCACAGTGTTTTGATTTTATGAAAAATGCTTCAGCACGCGTTCAAACTGCTTTACGTATTTAAGTTCCTTGTAATAAATATGCAAAATTGCATCGAAAATATTACACATAATTAGTTGAAAAAAGGCCAGATGCAAAGAGCCTTTAATCAACGAGCGTGTATGAAAGCATTGATGGGTGATGATGAGGAGAAAGATGTTTGTCAGGAATGTCGACGTTGGAAGAACGAGGAATTTATGTAATTTCGTTAAGTTCATTCATTTGATCAAACACGAATACGTCGTTACAAGAAATTTTATACGTCACTTTAATAGATATGATTTGTAGACAATTAATTCCCTCTATTTAGTACCATCATTACATAAAATGAGTAATGAAGGTATGTAATTAGCCCCTGTAGTCTTTGCACGAAAACCAACAAATTTATTTTCTGCTTAACCACAGGAAATGCAAGCTTATATTGATTATTAATAAGAATTACAAGGTAAGTAAAGTTAAAATTGCGGTAGTGAGCGAAAAATGTGCCGAAATTTCGAAATTGACAATTACAAATGTACCTTTAATGAGGTTTGTTGTTAAAGATGATTAACGGTTTTCGAAAACCGAACGTCCTTAAGGGTAATAAAAAAAAGAAATGGAGGAACATCATTGGCTCATTACGGCATTAAAATGGCCGCCAAATATAGAAGTGTTGATCGAAAGATGTTTCACAGCTTTCTTTAACCCCTTTCAGGAAGGTTGAGAATTTAATTAATTATTGTAATTATTGTTCTGTACTATTTATGGCTTGAGTTTCTTTTGAAAACGTCCTAGATGTTATGATATCTGTACGTTTGAAACCATGGCAAAAAGAACTAGAATTACTTTCAAAACTTGAAGAATATTTAGGTTGCTAAAAAGCTACCAATACTACATGGTTGTTATGATTAAACGGCATTTTGCTTTGGAGTAATACCGCTAACATTAATAGGATCTCTGTCCTGCAAAAGTATTAGGGCACTTTGTAAGGCAAGCCCCAGACTGTCTCTGAGGGGTAATTAATTTTAAAGAAATTAACATTCTCACCCGAGCGTTATGAAAATCTAATTTATGCATGTTAAGAAGAATAGAATTTTTAAATGGAAAATTGCGTTAGACATAACATTATTAAGAGGAATAAAAACTACTATACTGGTACTCTAGACAACCATTTTCACAAAATAACAAATTAATTTAAGGAAAAAAAGGAAAAGGTATACGCTTTTTTTTAATATCAAGTGACGAGTCCCATGTGCCTATAATTTCACCAGCACATTTCCAGCACCGCTTAACCTTCAAAACCGGAACGCAATAATGCGACATTACTGCTTGGCGGCAGATATAGATAAGTCCCTGGACGAACTTTTAACTGCCTCCAAGGCCGAACGGTTACCATGACTGCCACGCAGAGACCCCAGGTTCGATTCCCGAGCTGAAAGAAATATTTGTGGTTGTCTATGTGTGTGTCCATGGCACAAGCGACACAGGGTTTCCCTAGTGTGGGGCTATTTTGAATGTGTGCGTTATTATATATAAAAAACTCTTACAAAAAACTCTACTGCTACTAAATAAGATTCCGGCTTCTGTAATAAGTTTCCGGTTGATATTCAAAATTTGCCATTTACGAGGTTTAAAACTATAGTGAAACCAATCTTTACACTTCTAAAAGTCCTAATTACACAGCTTCTGCATACTTAGATGATGTACTCTTGCAGATCGTCGAATCATTGTAAATAATAAATGTATATAAAATATGTTTATTTAGAAATAGTGACTCCTAGAGTTTGCTATTTTCTCATTCTCAGGGGAGTCTGCCATACGAGTGAGCAGTTCAGTTTAATCAATATGATGGTTCTAAGAGTATGTAATTTAACGTTAAGACTAATAAGTACAACTGTAAAAGTTTATTAGACTGCTTCTGCGTAATTGGATGAAAAAAATCCATTGGAGTGATACTTTGAAATTTTTTGGGTTGCATCTTAATCTTTTCGGATTCGACAAAAGTGCACTTGGCAAAGACAAACTGATCCTCCTAGAACCGGTTCTAGAAATCTACAACATAAAAATGTACCAAAAAAACAATTCATCCACTTCCAACCTAAAGACATTTTCTTGTAAAAAAAGCACGTTATTCAGTCTCAGAATTCATGCAGAATAGTGATCTCTAACAATATGATCTCGATGTATCAATAGCCTATATTTATATTTTAATATGTAATCCGAACATACATTTCAATGGCAGAAGTATAAACATTAGGTACAAACTAGTTTTAAGTCCAATTTACCCTACTAGGGTACATGTAATACTATTATTTACTTGTAACAACTGTATATACCGTGGTTGCAATTAACGATATTCTATTCTATGCGATTACGAAAATGACAACGTGAACAAACATCTATTTAAAAATACCTCCCCAAGAGTTTCTTACTCATTCATCTCGGGGAAACCTGCATTATGAATGAATCACAAAGTTTATTTTAACAATTTGACCCGTAATTTGCTTACGTATGGAATAAAGATAATTTCAATTTGAATCTGAATAAGTGGCGAGGGGATGTCAAAATAACAGTATAGGTAATATGGGCTTATCAAGCATAACTCGTCACCGCTCATCTACAGCATACACTAGCCCTAAAATGATAAAGTATATTAAGTGTTATTCTAGAAGAATGGGTAATAATGAAGTACCAGTAGCTCTTTGTCACCACTCGATACTACCTCAGTAAGAATTAAAAATTTTCCCGTACTATTAAGGCAGGGACACTGGCTTTATTTCAGAATTTTTTTACAGACGAAATTAACAGCATTTG
>NW_020653850.1:21810812-21826098 GCF_003589595.1 Hyposmocoma kahamanoa | reverse complement strand
TCAACAATTGCCACTAAAAGACAGCTAAGTATGTTAGTAAGCGATATGCACGTCAAAATTAATAATGCCCGCTACTCTGCTCCAAATATTTTCAATATGACAATGGGTGACATTTACGATGCGATTTACATTAAAGGTGTTAGCGAAATGGCAGTGACGGTTGCCTGATATGTGGTGGCTTTTTGGAATGGAATTGACGTTAACTTGAGGGGTTTTCAGTGTGGTGTCTAGGTAGATGTAACAATAAATGTTCTGGGTACTTAAACTTGAATATCATTATTCAATATAGACTTGTCGACAACATTGTTGCGGGATGTAGATGGATAAGACGAACACCAGTGGAGGTACTGCTATTTTCGCATCAAGATCTAGCGTTTAATGTCGCTCTCGCGCTAGTTGCGTCTTGTGTTTCTAGCCCTACAGATCATTTACCCTTTAACCAGCAATGGTTGAAGACGAGCTGTGAATGATGATGATGAAGCTGTCTTTCTTTTTTTTCGATATCAAGTAACAAGACGAGCAAATCGTGCGCGTGGTGGTAAGCAAGCGACACGCCTACACACAACAGTTGCAGTGCCTCGGCGCCCGTCACCCAGAGACATAAAGTTGACGTGTCCCGTGTGCCTGTAGTTTCACCATCATCCTGACCCTTCAAAACCGGTAAAAACAAGTAATGGTCACATTCAGTGGCTTCTTTTCGACATCCCAGCATACTTCACGTTCCTTTGACGAAAGTAAATTACAGACGAAATTCATACTTCATTAGGGCGAGTGAATACTATAACAAAATAGCAAAACAGCACGATATTGACTTATTTTGTACCACACCTTACCAACTTAAACGACTTCTTAGTAATAAGTTTTTTAATTCTTCTTGTTAGAGTGTAATTCTTTTCTTTTTCTTTGGACGAATTTCTCTTTTTAATCATATTGTTTTCTAAATTCTTTCCTCATTAATTGTGCACAGACTAAACATAAAGCTTATTTATTATCTGTGGAAGCTTGTAATTGGCCGTCTGTATTTATTTTTTTGTATGTACTTGTACCTAGCTGTTAGTTTCCCTACAAATGTAAAATAAAATAAATAATAAATAAAATTACTGCTTGGCGGCAGTACTTCCAAGGACCAACTCTGTCACAGGCAGCTCTACTGCTAAACAATACCAAGTATCACTAATTCTAATTACATATTCTTAATTAAAGATTAATGAGCCCTGCTGCCTTTCAACATTCTATATGTAAACAATGAATACTTTATAAATAAAACAACATGATGAAATAAATAAAGTCATAACATGCTTCGCGGCAGACATAGATATGGTGACGGTTGTTCCCTGGCCGAACTTTTTCACAAGAAGCTCTACTGCTACTAAATGCCACCTATCAAAATTTGCTTAGTGTACTCTACAACGTACAATAGGGAGTAACAAGATATGTAGTCACTAGGACGTCGTTAAATCCAAGTTGAAGCAAATTAATGTATTAATTCGATATCTCTTTATCAAAAACCGGGTAAATGAAGGTTGGAAGGCTGAAAATAAGCTGTTACGACAATCGCGTAATCCGACGGACAGTCATAAACCCTGAACACTCGATCGGGTGTGAATGGTTTGCATTAGCAAGAGACGACACTTCAGACTCGTAAGTCTTGCATAAAAACATACATACCATTATTTGCATTGACTTACAATTGTATGGACGTCGGATCCGCGCTAAAAAGTGTCCGAACTTATAGGGCGTTAAAATCGTATACAGAGCGTCATTCACGCTTTAGTCTTCGTTTGTTCGACTGACAGCGAAGCAAGCAAAATTAGACAGTACTGCGATGACATTACAATTTAAATTCAACGTTTTAGCTTTTTCATATTCCTTTACATGTCACTACGTTTAAATAGGTTGACTTGAGACATTTTTTTCGTGGTTTTTGTATTAGACCCGTCGTCCATTTATTTGTAAGTCAATGACTATTTGGCACAAAATTCATCGATGGCTCTACTTAGAATAAATGCTATAACAGGTTTAGACTCCATATCTTCAAAGAATTCTGTAGGTAAACTCCCCCGACTTGCTAGTTCCTCATGACAGTTCTAATTTTAATGGGCCAAATAACCATACCAATTACCTGTATTAGGCGTACCAGGGCAACAACGAAATGCACTCCAGAGCACTACCTAGAACACCAAGAACAGAACCAATTTAAAAATGCCCAAACACCAGAACCTCCTCATCCTGCGTCTACAAAGCAAATTGTTGAGCCACTGATATAGTCAAAGTTAATAGTATAAAGATGGTTCCTCAGAACTATTAATGATTTAACCAACAGGCGATTGCGGTTGTACAATACTCCAAAATAAAAACTACTACTACTACCTTATAAAACGAAGGGACGTATCTAACGACTTTACGGAATGAAGTTACTTTGATATTGCAACTGAGAATTTCATAGTCGTGATGTGAATAATAAATTTTCGTCAAAGTTTAAGGTCTATGTTGTAAGAGACAAGACTGAAAGTAAATTTGTAAGTTCCAACCCTATGAGAAATGGCATCTTTGGTCCTTCGATCCGGACACTAGCGCAAGGCGATGAAAACGGCACTTTTTGTAAGAGATCAGATACAGTCGATAGCTCGATAACTAATAGCTCTATAAACAAGATAATCGGATAGTTAGCGCTGGGAAACAAGACCTGGATAAGCCATGAGAGTAAAGGGACGATGATGGTTACTACAGATTTGCGGAATAAATTTTAAGCTATGAAATTTTGTTTTAAACTGTTATTAGTGGAATATTTTTAGTCTTTTTGGGTAGAACACTACCAATTGACATATAGCAAATTAATATTGCAATTAGAGATCAACTATAATTAGAATTACTGCGAGAAACTAACCTCATTTATTTCATGGTGACTTTATTCTTTATTTAACTGTAATAATCATTGATAATTACAAGACGTATCTTTTTTAAATAACTAGAATTTCTATTTCTTTTTTCTATTGAAATTAACAAATATGTTGGCTTTTTAATGTTTCCAAGAGTATTTGTTTCCAAATACAAGAGAGGCTCAGCTTCTTGCTTGGACACAGTTAACATTTGCGTTTTGTTCGTGTTGATCCAAACTTTATGGCCGTTTTCGCAAGCCCCAAGATACTTTCTTATTATTTGAATGTTTGTACAATAACTTTTTCAAGTGACAATAAATGTGATTCTTAACTTCACGGTCGGATGGTCTTGATATCGTGATCGATTGTGAAACGGTTTCTGATAACCGATGCCGCTGCACGATCGCATAAACAATAAAAACTTAATTAAAGATCACATACAGGGTTTTTGTTTTTCAATGATGGATTTGAATTTGATCTAAGATCTTTCTTCATTTTTATGTGACATTTTGTGTTGACTTTGTTACGGTGCACTTCCAGTAATCAACACAATGTATTTGTTGAAAATAAATATTTGTTTTGTCATGGCTCACTGGGAAAAGAAAAGAAACCGAAACATTAGTTTGAAGAATCAAATATAAACGATATGTATCAATCGCGAAAACCTAAGAACTCGACTTTTATTGACAGTTATAGTAAGAAGATATAAATAGATTGAACTGTTCTCAAGAATAACGGGATAAACAACACCGTAATCTTTCTGCCATCAGTCGAATAAATAATAAACAAAAAAAGAGAAATGCAAAACGGCCGACTGACGATGAAAAATGTCAGTCAAGCTGTTCACACGTGAATAACCACTTATGAATTGCAAAAAAATTTTGATCATTGAGAGACGGAAAAAATGTCAACGGAACGAAAAATTGTATGTTGAACTTCCCCAAAAAAGATGAAAAAATATTAAATGCTTTTAAAATGTGTCCCGTATTTAAAATGGGAATACGATCAAAGCCCGGAGCTTCGCGTTCGTTTACAAATTAATGAAAAACATTTGGGACGAGGCATTACGAGAGGCGACATTTCTCCAACAAGTGCGACTTGTGACATCGCATCGCTGGTCCAAAAAACTGATAATTGCGAGTACAATGAAGCACAAAGCGACCGCTTTTCCCACGGAGCATCCGACGCGCATGCGTACCGATCATTTCGGACATGCTCCTCTTTTATTGCCAAAAATTAATGCCCGGTAAACAGACCTTAATTGCTGGCCAGTCTTGTTAAGCCCGAACACCGCCGGACCGAGAACCGCCCCTCGCACCACCACGCGCGCTTCCGCGAAACCAAAACCAGAAAACACATCGAAATCGCAATAATACAATATATTAAGAATAACCCTTGCTTCTTCAGTCATCCATACCCCACAATCATCGTTTAATGTCATTTTAATGTTATTGGTTAACGCAGTTTTCTCTTCTTTTGGAAATATTTTGCAATACTGTTTAATAACTTTATACGCAAGGGATACTTAAGGAATGTTTCTTAAGAAAGGAGGGACGTTTATAAATCATCGGTGTACATAACCAACATTGCCGGCGACTTCCATTAAACATTAAAAGCAGATGCCTCTGTTAATGAAATGCAAACGATTATTAAGCCTACACATGCCGGTGACATAAAATTTTACTTGGACAACATATAGGTGGTTCACGTTGTCGCTCCGGGAACTATAAAAGACACCTACTTCGCACACATTAGTATCAAGAAATTGTTTGCAGTAATTAATATAAGCCTTTAGTTGCTTCGAGAATATTGAGTGGTAATTACAAATATATCTAGTTTAACGAGGGATGCAAACAAGGATATCAACGCTAGCAAAAACCAATCTACCTTATTGAAATACAAAGTCAAATAAGTTCGAAATACCTAAACGCACCTTCACGCAAGCAAATTTTGTACTTTCTAAATAATTACAAGATAGTAAGTATAGTATGATTGTATTATACAACAACTACAACAACATTGACAACTTCGGTGCATTATGGGGGCTTGATGAGCAAGTCCTGGGTTTGATTCCGGTAGCAACGATTTAAGAAACGAAGTTATCGAAATTCGATCTTATCCGGGTTATGTCCCAAAAGTACAGGGAATTCTCTGTTTGAGACTACGTATTGGCATAATTATACAATAGCATTATTAATACCATCAATATTCAAAGTTTCGTATATTCAGAACAGTTGATTCAGATACCATAAGTTACTGATACTGTCACATCATCCTCGACCCTAGATGCAGCTCCTGGAATCATTCCACTTTCACTAGCCCGGAGGTGTCGGGCGATTACCACGGTCCGAGCAGACGGCAATTCCTATGGTAATGAAGCTAGGACCAGTTAGCAAGGCCTGTTAATGGTGTTTCACTGGAAAGTCTTGTTGATGAGGAATTTCATCGAACACAGTTGCTTCTGAAGTTTTAATAAAGGTATAACGTCAACGGAAAGAAAATCGATCAAAGATGCAGCAAGTTCCTTAGCAACACATAAAATTTTAGGATTTTATATGAGGTAACCGAAATTGGAACAGATTCCGAGTCTAAAATACAAGTGCCAAAATATCGGTGACGAAAAAGGAATTTAAAAAAATAACAGAAACAAAGTAAAAGGCATTACAGAGAGATCATTTCTTACGAACAGTGGTCCCAAAATTATAAATTCGCAGCTTTACTATTGCAACTAACGATGTCAATTACACTGTAAAGAACAAGTTTTTATTAAACAACTTCATTAACACGTATAAAAATACTCAATAATAGCTGAGAATCATCAACTCCTAGAACTAAAAACAAAAAAAAACAACACCGTTATACCGGATCAGTACGAAGGACGAGATAATACCTTAAGATATGTCGCAAAGAACAAGTGTATCGCAGATTAAAACAAGCTTAAGATAAGCGCTGTCAAAACAAATACAGCAACGGAAAAGAAAACCGTTGCACATTTGCAATTATGTTGGTGAGTCGCAAAGAACTACAACGGGCACAATCCAGCTTCATTTTCGAAATAAAAAAAAATAAAAATATCATACAACACGTGTTCTTGGCAAGGCAAGGGGCTAAGGAAACCCCAAAAACAGGTTATGAAAGGCCGTACCATGTTTGTGCCGACTGGATTAGTCGTAAAAGGTTTAAACGGGTGGAGCTCGTCTTTTGCCTACCCGGCACGTGGCATGCGACGTCACACGCCCTTTATAAGGCGAGGATGCTCCGCTATTAAGGTCGAAAAGTTGATTCACCTTATTTGATGGGATGCATGATTATTTAGGCTTTACGAAATGCTGCCTTCGGCTCGTATTGTCCAATAGCAGTCTTTTAGGCGCCTTGTCCATAAGCGGAAGCTTGAATTGCCATCACCGTGTAGTTTTTCCATTTCTTGCTCCATTTTATCACGTCGTTTCGTACGTCATTCATAATGCTACGTTAATCGGTAGAATTAATAAAAAAATGTCTCACTTCGCGAAATTTTGGTCAAGAAAATGAAGGTGACAATTTCAGTATATATTTTTGCAAAATTTTCAAATTTATTCCAAAAAAAAACTAGTGAAAGGACAATGCAAGTCGATCCGTCGATCAAATGTTGTTTATTATCAAGTTTATTGGTAACGGTGGGTTAATATCTCAATTTAGGACAGAAGCGACGACCGCATAAAACCGTTACTATTGTAATCTGGAACGTAACACATATTTCCGATTGAAATCGATTTATCGATATTGAAAATGTAGCAATCATGTAAATTTTCGAGAATATCCTTACAGAATACTTCAAGAATTAAGATGTATTTCATCGACATTTTTGATCGAGTTATTGCGAAAATATGGACCTAAATGTTGTACATTCGCAAAGTACTATAAAAAAAAGAACTGAATAAATCTATATTACAGACCACTACCGGGCCTTGGCTAGTAAGGGTTGAGGAGATGGTCCACCACACAAGCTCATAGCTATTAGAGTTTCATCACTTCTCAATCTGAACCTGAAGTCCAATACATATATTAGAAATGAAACCAGTTTCTTGGATCCAAATCACGTGTATTTGTATTTTTAAACAAACCAACATTTCGGGCCCTTTAAAGGCCCCATGGTTACAGCTGACTGGAACCATAAGACAGTTTCGGGCTCTTCGCCTGTTTCTACTAATATTGTTTAATTAAGCAAATATACGCGATTTTGTTTTTACAAACAAAATAACGCTCCGGGCCCATTACAGACTGGACATGGTCAGTCAGCCCATGGGACCTGTAAAGGACCCGAACCGTTGGTTTATTTGAAAGAACAAATATATGAAAAAGTCAAAGTTGACAATAAAGATATTATATATATATATATATATATATATATATATATTATATATATATATATATATATTATATATATATATATATATCTATATATACATACTAGCCTACGAGATGCGGCGTTCCATACACAAGCTGTGTTTCACTGATGTGCGGTGAAGATACAACACTTCAAAATCATAGATTAATAAGCAACAGAGTGTTCTGACTTAACAATAACAGAGTAGGGATAATATGAATAAAATAGTTCTTTTAACTTGATTTGTTTTTCTTTTTAGTGATATAATAAGTACAAATAGTAAGCGGAAGGCTCCTAGGTCAATCAAAATTAGATGTATTGTGCAACTAACAGCGAATTTGCCAGGGGCTTTACGTTAGTTCCCCAACTATGGATAAATATCATTGTAAACACTCAATATTATCTGCTTGTCTAGCTCATTCCCAATAGGTATAGACTGTCACGTCTGTCCACGGTACTACGGCACTGATATTCTTTGACAAAATTCAACACTAAAACAAAACATGGATAGTGTTTTGTTTGGAACATGTAGTTGCTGCGAATGTTCTTATATAGAAGATTGAAATTATTGGAGAAAGTAAATTCACTTCCTATGTATAACAATTGTGAAAACCTAAAAATTCGATATACGCGATAAATCGCGAAAAAAAACCGAAGAAACAGGTTCTAAGATGTACAATTAAAAATCTAGATTGTTCTTTCTACACATAAACGAATTTTAAAATGATGTGTACAATATTAATGTACTGAACAATAATATCGATTAATCATAAATAAATTTATTGCAAATAAGGCAACTTCCACGTCACATTCACTCAGGCGAAGACTTGATAAAAAAAAGAATCTGAATCCAGTTCTTGAATAGCGGTACTAACTAAATTGCAATGATGCTTGGCAGATCGTTACACTGTAAGAAAAATCATTAATTTAATTGTAATCATTATGAAAAAAAATATATTACAATTAAAGAATTTATCGGAACTTCACAGTTTAATTTCAAACGGAGTATGCCGGAGGAATTTGCTTCGGAGTAATGCCGCCGATATTAATAGAATCGTTGTCCTGCAGAAGCGTGTGGTTATGGCAATTTACAATCTCGGCCCCAGAGTGTTTGAGACCTAAGCTTAAAGAAACTTTGTGTATGTTAACAGACACACCATTAACACGAGGAATAAAAACAAACTAGCTTCATGATAGTCGTCTTCACAAAGTCACAAATTGATTTAAGGGGCAATGTATCACGCTTCTATAATAAGACTCCGGTTGTTATTCAAAACTTAACCTTGAAGCAGTAGAGCTCCTTGTGAAAGAGTTCGTCTAGGGAAGTATTGACACCTTACCTACTTCTGCCGCCAAGCAGTAATCTGAGCATGGTGAAATTACAGGCACACGGGAGTTGTCAACTTGTCTCAAAGTGACAGGCGCAGTGGCAGTGCCTCACAAGTCTTTGCGATTAAAGCTCTGAGTGGTACTTGCAACAATAATAGACAGGCGTGTAGCACACCACCAGGCACACGGCTTGTTCGTCCCGTCACTTGATATAATGTTAAAAAGCTTCTATATATTTGAATGACATGCCCTTGCAGGCAGTCTCGATCTTATGTTTGAAATAAAAATATTGTAAATGATAAACGTGTACAATTGTATATTTACAAAGAGCAACCCCTAGAGTTTCTTGTTCATTCTTCTCAAGGGAATCTACCTTACAAATGAGCAGTAGAATTTAAACAATATGAAAATTTCAAGTGTAAATTGTTTGCCTGTACAGTAAAGATTGTTTGAGTTTGGAATGACTTAGCAGTTACAGTGATGACAATTTCACCTGCCGTCGAAGAAATAGAAGAAAGAACAAAATTATGTGCAATTACGTTTAAATGCTTTTATATTTTAGGTTTAGGTTAAGATCTGTAAATTCGACAATTGAGTGAAATTATTATATTTTTACATAACAATATTGTATTGTAATAATGAGCGGTGGCAGTCTAGTAGGAGAACGTTTGCATCTCAATAGAGAGGTGGACGGGTCGATTCTGTTACAGTATATACTCATGGCTTCAATTTCAAATCGAATTAACTTTTCTTTGCGTTCGATCTTTGTATTAAGTATTCTACCTTACGAAGACTTAAAATTGATTAAAACCAGTTAACAAATTAAGCCATATTATTCTCGGGAACTATAAATACAAACCTTATAATCTAGTATGTAAGGACTACGATACGAAAGGCTGATAATGAAATATCGTTTTATAGTGTTATAGTTACGACACGGTGAATGTTGCCAGCCATGTTCATTAAGCAAAAATCGCAAGAAATTGTCATTCGCTTCGACAGAGCTAAGGCTGTCAATAACATAGTGTTACTACTGGTATTTAATATTAGTTACGAAATAATAAGTCTAAATGCGTGAACACTTATGTTAATTAGAAAGGTGTTAGTACAGTTCCTGTGACGATGCTTCTTGTATTATAAAACTATATTGACTTTGAATAGTAATTTCCCACCTTGACTGCGCTATCCATGGCCCCGTAGAGGTCTTCTCTCGTAGGTACAAATATTAGGGCATGAGGGACAATTCACATACTGCATGGACTGTTCTTAGGGCACCGCAGTCAGATCGGGTGAGACTAGCATTTGAAATATAAAATATATACAGGCATTCATCAAAGGAAATTGTGACGTAACAATCGTAATGACGCCATACAAGCTACATACTGATAATAGTTTTGCTATAAATGACGGAGCATATCCCAACCCACCATTGCTTTTAACTATTAATGTATCTGATATTAATAGAGAATAGTCCCAATATCCTACTTAACGTAAATATTATACGTTATTATAAGCAGTAATGTGATCATTAATGCGTTCCGGTTTTCAAGGGTAACGGTGCTGGGGAAACTATAGTCAATGACGAGCGTAGTGACAGTGCCCGTCAGTTTATTGTGATTTAAAGCTTTGAGTGGCACTACAATTTTTATAGATAGGCGTCTCTCATCACCATGTGTACGACTTGTACATCCTGTCATTTATCATAAAAAAATAATTACTGTTACATTCTCGCGCAGGTCATAGCGCCCTTCTCGTATACACTAAGGGTCGGTAGGGAAGATCACCACACCCCGGACACTCCATACAACGCTCGAAAGTTAGTTACCTACTACTACATACAGCAAGGCGCTGTTTGCATACGCGCCAATGTGTGCGTAAAGTGTACCCATCTACGCATCACTATATCGTACTTTTATTACGTTACGTGGTCAGAGCGGCAACATAGCGAAAATGCTAACAAGAATCTGTTATCTATAATTCTATTAATAGAAACGTAATAATTACACATGTCCATTACGTATTTATATGGATATAATATTATATTTTAGAATAATATTGAAGATTTATTGAAAAAATATATTAAAAGTAATTTATATGTTATATTTTGAACAGGTACTTTTAAATAAGGTAGCCAAGGTATTTGAAATTGCGTGTCCAAGTTTATAATTAGGTATATTCACTACGTAACATTTATCGGCAATACAAGCTGAAAATTCGTTAACCCTTGTCTACTAGCTCACGAAGTTGTGGCGTCTCATTATATTGATATAACAAATTGTATTATATATTACTATGCACTAAATAAATGAAGAAAACAATAACTTAACGAGTCTCAGGTAAGCCTTTTTTACTTGCTTCGTCTCTTCTTTCGGAAAACAAAAGAAACTCCTCTCTTTATCCCGTTTAGATGATGATACACAGCACAATTCACGACCATTATAAATAGTAACGTAAAATGATGTTTTATATTAACGTACAAGTTTCGTAATGAATAAATGAAAACTATATTCAAATATCAAAGCCGTTTACCGTGAAAGCGGCTCGCCGACAGCCTTTTTGCCGTTCAGTCAATGTGACCGGCAATGTGCGGGGTGTGGTGCGGTATCTAAAGCTAGGGAGGGACGGAGAGTGTCCGTTCTTTCTCGTTACTTTTTGTTCTCTGCTGTTACTATTAGTTACATTGAATAACTGAACTAAATAACTAACTAATAAGGTTTGACAAAAGTAATAGATATTTAATAATAATTTAATTTAACAAGTAAAATATTAGTTCTTTGAACTCTGTAAGGTAAATCCCTAGTTTGGGTAGCAGACTATGAGTATGGGTGTTTCTTAATGACATATGTATTACTATTTATATTTAAAAGCTCATAACCATGTATCGAGAAAGGAAGTAGCAGAGTGTTCATATTAAATAAATAAATAAACATTAGACATAACATAGTTGCTCTGATTCTAAAGTAAGTAACTAAGGCACTTGTGTTATGGAAATCGGATATACGACGGTACCACAAACGCCTGGACCAGAGACAATATTGAAAAATTACTTTTCCTCATTGACCCGGCCGGGGATCGGACCCGGGACATGGGAGATGGCGACACCACGAAAACCAGTGTGCAAGGGGGTCGTTTAGAAGGTCATAGTTAGGGTAGTCAAAATAACATTGTTACGAACGCAATAACAAAAGTAACTGTGACTAGTATTTAATAATTAAGCTAAATACGTCTCTAAAGCGGCGACAAAGTGGAAGTCTAGCGAGTTAGCGGCGACAGCGATTAGTTTAAACGGCGCTTAAACAATAATTATCGATTACTGCCGCCGAGTTAGACGTAACTCTAGTAGCCATTAACTGGAACCAGATTAAAAATAACCCGCTCCTTTTAGCGCGCACTAAACGGCTAGACTTATTATATTGAGCTTCGTAATGAAAATGTAATATCTGAAGGAAATTAAACGCACAAATAACGTTATTGTTATTTAAATAAAAAAACTGGATTATCTAAAACGAGATGACTTCAAATTGGAAGTTCCGAACAATAATGGAATGAGATGATACTTGATGATACAAACAACAGTTAACTATGAAATACGAGAAGCCGACGATAGGTATATACGAAACTGTGACACCCGAAGATAATACATTTAATGAAGTTAAACTTCATACAACAAAGCCACTTAATAACTTTGACGCAAATACTCAAAAGCGATGCTTCGGTTTATAGACGCACGTAACTTTATTATTGACGAATAACATTAGACGCTTATTCAATGGAGACAACAAGGAAGCGTTAAGACAATAGACTACAATGCTTAAACCAATCTGCAATGGACATCAGTCCTTGAATTAATGGTCACGTATCTTAGACGCATTTATTAGCTGCTAAAGATCACATGCAAATGGCCCCAGCGAGCTATCTGTCAATGGCGTCGATAATTACACGCTTCCACTCGATGCCAGTTTCATTCATAAACAAGCGAGATTGCCTTATGAATGACCGCCCTGCCCTTAATTTATTGTCGCCCGACCGACTTCCATAAGTTTCCTGATCGCCTATTACCATTTATCGAATGTCGTCCATGCACTATCATTTCGCGGGCAACTAACTTGACCTTGAATTATGAACTTCATTGACCACAACAATTTGCGCCCGTCTCTAGCCGCGACCATTACACAAATCGTCTCCGTGACTACGACACGGAACAAATAAATGTATTTAATATTTTAAGGTTTGATGAAACTATTTTATCTGATTTGATGTTTCTTCAAAGACGTTTTGGGCACTTTAAGTTACTTTTACTTAAAGTTAGTATATATACATATATATATAAGACTGGTTGATGACTTTACCGTCTCAGTCAACCGTGACCATGGCACCTGCAAATTGCCCGAAACGTTGCGTTTGTTCGAAAAAACAAATGTACGCAATTTAGATCCGATAAAATAGTTTCATTTCCGATGTAAAACAATCGCAATAACCTAAACTCTCGATACTTCAAAGTTTAATTTATAATTCATTAGCTGTTGCACTTGAAAAACGTATCATAACTCAACGACAATATTACTCCCAGTAAAAACATAAACCTGTCCAACTGTTGATAATTCTTTGCTTAATGGCCCTTATGGCTGAATAAATTTTAGCGCTAAATAAACAAACGTTTATCTGTGATCTCGGGTGGAGGGCACCAGGATAACAGGAGCCGACTGAAGCGCCGCCAGCACGATACCATCACACCGATACGCATCAAGGAAGACCAGTTGTCAATACATTTCAACTGCAGCGCTTGATGGTCCGTCCACTCAGGAGCGCGGCCGAGAACGGGTTCCCATGAATTGTGTTGCGTGCGAGACATTTTTATACCTCTGTCCAACAACATGTAGCTCCCACTAGCTTACATGTCAATGCATTTATTTGCCAGCTCCTGCGCACCGCATTCGATCACCCATAACGACCATCGATCGACTTTCTAATGCGATCCGAGACAATCGGCGATTTAGATCGCTGCAAAATTCTCGTGTTAAATGCTAATTTCTGTCTCTATGCAAATGAAACGCAGTGGCACTAAATAGCATTACGAGCGTGCAATCCGCTAACCTTATTTACGGGACAATTCAGACGTCGAGACAAACACAGGTGGTCCCGATAAAAGGTCCGGTGAAGCGCCTGTGAGAGAGACGCCGCCCTCCCTAAAAGGATAATAATACGTCGTTTCCAAGTTCCCGACTCGCGGACCCCGGGCCTCCTTGAGAAATGTAAATTGTCCCGGCACCTGACAAATAGCTTAATTAACGACTAACACGCGACACGGGAGTTACTGCGATTATCCGAATGCCTCGGTGAATGACTACGCATTTACCCACAATTACGAACCGAGTTTCGTAAACATTTTAATACTTTAATGCCTGCTCCAGAATCCTCTAATTATATTTGATGGCAACCCTTTAGCTTAACTCGGTAGAGCTAAGGATCCGATTCAATTCCAAACGACAATCCGCGAGCTATAAATGCCTCGAATACAATGAACAAAAGGAGCTATAAGAGAAACTTATTATAGCCCACATGCAGTAATTTAACGAAGGCATTAAATTTCAAGGTTAAAATGGGAGTTACGTTAGGAGATTTAGTTTTTTCGCAATGTTATAAGCCGGTAGGCGTGAGGTGGGCGCTGCACGTGAGGACCCTGTGCTTATGAGCTGCGGCGTGCCACACGACTGCACGCGTGGGCGGCCATCACCGCACTGACACGGATGGGTGCCTCCATAACGTCACAACGTAATTTGTCTATGCTGTTTTGACAGCCTATCACGCTGTAAAGGCCCATCAAAGTTTCCGAAATAACTGTTGATGCAGTAGGTTGTTTGTGTTCCAAAGTTTCACATGTCAAGCCTCAATTACAGATCAAAGCGATCGCAAAAACAATCCGTATAAAATCGATTTCGGTTCGAAATATCGCGAATTCCTCCGAAAACAAGGGCCGCTGTAAAAACTGTTGGTCTTGTCCAATTGCATGGTAACAACGGCACAAATCAAGCTTTCCCACTGAAATCTGGATGTTTGGTGAATTTTTTAATTGATTAAAAAACTGTCTCGTTCGTCGGATCGCAATCAAATAAAAACCTACTCGTTAATGTTTTATGTATGAAATTCTTCCATCCATTATGGATGGATCCCCGCTGGCTCGGGTGCATTCGGAAATTTTGACAAAGCGACAGATATGTGATCTCTTAGACGGCAGCGGTAAAAGCAACAGAGCTTGTAACTTGTGGGTGTTTTTTCGCGACGTGCGATAAGGATCTGTCGAATACTTGTCGAATAAATGAGCGTTCCTGTTTCCACGGTCTCGAAATTACTTATGTAAATAATGTGGTAACCCGGTATCGCTTATTCGTCGTCGCCCATCGCTTTCATACGATCAATCTATGCTGTGCCTCCCGGTTTTACGCGGCATTTTGACCTCGCTTAAGGTGTATGATTCACGGTGACGAAGGCTTCTCGGCGACTCGTTTCACGAGAGACATTTTCGAGTGTTGACCTATTACCTTATTAGCATCTTTAAAAACAAATGTCACAGCATTACGCCCATGCGCTGATGAATGAAATTCTTGTTTTAATGATGCAGTTTCATGTTATTCTGCGCGAGTTGTATATCAAGTGACGATACGAGATTAATGGTCGCTTACCTTGTCCTCTTTCTACTCGAATGCAAAGCTAA
>NW_020653850.1:21791203-21810802 GCF_003589595.1 Hyposmocoma kahamanoa | reverse complement strand
GTTCATCCTAGGAAGTACTGCCAACTTACTTTCTGCCGCCAAGCAGTAATGTGAGCATTACTGCGTTGCGGGTTGGAAAAGTAATGATGCTGGTGATATTATAGGCACATGGAACTTGTCAACTTATGTCTCAGGGTGACGGGCGTAGTGGCAGTACCCCTAAGATCTTTGCGATTTAAAGCTCTGAGTGGCACTGCAACTGTTATGGATAGGCGCTTTTCACCAGGCGCACGACTTGTTCGTCCCGTCACTTGGTATAATAATAAAAAAAAAAATCCTTGATTACTTCAGTCATTTCATTGATGGATAGGTGTCCCACGGCACTGAAAAAAGGTAAAAGTAGTAAGGTTTATGCTTTGGCCTTAAGAATTGATGTCCACGCGCCGCTGGCCCTTATTTTTTATATTTAAAGTTTTTGGAAAAGTTATACAGTTATTAAAAAGTAACTAGAGTAAATTCATTAGCTTGAACAAGAGCCAGAAACAAAAAGATACTGTATTTTTTAATTTTGTCCGTTCTTCAAGGACTGAAGAGTTATTTGTGATCAACCCAAACCAAAGGTTACCATGCTGGTCTGTCACGCAGAGGTCCCTAATTCGATTCCTGGGCCAGAAAAGTTACAAAAATGAACAATTTGTAGGTAGGTTAAAGTAGATTTTACAAACCAAACCACCTAAAACCGATTAATTAACTAACATATTAAAAAGCACCCGGTATTTGTAATACAACCCTATAGGTTACCTATGAACGATTACCATCCCACAGTAGCAGCAATTATTTTAATATCGCACTTCACATATTTTTAATCTTCTATCACAACAACATCGACTAATCAATAACAACAGCTGCATCTAATCGATTGATTCAATCGCTGAGTTCCTCTCTATCCCGCCATCGCTCGATGGTAACCACAGATAATTAAACATTAACACAGGGTGCTAATAGGCTGTAAGCATTTGTAAATTGAGCCTAATCTATTACTTTGTACACTCGTAAAGTATTGCCATAACAGAGAAGCTTTCCGTATATTTTTTCGAATGTTAGACACCTAAAACGTAAACTGTGAAGTCTGCGTTTCGTTTTTCTCATAAATGAATTGTTAATTTAGAAAATCTTATTATATTAACAATTTGGATTCTTGGAAATTATACGTTTAATAAAAAAATACACGCAATATAATAAAAAAAATGTCATGAGCTAAAGATAGGTACCTACCAATATGTCTTAGAAACTCCATACAGTATTTTAATTTTTTATTGTTAATAAAATTGTGACAAATACAATGTTCCAATTTTGAAATGACAGATATCTAATTTCAATAGCATTTTTTTGTTGCTGGTTAAATGACACTACTAACATACAGCCCAATTGAATGTTAATGTATTATAGCCAATAGCCTAATTTTTTTACCTCTTATTATTTTGACATCTAAGAATTCTGCAAGCAAATCACTGTCACAAGTTTAAACATTTTTAACACATTTCCATTTATATTTATGCGCAACATTCAACCTCGGTGACCCGACGACGGTTGACACTGTAATAACTAGATCTCAAGCTCGATTCTTGATAGGATCAATTTGAAAACTTATTTACTAAATTGATTCTGGTTTGATTGTTTTGAATAGTCCCATATACCTGTAATTTCACCTGCACCCTTACGGAACGCTGTAATGTTGACATTACTGCTTGGCGGCAGAAATAGGTAAGGTGACAGTACTTCCCTGGACAAACTCTTTCACAAGAAACTCTACTGCTACTCTCTGCTACTCTACTCTACTGATAGTTATAAATGTTAGTTGCCGAATATACCATCCCAAATTGTAATTAAATTGTAAATAACCAATCGTCTTTCTGTTAGAAAGGGGACAAACTGAAATTGATGATGTTGAATTTTGGAAACGCCTACTGTCATATTTATAATAATAAAAAACTTTACAAAATATATAAACGTTGCATAGTAAAGTAACGCCATGACACCTGAGTGACTATTTCGGTCGAACCTGTTGCGCGAGCGCAGGCAGGTGCAATCGTTAGTTCACTCGAAGCTTAATAGGGGGAGTTTATCATTTCTTCAATTTGTTTTACGCGTTGATTTAAGGGCTTTAGATACTTGCTTGTTTAACTGAATAATTGTATAAATAATTCAAGTGTTACAAGATAGTTTATTAAAACGTTACATCGATGTTAAACAAGTGTTTGTTGACATTAATTTTAACCATTTCGATAATAAATTATGGCACATTATTTTTTAATTGCTGCATTAAAAACCCTTATGTCTTTATTAGTAGCTCCCTAATTGCCAATTAAGGTAAACAGGGTCGCTAATAAAACCTAACTGCCATAAACTATACAAACAATAAATTGACCCTAGAGGGACACGTGGGGTAAGATTGACCTCGACTTACATATTTCAACCAGATTAAAACGTCCATAAAAACAACAAGTGCCTCTATCACGAGTTTACTGTGCAAGCAGTTATCGCTAGCGACCGCGTAAATAGCTTCACAATTTTGTATGGCAATTTATACAGCGCCCCTAGCGGTCACAAAAAGAAATAACATTTTGTATACAAACATTTTACGCGGGCACTAGCGATAACTGTCACTGTAATTTCATGTTTTTCAATAAAGGCGTAAATGAACATGATGCTAGTGGAGAAAGCGAAAACGAAGCCAAGTGACATTGCGGGCGTAGCTTCAGGCGTAATCGCATGAATATAAATTTTAAATTTTCATTGCTTTAATACTCTGAATACAACACTACTAATAGCAATTTTAACTTGATCTCTATAGTCGTGTTATCAGTTGAAGAAACTAGTTCTCTAAAATTGCTTGACATGCCAAGGATCTATCCCAACACTACTTTATCTTACAATTTGAAAACCAGCTCGACACCCCTCGAACAAGTTCTAAGCTCAATCTTCTGTACGACCTGTTGATGATGTTCACGCTTTCCGATGCATACGCAATTATAACAAAATAAATAATAAATTGCGTGAAATGAAGATTTAAAAACTCGAAATACCATGTTTTTATAATACCACGTGATAGGACGAAAAGGTCGTGTGCATGGTAGTAAGCGACACGCCTGTCCGTATCAGTGCAGTGCCGCCCAGAGCTTTAAATCGCAAAGATTTGAGGGGCACTACGCCCTTTACCCTGAGACACGTTGAAAAGTCCCATGTGCCTGTAAGTTCAACAGCACCCTTACCCTTCAAACCCGCATCGCAGTAATGCTCTACGCTTGGAGCCAGAAACATGTAAGGTGGCAGTACTTCTACGGATGAACTCTTTCACAAGAAGCTCTACTGCTACTAAAAATGTGAAGTTATCACAATGTCCCTCATTGTGCCTACAGCTCCTACAGCTCCGGTACCTATCTGGGAAATAGGGAGGGGCTCACCTAAGGCACTAGCCCACAGAGAACCGTGCATACGTCCGGGTAAAGACCTGACTTAGATGGTCTCTGTGCGGGTACGCTCGCTAGTCATAGTACCCTTCTCGTATACCCTAAGGGTCGGTAGGGAGAGTCACTATAATCAAAACTAATGTAGAAAGATATGGGGCTGTCCGTCATTGGGCCGACGTATTTTACCATGGGCCATATAGCCAAAATTATATATGACATATTATTCTTCCATTTAAGTACCGACTACAAGGTAGTACCTGTTTTCAACTGCAGAGTATCAAACACGCACATTATACAAACATACTTCATTTGAGCAAGTTTACTCGCGATCTTTACCAGTCAGACAGGCCTATAGAGGATTCTAAGAGCCATCTACTAGTTAGAAATGTACAACTTGCTAGGCTACCAAGGTTCCCACAGCCGAACATATACCAAGCGCACTATCAAACGACAGTTGTCGCTCAATACTGCTGTCGGACTGATTACACGATTCGAAATCGATATTACATCAACTAATCGGTTTATCGTACTTCGTTAACCGTCGGCCACATCAAAGCGCACTCGGCTCACGACAAAACTGTTTACGACGAACGTTTTCGACGAAACAGTACAAAGAGAGAACACGAAGTATGATAACGCGCGGAATATGGAATTCGTTTTTGGGGAATTTGAGTCTGTAGAAACAATGGACTACTTGCATACATTATTACCAGGAAACCAAAACGTTACTGGTAACTCGTGGATGTGAAACAATAAAAAACAGATAATGTCTATGATGAAAAATCTTTTCATGTCAGATGTTAATTTCTCACATGAAAACACATTTCATTGCGTTTTCGTAATAGAACATAGGGAACACGGGTTTGAGGACAGCACACTTTCTATAAATACACCAGTGTTTGCTTTACATTTTCCTAAATAAGTTTTATCATCTAATAAAAAGAGCACAATTTCCACTACGTCAATTTTGTAACAAATATGAAGATATGCTACATTTGATGGAATGGTACCTTCTTTATGTGGGCATAAAAAAACCAATGCCAAATCAGGGAATATATAGCGGATTGGGGGTTTCAATGTTGTATAACTCTTGCCTCTCACTACGAGGCAACACCTTCAGATAGAGTAATTCACAGGAATTAATATATTATAAAGGCGACATTGACACCCTAAAACAGGATAAAAAATAGAGAACACAATTTTTCTGTTTTCCTACAGGACGCAAAATAACGATACGCATGCGTCCGTTGAACAATTCTCATTTCAAGCATTCGAAGTTACATGTAAAGTTCAAACTTTGCATTTAAAGCTTATAGAACATCTGAACACTCAGAACATAAATATATAAAGTTGAAAGAGCAATTTTCTGTCCAATTAGTAAACATTGAAGAAAAATTTTATTTTTAAGTTTTAATTAAAAGCTTAATCGTAGTCAGGCACGCAGTCAGAGTTTCATAAAGAGCGGTGTACTTTTACAAAATTATAAAAAGCTAACGACTAAAAAACTTTGTGGTTTTTACCTTGAGTTCTTAGGTTTTTGCCATCTCAGTCAGCCATGACCACGGGACCTGTAAATGGCCTGAAACGCCGGTTTGTTTGCAAAAAAAACAAGTATACGTGATTTAGATCTGAAACAATAGTTTCATTTCTTATGTATAAATCTACTAGCTAACGCATCTATTTAATATATTGCACATAAAATAACGTACAAAAAGAGAATAAACGAAAAATTCAATATGGTCGTCATAATTTTGGCGCTCAAAATGATATTCCAAACTTTTTGCTAGGTAAAATAAAAATAAATAATCACTCTTTAAAATAAACAGTGCAGCCGATAATGTGTTTAATATTAATAAGACAAGTTTCAATAATAAAAAGTTTTGCTTCACATACTGGTATTACACTAGATGAGTATGAGATAGCAGTATCATTAGCCGTAGTAATTGGGTTGCAAGGTGTAAAATATACAAAGGCCTTTTGTATAAGTACCTCGTGTTGGCTTTTTATCTACTCTTCGTTATGTTGAAGATCATGTAATGCAAGTTATTTTATTAACACTTCAGTAATTAGCTAAACGACTGACATGAGGGGTTTAGTTTTGTCAAACCTTACTATTTACGTGTTAACTAGCATCTTTGTAGGTAAAAAAATTATAAGCTCAAAATTGTATCCTCCAGAGCAGTAACAATGTGCGAAAAAAAGTCTCAAATAAACCAATCTCCCAGGGACTTGGGTCCTTGCGAAACAAGCAAAAATCCTCGCCAAGCTTCTAGTTTGCCCTGTTGAAGGCTCGATAACCAGAAGCTGGCGGATATTTTCAAAGGTATACTTTGCTAGCTTTCTCGGTACTACAATCCGAGTCTCTCATTAAAATTTTATTTAAAGCTATAAATTTTTTTCCCTTATAAATACAAGATTCCGAATTCCTTAACGGGGACTCTCAAGGGTTGATTATTTCAATTTATCTTTGATTATATCACTTTTGTTGAAGTTCAATGACTTGTTTTATAGGTACCACCAAATATACAGAAGTCACGAAAGGATGTTAGCATTTTCACACTACCTTTAGTGGAAAAACGCAAAATGTCTTTATTGAATATTTTTTTGTTGCTAGTTTAAAAATTATCCTAAGAAAAGTTGTAATTGTGTAGTGCTGGGACGCCGCGTAAAATTTTATCAAAAATCTATTTTTTTAAATCTCTTCGATTTGAAAGCTGGCCTCCGTGGGAATAGTGAACTCCATTATAAAAAAAATATACGAAGAAAAACAATCTAAACAATTAATAAATAACCTGGACAAAGGAAACAGGTAATTAGCAGCACTTCACGTAAAAACGAGATACAAATTAATACGTAGCGGAAATTAGAAATAATACGTACATTTTTAATAAATTTATATTAAACTAAAGGCATTTTAAATGGCGTCTGATATAATTCTTATTCATAGTTGCCGCTATAATGGTAATTGCTTCCTGCTTATTACTACCCGTATCAATGAAGTAGAATAATGAATGAAAAATAACATAGAAATAACTTATAAATACTTTGATACCTTATAAAATATTTTAGAGTATACTTTGCTATATACGGTATTTTATTTTAAATTAATTTATAAATATTATATCAACACATTGTGGTATATTGTAATATCAACATTCACTTTCCAGATACCTTTTTCTGAAATTATATTTCATCCCATAACAAAATTCCGTTTCCTGTTTGCGGAGGCACCAACACAAACCGTGAAGTGCCGGTTAAAAAAAGAAATTAACCTATTAAAACCTAATATATAAACAACAATAATACAACAATCACCAAAAACGTGAATATTTCAACCTCAAAATCGCAGTCTCGTTTATTCGCAAACTTATATTTGCGTCAAGTAAGCACTAAAAGGCACGCAAACCACACCAAACTACCAGGAGATGATAAATACAAGGCGTTCACCAAGTGTCACGGGGAGGCGGGCACACGCTACACATTCCCTACCTCACCAACGCCCAGTTCCTACTGATCTCCCCTGTCCCGAGACATGCTCTACTAACTGTTCCAATTCATAAAAGCGGCAGAAGTGATCGGTGAAAGACAACAGAGCTTAATTATTTGGACGCTATTCCTTGCCTCTTGCGGACATATGGACGCTTAGTAACCAGACCGCCTAGGCTGTTGCGCTTGTTATCAAGCCTGCATAAAGCACAGAATAAAATATACTACAAAATTTTCCCGTGTTCCGAGTATATGATATTTAAGGAAATAGGCAGCAAAATTTATTTCTATCACATGTTGTCACCTTCAATAGAATCACAGGAAAAACAAAACGTAACACTGACAGAAATCAACAACAGTCAACAAATAAATATTATATATTTTTTTAAATCTGCAACTGCCTCTCCGTTTCGCTGATTCGAATGTCTTTAAAAAAAGAATAAGAAACAGCAACGACAGCGCGCCACACGCCCTTTCACAACCCTATAATAACATTTTGCGTTAACCTCGGTACTAAGTGATACCTCTTGTCACCGCGAGATGGCCTTTGGAACAATTTCAACATTTCGGTCTCTACACACACGCTGCGCTCCTGGTAAAACAGGCACCATATTTGGCACTTTCGATTTTGTTCACGTAACAAATGAGTGAACAATCTGGTACAACATCTCGTGTACAATCTATCGACTACGGTGTCACTAGCCTCGCGCAACTGTTGATTATAATCGTATCGTTATCGAATGTGTTTAGGTATAAGTATTTATCTATAATATTCGTGTATTATATAAGAAGAATTAAAAAATATTGATGCTATACTCCATATTGTAAGTTAAGAAACTGTTTTTTTTTTATTTTGTGTTTCGACTTACATCTTTAACACTGTAAAAATGTGGTGAATGTAATGTAATCTAATACTGCAGTAAACATGCCTTGCCATTGCAAGCATGCCGCAAATCCGTACAAAGGAATTAGACTCTCAGGAATTTAATTAGACCCTTGCATTCCCGAAGAAGAATTTAAAGCACCCGAGCAGCCACCGAAATACAAAGCAGCGCCACACAGGTCGCACTGCATTAGCATTACAAAACCGAGCGTGAGATATGGGTCGCTGATGCGCTCGCGCCGCCTCGCAATTAGTGTACACGCAATAAATAATTGTTTCATTTCCGAAATTGTGCACCATTCGCATGCTGAGGATTTACGAATAAAGAAGTCCTAGAAGTGGAGTTTGCGAAACATTTTATTATTCTAAAGAAGTTAGTGATAAATGCTACATAACCACAACGTACACAAAGTAACCTTCAGTATAGACGCAAATTGACACAACTTGACCACACCACCACTGCAGCTCAATGTTGTATGCTGCTTTAGTAGTATAATAATGATACAAATTCTTTATAACTTAGCCTAAACTAAACAATGCACACAAAATCTAAGATCTAAATACTGTCGGGTCGTGTGGGAAAATAATCTAGAGAGCAATCTACATCCGAGCTAGGTTCTAATTAATTTAGTAATCGCTCGTGACGACTTATTCCGGCCCTAGACCCGACCACGAACCTAACGAAATCACGACTCGGCAACACAACGATAATCGTTATTTTAAATTTATTAAAATGTCCTCTTTAAGGACTATATCGGAACGCCTATATCGGACTGTATAATTTATTCTTGCATCGCAGAAAAGCGCCGGACAATGAAGGCGGGATATTATTATTTTCTTAAACGGAATCGTTTGATCGGACCCTATTAAAGGTTCAATTTTAGCTTGATAAATTGCAAGAAGATAAATAAATCGGTTGTGTGCCAATGCCCACTGAGGGCATACAATTTGCTTTACGTTGTATAAATGGGCGATTTTTTCATAATCATACGGAACTTTTACCTAAACACACATTAACTGGCTATTCCAAAAGAATTATGTTGAATACCTTGCCAAAGTAAAAGGATTAGTCTCGCTAAATGAATAAAATGTCTAAGAGAAAGCCTCCTGGAAGACTTACAAGGCTTTTACGTCGAGAACAGACGTCCAGCTACTAGATCAAAGGGCGTAAGCAACATATTGTCGGCGATTAGACGGCACAATGCCGCCGACAACAAATGCCGTCGTGTCGCCGCGAAAACCCCTGGAGCGTCGTAATTAAAGTCCCGCTCGTGCACAGTTGACTCTGATGAGTTCGGAGACTGGATTAATAAGAATTGTTCTCGAGATATTGTGTACAGTTCCGGGACGTATTAATAAGAAAAAGAATTTGGAGATAAAAAGCCATATTTCTCGTTAGGTATGGTAGTTACTGTACAGGTTGTAGACATCAACATATCCTGATCGTGAGGATAAATTCGTTTTTACTTTATAGATTTTGGAATTGTTCAAAAAGCACCAATAGACGAAGTGTGGACTCAAGTCCACTATATTAACATTTATCTTCAGGATTTATCTTATTCAGTTTGACATTAGATGTGAATTGAAGAATGATACAAAGAAACGAAATGTCATGCTTCATCAATCAGATTAAATGCAATCAGCAATCTGAAACGGTATTTGCTCTTCAACTTTGAACAAGGCATCTGTAATTTTATAAATATTGCACCAAAGGCTAACAATTTTAATATAATTACACATGAAGCTGAGAAAAAGCGTAGTGTAATGGCAACGAAGGCGGACGCGGGCAGCTAACAAGTAACAACAGAGCACACCGCGCGGGCAACTTTGATACCTGCTGCGCGACAGGACCGCTTGCGTGCTACGCGACCCGAGCCCGTGGTGCAAGTCACTCGCTGTTTAATTCAATGCCTCTACCATTTTACAGCATAAAAGTCGTATACGACCAGGTCAAATACATATGTATATGGCATATTTATATGTTTTTATATTTAAAACATAAATAATTTAAGCGATCGCTAAGGACGTCAGTTAAAGACTGTATTTAGGAAAAAAGAAAGGAGATAAAACTGTATTAGTCAATTAATCAAATTTACAGGCAAAGTTGTAAACTTTGTCAAGCATTATGTTTCGATTGTTCAACAAATTCAGAATAATGTTCAGAAATGTGTGTGGGTCGATGGAACAAAAAATAAGTCGCTATAATCTAGGTACGGCGATGAAATGACGTGCCAAATATGTTTTGGTTATGCTATCAAATAGGTATTGAACAAAGGTAATTACGACAAATAAATTGTTTCATGTTTTGAAAAAAAAACAGTATTTTTTTTGTTTTTGAGATTTAGTTCTGCCTTGTTTGCTCATAAGTTTAGCAAACGGTCTAATTGGCAGAATATTATTTGTTACAAAGAATTAATAATAAGGTTTTCGCGTTTCGCTTGTAACTTATCAAGAGCTAAGGGTACAGCACAGGGATTTGATGGCATCCCTACATGCGCTCTGCAGACATCGCTACATGTTCAGATTGACAACGTCTACCCGGTTAATGAATCTACCGATCGGCATTTTGCTGCGGAATACTATATTTTTGTCTACATAACTTTACTGAATAAATCATTAGTGGAATGATTTCAGAAGTGATAAATTATCGCCCTTGAGTAAGATTTGAGCTCCAGGACAATGAATAGCATAGCTCGTGTTAAGTCTCCATAAGCCGTACAGTCAATGTCCAAATTTTACGATGTAGTTTACACATTCTTCCTATAATTTTGACAAGTTTTTATTTAATATACCGAGTGACGGGACGAACAAGTCGTGCGCCTGATGATAACTGTTGCAGTTTCACTCAGAGCTTTAAATTACAAAGAGGGATACTGCCACCGGGCCTTTACCCTAAGCCATAAGTTGACAAGTCCTATGTGCCTGTCATTTCACCACCACCCTTCAAAACCGAAACAGTAATGCATCATTACTGCTTGGCGGCAGAATTAGGTATGGTGGCAGTACTCTACTGCTACGAAATATATATTATTAAAAATATAAATAAATGCTATATTTAAAGTTCTCGTATGAACACTAACGGTCGCTAAATTTACAGTAACGAAATAGCAGAAGGTACTCACAAAGTCCTTGTAATTATGTAAACTACAAAAATAGCACCTAACTGATCATTAAACGACTTCAAGAATAGGAATTTATTTACGCAATTGCGAGGATTTTCATTTATTTTACAATATAAAGCGACAATTATGAAATAAATTCTAGTTTTTATAGCATTTTCGTTAGTAACTTCCGTGGTAATAAAGTTAAACATATTATAAAAGTATAAAATTATTGTTTTAGTGTTTAAAATTTTCTGCGTCTGAGAAAACAGCTGAACCACTTAAGTGTCTCCATGGACGTATTTAAAACATGAAATAGACTCGTATAAGCTGTACTAAAGACTGTGTTCATTAATGCAGTACTTCTTGCCATAAATGTGAAACTTAAAGGCATTTTCTGTAATTTAAAAACCACTATCATGTAATCTATAAAAACCACTTATGTAGTCTAAAATTCAGAGAATTTATGCCCGTTCTTGCCCATTTGCAAAAGAATTTTGAATTAATTACCGAGAGGCAAACAAATGTCTTCTCATCGTGAGATCCTTTTCTAAATGAAATTAATATAATCTTCAGGGCTTACAAGATAAATGGTTACGTCGCTGTACCATTTAAACGCCGCGCTTGCGCCGACGTTGGAATGATAAGAAAAATTACAATGCAGTTATTTCACTCGGTATTTTGCTTATTTAGTAATTTATATCAATATACTATTCATTTAGTGTAAGATATACTTATGTGAACTGTATGCATATAATATCAATCACAATTACATATGGTAAATAAAAGGACACCGGCATTGAATTCCTTGTTTAAGTTTCACAAAAATATTTTTAATGGTTATTTCAATGGCACACTAAATAATCTCTCTCATACGAATCAGAACAAAAAATCATATTCCTGTGGTCAATATTTATTATTTTTTACACCTGCCTGCTCATATCCGTACTATATAATTTTTATTTAAATTTTAGCATCGAGCTGATACCTAACACGAATAATCTGTAACTTAAGGACTGGCTTCTTGCAAAAAGTCTCAAACGTAATATTACATAATATTACAATTAAAACGAGAATAAGCGCGAATCGAGAAGTGAATAATATGCACATCACTATTGTCGAAAACGGTACTAGTAGCGCCATCTATTGGTATTTATTGTTACTAATTAATGTATGACAGCTGTCAGAAATTTACAAAAATAAAACTAATTTTAAGCACTTTTTACGAGAATTATACACACAAACCAAACATTTTGTGACACTTTAAAATTTGCTAAATTTATGAAATAAATTTTTGCGTAAACTCCATAGAAATACTCACGGAAACTAAGATTGAATCAGCTGACACCTGTCAAAACTTTCTCCACAAATGTTCACAAAAACACATGAAATGAATATGAAACACACTTTAAATACTCCGCTCGACTGAAAATTACACATTTCAAATTAAAAAACATGCATTCCGAACCATTTTCGGCAATATTCCACAGGTTTTCGTCCGTCGCGAAAACATAACCTCTTTGACAATAACAAATGCATTTTCTCCGATTTGTCTTTGTATTACATCTTTGGGTGCACAATAATTGTGATCGTGTAGTTTCTAGTCATTACGAATGTACATTCATTCGTAATGATACTATAATAATAATTGAAACTAAGTTTTTGTATGATTAAATTACTGACATTTTATGATACACTCAATGTATCTTGTTGCACACATAATTAAAATGCAAATTACAGAATTATGCATTTATTTGCTTCTAAATTTCTGTATTTGTTTAGTGAACTGGTTTAAAGCTTTTAAATGTTTGCATATATTTTATAAGAGAATAATTAAACTTTGATTGTCAAAGACACAAAACTTAATTTCTTTTAATTTAGGCAATAGCTTTAATTTAGGAAATATTGCTGTTACTTTTTAAGTTGCTTTGTATAAGAAGTTGAATAGTTTTAAGTTTGGCCTCTCACGTTTGTTCTTTTACAAAACTTTGTACACAATTTATTTTCATGTTGTATCGTCATAACTTCTACCAATCACTGTTAGTTTCACTTGCTACAGCATAAACTTGCATTGTATTCATGCACTTCCTCAGTTGCAAGTATTTTAGCAGCTGGTGGTCCGGACGGTCCATATGGAATATTGCCAAAAGTGGTATCTGCAACCCACCTTCTTCATAATGCCAGTCTTCCGCTTCGAGAACGTTGTGTACCTCCGCAGTTTGTTGTCTATATACTCCATCTTTATCTTGACGCGCCCTTTGGTCTTCTTGCCATTGGACGGGGGAGACTTCTTGGGCTGCAGGGATGCATAGCCATCGTCCGCTATGTCTGGCATCGGGCAGTGCTCCAAACCCAAGCTCTGGGAGGGTCGCTCGTCGTAGCACTGGTCGGAGGGTCTCTTCACTCCTCGAGGCACCGGGCAGGGTTGCATGCCAGGCCGCAGTGGCCCGCCCAGAGAGCTTGGCGGCCGGCCTCCACCGTACATGTCCTGCACTTCCCCCAGCAGCCCCATCCCGTAAGGCGACCCGAAGCGGGGCTCGCGCGCTCCGCCGGGCGCGTCCATAATAACCTCGCAGTACGCCACAGTAACCGGTGCGCGCACGCGCTATCCACACCTCACCGTTCGAACGACGAACGGAGACTGACCGAAAACGCGAAAGGACCGAAGGCGGGACTGACGACTCGGCCGCTCGGACCGCGACTGACTTCGCGCGGTTCCATCCCGCGCGCCCCGACCGCTATCTGTCTCGCTCTAACACTAGAAACGAATGCCAATCGCAAACGAGACAGAAACAGCAAACGAGAACGTAACCCGACACATCCGTAGGAAAAGCGCTTTGCACCGGGAACCGCGAACGTTTCAGTGCCCGAAATCTCGCGTATGAAAATAGAGCTTTTATTTTGAGTTTATTTCGTAAATAGAAATAATAGAGTCGGAAGTAGAGCGGCGCAAGCGGCGGCGGGTCGCGGGGCGGTGGGCCGGCCCGAGCCATATTTAGAGCCGCGACGTGCCAAATATGGCAATCGTCGGTCAAATGGGGGCCACTGAAATCCCTCCTACTTGCACCTGGCGATTTTCACGTCTAACAGTAATTAAAAACTTTGTCACGTTACTTATTGTACGACCGGCAAAGTACTATAAAATATTATCCTATCAATCGACGCAGTCGGCCCTTCCATACGAATGAACCGCCAATTAAACGACTTAGTCTCATAAAAAAACCTTAGAAAATATTCCAAATTGAACTCACTTACCAATCCAGAAAAACATGAATTCAGTTTACACATAGTCTACCATTCCAAGACCATATTTGAACATTGTATAAGAGAGAGATTTTATTAAACAGTTTACATTTCTTTAGCATTTAGGACGTAGGTAATTTTCACTTTACGTAGCTCTTTTCTTTAAGTCTGAACAAAACTAGGATTTACTAAAAAACAAAAATAACAACGCTTAAAAGTTAATATATGATGTTCCTTATATGTTAATATAATATATATCTATTTCTCGGTCATTAAACTTAACACATCACTAAATCTTTGCTCAAATCATTAGAACACAAATGAAATATAAATAAGTCCTTGACTTAACTACACAAAATGGTTTTATGTCGATTTTATGGGTTTATTAACTAAAAATTTGTAAGTTTCCTTCGTCTCTAGCCGCCCACTATCGTTCAAGGTACGTTATTTTTCCATTTTCGGTGGAAACTGATAACTTCGACTTAAAGTATTGAATAATTAGTTTAATAAAGGTGTTTATTTTTATTTCATCCCATTATCTATCCAACAATGAAGTGCAATACAAATTACCACTAATTACCGACAGCTTTCTTACCACGGTATGAGTTCTTTTTATTTTCACTATATTTAGTAACGGTTACACGCTCCATGGTCACGGGTTGACTTTTGACATTGAATTCATACCGTGGTAAAAAAGCTGTAATTAGTAATAATCAGTACAATAAAAAACGTAGTATTTAAAATGATAGACCCTTTCGTTTACTTTACTCATTTTTCTAAATTAATTTGCTAATGATAGTTATGCAGGTGCACCCTGCAATTAAATGTATCACGTAGAGAAATTAATGAACGTATTAACAAGCAGCTTCGAAGCCTGATATAAATGCTCATAAGCTGTGATGATTTCAGATCTCCAAATCCATCTCTAGTTCTTTTGTTCTGTATTATTAAATAGTAATTATAGTGGATGATACCATCTCAAGATATCTAAAACCTGCATTGATTAGAGGACTTAATGAGAATCTTAACCATTCTCCTCAATCAATTATACGTTCCACTGCTGGACACAGGTCATGCCTAAGGAGCGGGTTGGGGACATCGCCGCTTTAGAGTGAATATTTCGTATGCAAATTCTTCGTAATTTTTAAGATAAAAATGTTGTGTATAATATAGTAATTTCAATAATGCTTGTAGTTACAATTTAAATCACTTAAATTATGACTCTTTCAAGTGCGAAATTACTATTATATTCTTATTATATGAATACATTTATGCAAGATGTTTTACGCTTATATTAATATAGTTATGCCCCGTGTATTACGCTTATATTATATTTATATTTTTAAACGAGCGGTATTACGATTATATTAATATGTTTAACAAGAAGTTGCAAAACTGCTTAAACAAAACTATTAAAAACAAACTATGTAAAAATTCCTAACTAAGGTCCTAACTCTAAGGCGATAAATATAGTGAATTATTTTGAATAGTGTGACAACTTGGATTTAAAACAACAAGACCCGTTACCACGAGGATTCGTTGGTGATATCTCGATATTTTCACAGAAATAAGTTGTTTAAGTAGTTAAACTCAGAATTTCATGTTCTAGGTATGTTGTGAAGTAAATAAATAATTTCCGTTAAAATTATAAGTTACGTTCGTTTCTCTTGTAATGGCAATTGTTATCATCATTGTTTGTGACTAAACTTTACTTAATTACGTATGAATAGTTAGTGTAACGGTTGCTGTTCCATTATGCTCGCCATGGAACCCCGGCGTCCATTGCAAGGATCCCTTATGGGTCCATGGACCACAGGTTAAGAAATCCTGATCTATACGTATACTGACGTCCACTAACTTAATCGCAGACAAGTCACAAGTGGTCAAATTTCCGTTTTAAATAGCATAAGATAAAGCGCAAAATTCTCTATTTAAAAACAGTTATGTTAGTTACCGTATCCGACATATTGGAACGTACCCTAATGAGGTATAGGTGAAATATCGTAAAGAATTTCAATATCCTAAAAAATTGATTTTTTTATGATACCTATTTAAAAAAATGGTTTTGTCAGCTGCCGCGTTTTAGCGGACGGCAGTTATTATTTTAATACGTCATACATGACAGTTTTCTAAGAAGCATAGATGGGTAAATCCAAGAACAGACGGGCAGAGGAAAGCCTAGACGATGTTATTTGGATGAGATAAACGAAAAAATTAATATCGTGTGATGTCAGGAACTCAAAGGCGCAGAACAGAAATGGTTTACAATGACTCTACCGATATGAGTCTTTAGAACGGTGACACGACGACCTTGAGAAGCGATGCAAACGCGATGCAGTCGCTAATCGTCTACCTTTACACACAAGCGCGACATTAAGCGGCAATGCAGTCGCGTGTTTGCATCGATGTAATCGCCTACCGATACCTCCCACACTCCCACGTAAGTTGTTGTAAGTCTAAATATCATTTTCTGCTTTTTAATTTAAATATATTATCCTTTTTTTTTATATTATAGGTTCCATGTTTGGAAGTAAACATAACATTAAGTGATTCTTTACTTTTAAAATGGAACCTACGATTTGCATAAAATAGTAAATTATTGCAGAGACCGGGAAGTAAGGGATTGCTGGACGAGTACCTATGAGTTATATTATGAGTAATACGAGTCAAGCAATCCCTGTTCCCGCCGAAGCTTGTATAGAATTTTTCTCTCGAGAGGAAGATTTATACAGAAAAAGTAAAAAAATATTAATTAGCATTATAATTTGTACAATAGAATTGCTAAAAGATAATGTTATTGTTTTTCCAGGCACAGTAATGGTAGTCTGCTGAATTTCTGATGATGTGTTTGGATGTGTAATATTACTGTATTTTCGTTACCGCTCTTCTCACTAGCACTCATTTTCGCGACCAAAATACAAAAAAGACAACAAAACAAAAGAATACCAAAACACTTTAGTTTAAATGTTACCGCCATCTTCTGTTTTTTAAGTAAGCGGTACAGGTAGGTATTTTTAATTCTCTTAGTTGTGACCACTGGGCCGTATGAGTTTTTCTTTTGCCTGTTTACTAGAGTATATATATTTGACTTAAAAAGGAAAAAATGGCATTTTAACTTACAACAACGTTGGAGGTATCGCGCGTAAGCGCCCAAACACACGAGCAGAAAGTTTTCGCGCCGACGACGCCACGCGGTCGACGAGAGGAGTCCGCGGCGGACGCCGCGCGGTCGAAGAGCGGACTCTGCTCGGCGACCGCGTAGACAAAAGACAAGCTAGTGCCTTCCAGCTAAAAGCTAAATAAATAGAGCGTATTTTGCCATAACAGTTCGGTCTCTGAACACGTGCACGCGGTCGCTGGGCGGCGGCCGCCGCAGACTCCGCTCTTCGATCGCGCGGGGTGAGCGCGGTGGAATTCGTCTCGTATAAAAGCGCCCTTAGCCACCTATCATTCCTTTCCTGTACATCTAACGCACCCTGAATAACTATCGCAGAGTACCTTACTGGCTGGCAAATCATTACACCAAGATGGCAAGCATTATAGTGTATGCCATCGATAACAAATATAAAATATATCTATTGTTTGGAAACTGGATTGGATCTAAATCGAGTGTTTTTTTTTATACAAACAAGCATTATGTTTATGTACATAGGTATAACTACACACATAAACACACGCACGCACGCACGCACGCACGCACGCACGAACGCACGCACACACAGCTTTTCTTTATACAATTCTATTTATAATTTTTTGGATATTTAACTTTTACATTGGTATAACAAAATCTTTAACATTCTTAAGTATACTTGGGAAGAGCGGGGTCTACTGATACCGGTATTTATATACTTAAAAAGAATATCCTTGCCACTACTCTAATTTGTATCTTTTGTTAGAGAATAAACATTTTGTATTTTGTATTGTATCTATTGGATAATGGTCTTGGTAAAATTTTCGACGTCCTGTAATGGTATAAGTAGGTATCTACATATGTGACGTTTTTAACCTACATTCTACATTTAATCAAGTTATCCTTATACGCATTGGTTTTACATTGAATTTCACTTAATAAAGTTAATTATTATTAAGTTGCTATGCTGTTATTATTACGTTTAACGTGTCATGGGCATATTTTAATACCTACTCAGTAACGTAGCTTTTTTAATTTATAACAGAGGTAATTAATTTTAATTACTTGAATCACTTTCGAACCCTTTCTGTGTTTTATTTGTTTGCTACTAACGTAGCTATTTTAGTTTATTATAGAGGTAACTATTTTTTATTAGTTAATATTCAAAAGTTTTGTACGGAATTGCTAACTAAGTACCAACACTGTCGAATATTATGCCTTTTCTTTCTTAATAATATGAATAACACAAACACTCCTAGCCCTGCATCGCGGGTGCCATGGACACACAACCACAAATCTCATCCACACTCACGAGATAAATTAATGTAGCCTTTTGAAATATTTCTCCCGGCCTGGGAATCGAACCCGGAATCTCCGCGTGTCAGAACAGCATAGCCACCGATCGGCCACGAGAGCAGTTCACAGCGGTATCTAACATTTGTACAGTAACTGCCAACAACCATACTCTGCTTTCAAAAGCGAAAACTGCACTTTTCACATAAAACTGAGACCATACTCCCTTGAGCATGAAGCTTCTAATTGTATTAAGAGCCTATATAACATCAAAATTTGATGATGAATACAACATCTAATGGTTTTGCTTGATTCTAATAACAGGGAAAGTGTTGAATTAATAATTTTTTTTCACAAAGTTACCTCGCAATTTTACAAAAAAAACGTTATATTTAATAGATACTTTGCATATACAAACGATTTTCTTTTTATAGCAACTGAACTAAATAGAACATGTATACGATATACATTTTTCAAACGGCTTTAAAGCCAGAGTCCCGCCGCTCCACCCAAGCAAAATGAACCGTATTAGTACGGGAAAAATTTGAATTCGAACATAGGTACTATCAACTGTTAAGTATAGCGCTTTTCTCATTTCCAATTTCGTTAAGAAAGAAGATATCCATAATATTAACCTTAGAACTAAGTCCAAACTCATGGCATCACGTTTTCGTTTAACTAAGGTAAACGATTCTTTTGTACGGAACTGTATATGTTTTTGCAATAAGATTCCAGAGCATATATTAAACTAAGTTTAAAACTTACATTAAAAGTATTTTAATTGAAAAGTCATATTACAAAATTGTAGACTACGTGTTAGAGAAAGATGTATGGAAAGACAACGTGAGTCTAGATTCCACACAAATATGATTCAAAATGTATTCTATAGCATTTAAGTTTATTTGAAAAGAGCAATCCCTAGAGTTTCTTGCTCGTTCTTCTCAGGGAGGTCAGCGTAGTGAACGAGCAGTAGCTTTAAAAATGACGTTTTCAAGTGTAAAAATTTTGCCTATAAATGGAATAAATGATTATTTGACTTTGTAGGTTACAGAT
>NW_020653850.1:21759285-21786203 GCF_003589595.1 Hyposmocoma kahamanoa | reverse complement strand
ACAGCAACATTGCAGGTTGAGTAGTGGACTTTCTAAACAAATGATCGGCCAGCCTGCGCCGGCGCATTCCTTGCCAAACCTGGCTCGCCAGGGAAGGAGCGTTGACGCAATGCCATTCAATATGCCACTGTAGGGTACGCTTACTTACTCACAGTGAGTGGAAAAGAAAGACGCAAGTTTAATGTAGCTACAGCCACAATCTGCAGTATCTATCCATGGTCAATTATTGTTATTGAATATTTGAGTAGACGTTGAATTACCATATTACCAGTGGCGAAGGGTGTTCTGAAAAGGGTATGCAGTGAATGCTGCAATGCAAGACATTTGCCGCTGGACTACGTCGAAGTATACACTTCTTAAGTAGTTAATATGAATCGTATCACATGGACCCTTTCCCCTGGTAACTTAGACAAATTTTCATTATGAACATAGCAGAACATATCGCACATTGAAATCTATGTTGTCACTAAACTAAAAACTCAACTTGAATTTGACAAAGCTAGATTTTCGTCTGTAGTCTGTCTTTTTTAAAGACGGAGTAAAATGACAGCAGCTAGTGATTGCAGTCGATCAAATATTCTATCGACTACCGACTGAATATTAGTCACGCTTTTATGGAATAAATAACCGAATTTGTTTCATTTGAATCATCCTCGACCCATTGTTCATCCAATTACTGAGCTTAATAATTAATAAGTTCACTTTAATTGGCAATTTTTTTAACTTCCTACATACACTCCATTTAAAACAATGTTGTGTGTATGTGTTTCTGAAAAATACATAGAGGAAACATGTTATAAAGTTTTTCATTTTAATTCAATACGGACAATCAAAGCCGGCTATTCTTGTTAAAATGTATATTGTGAATCAAAAATTGATTTCGATAATAGTAGGTCAACGGTCAAAATGAGGATAAAGAAGGCAATAACGCAATTAGTAATCATTAGAACGTCGTAACATTCACAATTCAGTCATTTCTGGCAAAATTTTATCTTCTTTCACAATCTATCGATAAAGCTATCGACAACGACTACATAACTATTTAAAATTTTATGAAAACTGGCAACCCTACAAATGTCATTCTACTCCGTCTTTATATCTCTTAATAATATTGTGAACGTGCTATACCCAGGTTATGTTAAACTGCCTCTGTGGAGGAACGGTTACCATGCCGGCCTGTCACGCAGAGGTCCCAGGTTCGATTCCCGGGCCGGGAGAAATATTTGTATGGCCTACATTCATTTCTCTCGTGAGTTTGGGCGTAATTTGTGGTTGTCTATGTGTGTCCATGGCACCGGCGACACAGGGTTTCCTAATGCGGGGCTATGTTGCGTGTGTGCGTTATATTATGTTAGGTTGGGCTAACTAGTTAAGTACTCATACTTGACAAGATCAGACTCGAGTTGTACTTTAAGGCAAATTCATACCCAGAATTGAAAAAGCGTGGCTTGTGACGAATCTTCAAAATGAGCCACAGTTAACAGTAAACAAAAAAATATTTTTTTTTCGTTTGTATCCAATATCTTGACAACGTTTTATGGTGACCATAAGTTGCCAGTCGTGTCCAAATAGGTGTCGGTGTCGATGAACTTATACTTCTTTGATTCATAACCTGGTATATGGACAGTGTTTTGTTTTTAAATCACATTCATTTTGCGTCATCATCTATTGTTATTGGAGTATATTGCGTCGTATAAGTAAAAACTCACAAGGTGTTTTTAGAAACTAAAATTGTAGACACTGATTCCAACATTTGATATCAATGTTGGTGTCATAAGCAGAATTAATTAGAAGCTACCAAATAGAGCGAAAATTCGAGAATTACGAAACTAGGATCTTCTGATCGCGAAATAACATTGGTTGCACATTTTTGTCGTGAACCACATTCAACAACACAATGGACGCGTGATTTGATCGATTGCATTATTTTTATTAAATTTAAACTGCATTAGAGGCCAAACGGTTGCCGTGTTGGTCTGTCACGCAGAGGTACCGGGTTCGATTCCCGGGCCGGGACAAACGTTAGTATGGCTTACATATATTTTTCTCGTGAGTTAGTAAAGTGGTTGTCTATGTGTGTCCATATCATGCGGTATCATTTGAATCTGTTGAGTTAAATAAGTCATCTGACGAGTTCCTATGACACGATAGTCGTTGTCAGAGTTGCCTTAAGAAAATTAAGAGTGAAATTGATTGTCAATGCTATATGAACGAGCGCACATTGACAATTGTTATATGAAATAGGCACTTGGTAAGTGAACAAGTGCGTTGCTCCCAGTGAATTTGGCGCGCGACATTTAAAATCCGTTTACTTTCGAACTAATTACTGTGAAAAATGGATAAACGAGTCAACTGCAATCAACTGGCGTTATTATTTCACCGCCGACTGAACTCAAACTTATTATTTCAGATCGTGTGCATAGATGTTAGTTAAAGAAGAATAAACTTATATCCTATGTTGGTAATTATAATTATCATATCATTAAACTCAATTAAATCCACAACACGATGAAAATTGCGATTTAATAAATGAAATCAAATCATAAACCACATTAAATTATAAATTAAATTCATTTATGAATTACATTTTACTAGGTTTGATAACGAAGAATGAATAGGTCAATTATCAATCCACGGAGGTTTTTGATTTAATTTCCGACTAATTTAGTCTCTCTCAACGTTTCCCTGACGGTTATATTCCAATATACACTTAGAATACATAGAATGTTAAAATAAAATTAAAAAAAATAAATAAATAAATAAAGTTTCATATCAAACGAACTGTCACAAGTGAGGCAAAAATCAAATTCATGTAGGCTAGTTTTAGTAGTAGGTTAATTTTCGGTTTTAGGGAATATTTATATAAAAATGCAAGTTGAAACGCGTTACTTCCTTGTGGAATGTGATGTTAGTATCTATTTTATGTTTGTCTGACGTATTTTTACACTCATTTATCGCACATTTCGTCATTTTTAGCTAAAATTCTTGATCTGTTCGCAGTGCAAGTTCACCTTGAGCACTGAAGGCCCGCTCGCTCGTGTAGGCCCTTTTGGCGCGCTTCAATTTGCCCCACTTAGCGTGTGCGGACTAGGTTTCTATGCGTTATTATTCAAAGAATATACATAAAAAGGCGCTTTCGTTACGTAACTAGAAGTTCGGACAATGTCAAAAAATCTGTTTTTTTTTCGGTCAGTCGCTGGCGTTGGCCACACTGGCTGTGTTAAAAGTATCAAACATTTGTAGGGCCCATTGCGCTCACCTTTTATAATTGTATAGAGCCTTTGATTTGCTTAAGAAATCTTTACAACTTTTTCAAAATGTTCGAAATTTTTTGTACTTAGGTAGATGCGAAAAGATGACGGGCGATTCATATGTTTAGTATGGACGTTGGTGATATAAATTTATTGTTCTGTCTCCACTACATAAGTGACAACATAATACAATTCAAAATATAACGTAAACTTAATTGCTAACCAAACAATAAGCATCATATGTTGCAGTTAGACTATAAATATAGTCTATCTATGCTACAGGCGAAAATCATCCTACACGACCAAACTTTAGCAAATACGTAAGTCTAAAATGGTATCTCAATAGTTGCGACGACTAACTGTATTATATGTACTATACAGGGTGGAAATTTGTAATGCCACTTAGAAGGAAAGTACGTTAAATACTGGAAATAGAATTTTTTACCTAAAGGAAACATTCCTTTATTTTTAAAAAGAAATAATACTGCATTCAAAGATTTTCGAAAATTGCTAGCCACACGCGGAAATCGAACCCGCTAAAAAAATGCACCCTATACTTTTATTAAATCAATCGATAGGGTCAATTATGAGAATGAAACTCTCTTACAAACCATGAAATCTGGAGTTATAAATTCAATGGGTCAAGTTAAAGCACTTTTACTCAAAGGTCCATCAGATTACATGTAAATTATCGTTGACATCATTTATCTATTAAAATGACGAAGTACTATTTAGATAAGATTGAAATTTGCACATGTTTGTAATGCAGACTCTTTGGTCAGTGGCATGAGCTAATTTAAATATGGAATGTTTCATTTGAAAATGGATTGTCTTTTGTTATTTCCATTTGATTGTTTTTACCATTGACTTACAATTATATGGACGTCGGGAACGCGCTAAAAAGTGTCCGCACTTGTAAGGCGCTAAAATCGTATACAGAGCGCGACACTCCGCTTTAGTCTTCATTTGTTCTACTGACAGCGCGATACTGCGATGACATTACAATAAAAATTTCGAATAGGTTGACTTGGGACATTTTTTTCGTGGTTTTTGTATTAGACCCGTCGTCCATTTATTTGTAAGTCAATGGTTTTTACATATCCTTTTTAAGTACTGAGTTTTCCTATAAATAAATTAATTTCATATTTGTCTCATCGTAAAAATGGCATATCAAGAACAATTTGATTTAATGGAAGCTTATTTTTTAAATAACAAAAAATGTGAATTTAGCTCCGCGGTGGTATGAAAAGACATATCGGGATCGACAAGCACCAACTCGATTCGTTCTGAAAAGAATGGGAAATAATTTACAAAATACGGGTAGCTAGGAAAAGCGACGGCAAACTCCTCAACAGAACTATTCCGAATTAGATCTTAATGTTTTAACCTTAGAATAATAACGCATGGAATGATAGTTTTATATCAAATGAACTGTCACAAGTGAGGCAAAAATCAAATTCATGTAGGCTAGTTTTAGTAGTAGGTTAATTTTCGGTTTTAGTGAATATTTATATAAAAATACAAGTTGAAACGCGTTACTTCCTTGTGGAATGTGATGTTAATATCTATTTTATGTTTGTCTGACGTATTTTTACACTCATTTACCGCATATGTCGTCATTTTTAGCTAAAATTCTTGAGCTGTTCGCGGTGCAAGTTGACCTTGGGCACTGACGGCCCGCCCGCTCGTGTAGGCCCATTGGGAGCGCTTCAATTTGCCTCACTTATCGTGTGCGGACTAGGTTTCTATGCGTTATTATTCTAAGGTTTAACATACTTCATAAGGTCATTTGAACACTGTCAAGTATCTTGAAATACTGGATCTCTTAAGAAATGAGTTAAATGTTTTATCCGAGGAAGAGCAAAATCGAATAATTCTGCAGCAAGATGGCGCTCCAGCCCATAACAGCAGAGTCACTACTGCCTACATGAGTAACCATTTTAATACCTGGATTGGTGCAAACGGCACAATCAGATGGCCTGCGAGATCACCAGATCTCACCGCGATGAATGTACATCACAACACGTTATTAAAAGTTACTCAAAATTAATTCGTTAACAGATCAAATTTGTGTATCCAAGAAAATGGAGCTCATTTCGAGCAACTAATTAATTAGATTACTTTTTTTTCGTTTTATTAAAATAAGTTAAGGTTTCATGGTTTTTTTTTTTCATTTAATTAACCAATTTTGTGAGAGAGATTTTATTCTTATAATTAACCCTATCGATCGATGCAATAAAAGTGCAGGGTGCATTTTTTTCATATTAAAGCGGGTTCGATTCCCGCGTGTTGCTAGAAATTTTCGAAAATCTATGAATACAGTTTTATTTCTTTCAAAAAATAAAGGAATGTTTCCTTTAAGTAAAAATTTCTATCTCCAGTATTTAGAGTACTTTCCCTCTAGGTGGCATTACAAATTTCCACCCGGTATATACTATATATTATATACTGTATTATAAGGAACCAACATCCGTATTCCATTACACTGAAATATGCAAGCTGAACCCAATGGCAACCATATCCCAGCAGCATATCACGCGTGCGCGGCATCGCTCGGATATCCTCGTCTAGTAGCCAATTATTAAGGTACGCTCAAATACGGAATCGGGCTCTTCAGGAATCTCGCAACAAACTTTATGTCTCTATTCATTTAAAGGCGGCCATTCTAATTAAAATTGTTCCAGCTCTGTTACGCGCTAAATAAATCGCGCTTGGAACTCGGGGGCTTGTTCAAGTTTTGTTTTATTTTTCGCTTGCTACATATTTGTGCGTCTGACATTAACACCTCCCTGTTGGGACTTACAATGCGTGCGTTGTCGGGGTCCACAAAGGAGCAGATTTGCGGCCAACACGCTTTAAATATATCGATGGTCGACACAAAGCGATGCAACAGTCGTAACTAAACTGGCTCCCCGATATACAGACGCTTGTGCGCTTTGTTCCACACTAGATTACATCTTTTCCTGCTAATAGAATAGGGTTTCTTTTCTAATCATATCGTCCATTTTATCAAAAGCCGACGTTACGTACGATTTCGATGAAGGAAAGTTATTTATATAGTTTTATTCAAAATGTTATATTCTGCGGTGTGATAATATATATAAATTCGGTTGTTTACTGCCGATGCAAAAAGAGGGGAGTTATGAGTTTGAAGCCTGTGTCTATCTGTGTCTATTTGTCTGTGTCATTGTCTGGTGAAATTACAGGCACAGGCGCAGTAGCAGTGCCCCTCAGATCTTTGCGATTTAAAGCTCTGAGTAGCAATGCAACTGTTATGGACAGGCGTGTAGCTTACCATCAGGTGCACGACTTGTTCGTCGCGTCACTTGTTATTGTAAAAAAAATGCCATGCGATGAGAAGAATGTTAGGTATGAATGTGGAAGGATATACGGGGAAAGTCGGATGGATTGTGTGAAAAATGACATGGATAAGAAAGGTGTGAGTATGTAAATGACGACTGATAGGGGAGAGAGGAAGAAAAATACATGCAGGGGGTCTCTCGTCCTCCGGCCAAATACAATATGAAGTATGAAGCCTCATTCGCATCCCGCGTCTTTTACTTTGATCGAGTACCTATTACTTATATGACAGTAATTGTTTTGGACGGATCTCGGAGGAAGAACGAGAGTACAAGGTCTAATTGTAATCAGGACAATCTTCATATAAATATCTCGTTGAATTGGTGTAGCCGAGTAGTAATTGGCTACAGATGGTAACTTTTTGGAGCCAACAGAACATCAATCTATATACACTTTACTTCCAATATCGCAACAATGCGTAGCCTGATACACTCCCATCTGTCCCCTGTTCTAACCTCCCGAGACCCAAATAACTTTTCATTTCTTATTTTATAATACCGAGTGACAGCACGAACAAGTCATGCACCTGATGGTAAGCGACAAGGCTATCCATAACACTTGTAATGCCACTTAGAGTTTTTAATCGCAAAAATCTTAGGCATTCGCACTGTGCCCGTCACGCTGAGACTTAAGTCGACAAGTCTCATGTGCCTGTGATTTCACCAGCACTCTTATCCTTCTGAACCGAGCAGTAATATCACACATGACTGTTTGGCGGCAGAAATAGATAAGGTGGCAATACTTCCTTGAACGAACTCTTTCACAAGGACCTCCACTGTGCTAGACACAACTAAGTAGGTACAATAGGACTAGCGCTAACCGTCCAATGTCTATTACAATGTACATACATTTGAAGGCGATATTTTCATTATGATGTATACATTCAGCGTTTACGTGATCACAGGAATAATCAGTCTGGTTCTGAATCACTTCACATTTTTTTTATTATATTTTGATGTAGGTACACGAGGCTTTAAAATGATATACCATTTTTTTTTAATTTCTTTAGTTACGTCTTAATATTGATGCCTGTAATATTGCATGCAAAGGTCATAAAATTCTTAGAGGATGGAAAAAATTAAGCAGGTTGTTCATGCGTCAGTGAACATCATTGTAGCGACAAAAAAATTTTCTGCAAAAGCATTTTTTGCGCGAAATTATTCTGTGTTCTAACTTCTTACGGGCAAATTCAACAGCAATTTATGTTTGTATTTTCCTTACAAATACGTACTTATATTCAAAAAATGCCGTATTTATTTTAATACACTTTAGCAATTTTCGTATTTTATAAAAGTCTCACTTACACAAATTCGAAGTATGATAATTTTTGGCAATTATTTACTTTCTATAAAATGAGTTTGTTAATTAGCCGGGAATTTTATAATACTGCTGATTACACGCAGCGGGTTGGCCATTTTATATTGTACGGCCTTTTTAAGACGATCTCCAACAAACAGACAGATATTAGAATAATCTCACTAAAAAATCCGACCTCAAAAGGTCGTGGAATTACATCTATTTGCAAAGTTTTATTGAAATCGGTTACCGGAAAGTGCGCGAAACCGGATTCGTCCCCTAGTTTGCCACCCTTAGAGGTGGAATATTTTATTCAAATTGAAATGGGACTACTGCTCAGCTGCTTTCCAACAAAAAAAGAATCATCAAAATCGATCCACAAATGCCGACGTAACACACATACAAAAAAAACATCCGTCGAATTGAGAACCTCCTTTTTTTGAATTCAGTTAATAACTCCGAGGATAGCATTGACATTTATATGATTTGACATGACATAGTAATGTACGGATAATGACACCTCACCCTTTACAGTTAGGTACCTACTGGTATAAACGCAACTCTATTTCACTTATCGTAAGGTGTACTTTTTATGCGTTTATAATCACCAGGAGACCAGCAGCGACGTCTCCGTAGATACATATTATATTTATACGATTTAGGAAAACAAAACCCCGATATAGTTATAGATTATTGCTAATTCTTAAAAAAAATTTAAAAAAAAATTTTTTATGATAGCAAGAGAGAGGACGGGAGATGCATTGTCACTCTGAGCTTTAAATAATAATAATAATAACGCACACACTCAACATAGCCCCGCACTAGGGAAACCCTGTGTCGCGGGTGCCATGGACACACACATAGACAACCACAAATTACACCCAAACTCACGAGAGAAATAAATATAGGTCATACAAATATTTCTCCCGGCCCGGGAATCGAACCTGGGACCTCTGCGTGGCAGTGCGGCATGGTAACCGTCCGGCCACGGAGGCAGTTAAATCGCCAAAATCTGAGGGGCACTGCCACTGCGCCCGTCACCCTAAGACATAAATTGGCAACACCCATATACCTGTAATTTCACCAACACCCTTATCATTCAGAACCGAATCGACGGCAGAAATAGGTACGGTGAGAGTACTTCCCTGGACAAACTCTTTCACAAGAACCTCAACTGCTATCTACTTCAATAAATAAGTACCTATATTTAACAACGATATATAGTTATAGATTTGAGTTAAATATATTATTATATCTAATATATATTTTTATTCGATTTTGAACGAAGCTTCACACTAGAGAATGAATATTGTTTCTATGTGTGAAATAAATGTAACCCCGGACGTAGTTAAGAGATAACAGGAGACAGATTGGGGGTTCGTTTTTTTGGGTTTTTCAGTTTTTTAAAAGACAAATTGTAAGATTTCATTTCCATCCAGATATAAATATATAATTTATTATTAAAATATTAATTATGATTAACTATGTTTTAAAATCGTGAATCATTCACACGTGGTCTCATTTCACCGAACACGTTTATATATATATAGCCATGAAGTTGGTAGTATGTTTGTTACTTACAACATATTATTGTACATTAATTATAAAAAAATACTATAAACAAACGTACCTACGTCTGGGGTCACGAAATATTGGTCTTGAAGTTAAAAAGTGACGATGAATATATTACGTCTTTTGCGTTATTAACATTTTGAAAAGAATTGAACCTTAATTGCGCTTGCAAGCAGGTGACATACAAAATAAATAAAAATTGTTTTTAATGTTTCCTTTTACACTTAAAAACTTAAGTTAAGATTATAATTAACTTGAATGAACAGGAAAAATCGTCATCGTCCATAGGTTTAATTACGGTGGCATTCTTGTGGGATTTAAACTGGCAAACAAACGGACGGTCAAACTGGTCAAAGTTAAGAATACAAATTGTTTTGTGGTGGTAATAGAATAGAATCGTACATACATATACCTACTTCACGCTCTTCTCCCATCGGGGTAGGCAAAGACAACATCCTACCTCTTACTACAGTCGTGACCACAGAACAATAAATACAGTTGAAGTACTTAGTGGGGATGGCACGTGCGCCAACAGTACGCGGAGTTCCACATACATGAGCTCAGTCGGCCATTTTAGCTTTGTATGTTGTGGTCGTGTCAAAGTGTTTTTTAAGCAGTATTAGCGCTCCTTGTGAAAGAGTTCGTCGTGGGAAGTATTGCCACCTTACCTCTTTCTGCCGCCAAGCAGTAATATAAACATTACTGTGTTCCGGTTATGAAGGGTAAGGGTGCTGGTGAAATTACGAGCACATGGGACTTGTCAACTTAAGTGGGCGCTGTGATAGTGGCCCTCAGAGCTTTTGAAACTCTGAATGGCATTGCAACTATTACGGACAGTCGTGTGACTTGTTCGTCCCGTCACTTTGTATAATAAAAAATAAAATAAAAAAATCACACGCAAAACATCGGAAAAAGTGCCTTACTTTGCTTTGATATTATGTAATATTATTCATGATAGTGTCTCATATTATCTCTAAGTCTTTCGTTCGCTTCGCATGCACGCTCACTTTTGAGTTTCGAGGAATTTATGTGTGAAATTGAAGGAAAACATAATTATGAAACCTAAACGTCAAAGAAGGTTCACCCTCGGAAACCGTCCTCATTGCTATGATGTTATGTAATATTATTCATGGTAGTGTCTCATATTATCACTAAGTCTTTCGTTCGGTTCGCATGCTTGCTCAACCCTTTGAGTTTCGAGGAATTTATGTGTGAAATTGAAGGAAAACATAATTATGCAACCAAACGTCAAAGAAGGTTCACCCTCGGAAAACGTTCTCAGAGTCTTGCCCTGAGAGGAGACCCGTGACCAGCAGTGGGACGTATAAAAGGATTGATGCGGATTAAACGACGATTTCCTGTTACGAGTTCGGTACCGTGGGCAACGGATTTAAAACCGGAATTTAAAAGGTATACTTACACAACACCGCCACCACATTGTTTTTTAAAACACTGAACCCTTGTTATAGTGTAGTAGATACTTCTGGCTATACATTGCAAATTGAATATCGGCAATAGGGCAGTATGGTCTTAAGTCTCCTTCGCAAATCATTAGAGACTGAGCAAGCCAGCAGTCCCCCTAATATATAGTCAGTATGAATTTCTTCAGTAGTTTACTAAGAAATCCGTTTCTTGTTTTCGATATTGTCCATTGCTTTGTAATGACCCCTAACAAGAATCACGACGACACTGTTGTTAGTCTTGTTCTTAAGTCGCACGTGGCCGCGCCCACGCGTATGCGCAAACGCGGTTAAACAAACGGTAGCTTGTCCCATTGTTTACACTACCACTGTCTATGGTAACGGCGACTTATAACCTTTTATTGCAGTGTTTATTTAGATTTCACATAGATTGATGTCCAGATTACAATTTGTTTATTATGATTGGTTCCCAGTTACGTTTAGGACCTACCTACGCAGCAACAAGCACGAGATCAGAACATTCATATATCATCGCTTACCTAACATTTTTGACGAAACTAAGTGTACTTGCTCAGCTTTCAAAAGCGAAGATTCTCCACTAGCTCTTGGTGGTAAATCGCCATCTTACTTACTTTAGTGAAATTACAGCACATGGGACTTGTCAACTCGTGGCAGGATGTCGAGCGCACAGGCAGTACCCTTAAGATCTTTGCGATTTAAAGCTCTGTAGTGTCACTGCAACTGTTATGGATAGGCGTATCGCTTACCACCAGGCGCACGACTTGTTCGTCTCGTCACTTGGTATTATTAAAAAAAACTGTTATATACAGCCACTCAGAGCTTTAAATCGCAAAGAGCTGAAGGGTACTGCTGCAGCGTCCGTCACCCTGAGATATAAAATTTACAAATCCCATATATGCCTCTAGTTTCACAAGCAACCTTACCCCATCAAAACTGGAACGCAGAAATGCGCACATTACTGCTTGGTGGCTGAATTAGGTAAGGTGGCAGCACTTACCTGGACGAGCTCTTTCACTACGAGCTATGCAGTTATTGGTCTGGATCTTCATCTTTAATTGCAGCACTTCAATGATAATCCGTAAATAACCTAAAGGAGTAATTTCCTGAGATTTTGCTTCTATGCACAATCGTCTACCTAATACAGACAGAAAAAGAACCATCGCAGCTTTCACGTTAGATTTAGTAGATTTATAGAGCAGTGCTTAACGCAATTTCTAAGTTTATTGAATGTCGATATGTTTGACCACTATGAAAGTCAATAATTTTTGTGAAATTATTAATACAAAGATCAAACACTCAGAAAAAATTCCTGGATTCGAACTAACGTCTTCTAGCAAAAGTGGGAGACGCTATGCCAACTAAGCCACGGAACGAACTAGCGGACTGACTTTTTTTCCGTAGCGCCATCTATGAGAAATCTATTTCTTCACTTAGCCAGGTATCTTTACAACTCATGTCTAACGGTTAATACGATGAGTTTATTGGCGAATCTCTAAAATCCTTTTCCGGCGGTGTCTGTATCGCCTTAGAGTGAAACCCGTTTTCACATTTTTTTCGCGGATGCCATGGACTCACACATAGACAACCACAAATTACACCCAAACTCACGAGAGAAATAGAATACATCACTTTTTGAAAAACATATAGTAAAATTATACATATATTTTATAGATAATATAATACACTGATTACTATAGGGTGTGAAAACATGATTCCTAAACATTGACTTACAATTATATGGACGTCGGGTCCGCGCTAAAAAGTGTCCGAACTTATAGGGCGTTAAAGTCGTATACAGAGCGTCATTCGCGCTTTAGTCTTCGTTTGTTCGACTGACAGCGAAGCAAGCAAAATTAGACAGTACTGCGATGACATTACAATTTAAATTCAACGTTTTAGATTTTTCATGTTCCTTTACATGTCACTACGTTTAAATAGGTTGACTTGGGACATTTTTTTCGTGGTTTATGTATTAGACCCGTCGTCCATTTATTTGTAAGTCAATGTTCCTAAAGGTATTTACGATAGAAACAAAACACAAACTCATTTCGAAATTTTACAAGAAAACCGCTGTATTCAATAGATATTTTACATACACCAATGATTAACTTATATCAACTGAACTAAATAGAGTACGTATAGTATACGATATACATTTTACAAATGGTTCTAATTTCACATGTAAAAAACTAAATTCTGAAATAAAACCAGTGTCCTGCCGCTCGACCCAAGCAAATCGACTCTTAAATAGGAGATGGGGGAAAGGGTTAATAAAAAAAAGTCCTAATTTACAAATTGATATGTCTTCTTTTATTCACAATATAATGTACTATTTACATTCTTTCGCTCAATTGCACAAACATTCATTAACTTGATTACTCCATTAAGTACCACGCTGTCTCTAATTTTGCTTTGATAAATAAACAACAGTACTATAGATAATGTAAAAATAATTTCTGCAACAATGTTTGTAATGTATACGATGTCAATGGCTGGTGCGTTAAATACTTATTGGTACGCTACCTACAATTACACAAAATAATAACAATAATGCATTTTTGTTACATTTAATCTCAATTTATATTGCGGCGGAAGAAGATGGAAGCGTCAATTTCGCCTCGCTGCGAGAGAATTCGCATTCGCGGGAATTCGAGCAATGTTCGAGCATTCCAGCGACCGCGTCTTGAGGCTGTAGTATTTCGTCGACGTTTGACGTCACACTACGCCTGCCTCCGCGCCACGAGCTCGAGCATTCTCGAGAATTCCACGGAAGACGCGTGACGTGATTTTTCTCGTGATCTACTTTGTACGTTACAGAATTGACCATAAAGTTATGCCATGTACAATATCGTTACAAAAATTCGCTTATATTCCGTTTCGCCGCAATATAAATTGAGCCTTAGTAAAAAAAATAAATTAATTTCAATAATAATGGAATAATTTTACATATTTTGTTGTTTTACATATATGAATAAACGGTGTGTTCAAAAACTAAAGACTTAGGGCGCCTTCACACTAGACGTTTTGAATTAGACTTTTTTTTCACCAACCAGAGGAACCAAGTGTAGAAGTGATTTATAAACAGAAAATATCAAGAAATGACCATTTGTTTCTCATTCATTTGTATGTTATTGATTTTCTTGTATTTTTTTATAATTTTAAAATCATTCATTATGGAACTCCCATAATTCGAAAACATTCGCAAAGTGTGTTAGGTGTAAAGACCAGAAACTAAAAAAAAATATAGCTCAAATAGGAAATTAAAAACATAAGTTTTTTTAAATTTCTTATTCAAATTATAACGCTAATTATGTATATCGTCACAATGTATAGCTTGAAATCTGTTCAATAAGATAAAATACACAAAAAACATTTCTATATCGACACGAATCCAATAATTAATTTGATATTTTAAACAAAACAATGTATATTTTCGATTCTTAGTTTTAGGTAAATTCTTAATAACGACTTGGTTTCAATTTAGAGAGCCCGCGAAGTAAATGTAAAAACATGGCAACTTAAAAACGTCAGTGTGGCCAGTGTAAAATATTATTTTATACAACACTTTCGAATGACTTTTTAATGCAATGATTGCTGTGGTAACCATACTGAGCGGGCGAGGGCGGGGTGAGGTAAGACGAAGAGGGAGGGCACATCCACGTCCGAATATATCGCAATCTTCAGAAATATTTTGTTTTAATATTTATTACATCTCCGACTTAATATAACTTATTATAATTGACTGCACCAATAACAGGACATCGAACACAAAAAAAAAACAGTTGCACAATAAAAATAATATTCGTTAAATACAATTCATTCGTACAGACATTTGATTACTTAAATTCTAAACCGTACATCAACTAAAGCGATTTTTAGCTGCTCTATATTTTGTCTCACAAGTTTCAAATGATTATGAACAGCAAGTTTAATTTCAAAAACATCGTTGACAAGTATCAACGTTAACTTGTTAAAAATAAGTGTACTTCACACCTGTGAGACAATCTAATTTTTACTCCGCGATTTTTAAATACATTTCATTGTTCATTCATATATTAAATAATTATGGTGCACAATTTTAAAAAGGGCACAATATATATAATTGTACATTTGATTTAGTTTTTAGTGGTGACATAGTAAAAAATATACACCTGGTGTTGTGTATTTTTATGACGTGAAAGTTGAAAGTGCTAGTTACCACACCATGTCCTATTAAATACATACTTAAAATGCATTGGAAAATACGCGAAGTTATTTTCAGGGATCCTAATTGTATAAGAAAACCTCTATATTCAAGGACAAAAATTAACATATTTGAGAAATTAGAGAAAATCAAATGTTAAAGTCATGCTGTACCATAATGATAACAAATCACGCTCGATAGAGGGCGCACATAGGAAGTCACCAATCACGTGCCACTATTATGACGTTATTCTTGTAAATTATCATTGGCTCTTTAGTAATGGTAGCATTAGGTATCTTTCGCATAGTCGCTAATTATTATCCTCAAATATAGTTTTTGACAGAAATTAGGATCCCACATTTTCCTAAACTACATTCGTTCTACCTAACATCTAGCAATATTTAATTTATCTATCCATAAAAGAAAATTTGATCAGTCTGTCGTTTGATATACGTTGGTAACTCCATTCGACATAATTTTTTTGGGGTTGCCATTAAATATTCGATCGTCTTGCCTATCCTGTTTTTTACAATAATTCGGTGAGAGCGTTTTGGTTAAAATATATGTAGACATTAAATCCTTATCAGTTAATTGAAAACTGGATATACTAGTTTTAAAAAAAATTGTTCATAAAATCAAATGTCAAATAAGTCACGCGTCTTACGTTACGTAAGCAATTAAATATAATATAATACTTGCATCCAATACCGTCCATAGACCACAATCGAATTTTTAACAACAAACCTACAACTTACCAATTATCATTAATGCAAACCATAAATAAATCTCGAGACTAGTCGACAAGGTCTTTGGCAATGATTTAAACAATTACTGGATCCATACAAAAATAATCGCTTCGAAAAAAAAACAAAGATGGCGACACGAATTAATTATTTACAAATTATTGTTACAAAATAAAAATATGTGTAAAATTATAATAAAAATTGTTAATGAAAATTTATCGAAATAATTCATAAATATGAACACAAAACTTGTGAAGTAACAAATAAACATTCCAGGTCATAAAATTAAAAACTACAAACTTCTCGACATTTTAAATAAAATAAAAAAATGTTGTCACGTTTTTAGTTTAGTATTGTACTTCGATAATCCAGTACAAAATCATTGTTTTACATTCATGCAGTTGTATAAAAGTAAAAATTGTTATTTTGTCTTAAAAAAGAATAAATAGGTACTATGCTTTTTTATATTTATTCTACATAAAGCATAACACTGGAAATATTCAAAATTACGACTGAAATTCTTTTTTTTTTTCATATAACAAATAAATGCCAGTCGAAATTTGGATACACGTACAAAATATATAATAATCGGAAATCAGAACAGCCAGATATTGCGAACAATCTAAAATATAGAACGAAATACGTATTAATTAATACAACTAGCACTAGCTCTGCCAACTGAGCTAATACAGATCGAGTCATCGTCCATTAGTTGGTAGGGCGATGACACTAGTTTGATATACAGACGCAGGTTTCACTCATGTCAAATCAGAATTTTTCTTGTATTAAAATTATAACAAATTGTACTACCACCTTACACATATTTTTGCCGCCATGCAGTAAGCATCTCCGGTTTTGAAGGTTAATGTATCAAGGTGACGGGCGCAGTGGCAGTACCCCTCAAATCTTCGTAATTTAAAGCTCTGAGTGACACTGCAACTATAATGAACAGGTGTGTCGCGTACTACCAGGCGCACGATTTGTTCGTCCCGTCAGCTGGTATCATAAAAAAACACTAGTGGAGTAATGTCACCCAACAATAAATTAATATCATGATAGTAAAATATCATAATATTCAATAAAATCAATTAATCAGCCATTACTTTGCCACGGTAGTGTATATAAAAAAAAATGAATGCCAGTAAAAACAGACATAATCGGACATATAATTCGAGCCACCTTACATTTTTTATTTTTTAGAGGGATAAGATACAAAAATATTGTTATAACGAAAGAAACCTTTTTTTTATAACTGAATAAGTGCGCATTAGACCTCCATCTCACATAATGGAAAGTGACACGCACGCACATACGCGAGCACCTAAATATTGCAAATTTACGCCTTAAAAAGGCCCAAATTATAGTGCTCAGGAATAAATTTGCGGGAATAAATTTCATTCGGAATATTTATTATTTTGAATATATTTTCAATAAGGACATAGGGTAATGACGTTATCTACGTAAAATTGCATATGAATATTTTTTGAATAAATAATCATATTTTTACCGACTTTTAAAAGAGGAGGAGGTTCTTAATACGATTGATTTTTATTTTTGTATTTTACGCAATTACTGCGGCATTTGTAAACCAATTTCGATGATTCTTTTTTTGTTGAAAACGGGGTACCTCAGTGTTCATGAATCCATTTATTGGATTTCATCTTGGCAAATAGACGTAATTCCAAAGATTTTTGGGGTCGGTTTTTCTCGTAAAATAATTATAATTATATTAGTTTAACTCTGTTAATGCAAGATGGCTCGAATACGTGTCGGAGAGTGTAAATATGTTTCCATTTTTTTTTTGCTTTTTATTTTTAATAATTCCTTTCTTTCAGTGGGAATTATTAGACACTGTTCATTACTTGTACTTTTGGGTAAATATTATTCTGCCTTTTCTAATCTCCGATAACAATACATTGCAAACATTATGCTCTCTATAAACTCCATCTATCTACACCACACTATTACAACTTATGCATAATTCAATTTTACGTTTAACAATAATTTACGAGAGTTCACAAACTGAGCAGTTATTTTATTAAAGCAATTACTACATATTAACTTATTGAGAGAGATATTGAACTCCAAAACAAATCTGCCCTCCATGTCATAACTAACACATCTGCATTTTGGTAACTTTGGGGATAATGGCGTCTAACATTTCATTTTCTAACAATAAAACTGAAACTAAATAAGATATTAAAAAACCAATTAGAGGGGGTTGTAGAGCTAGTTTCGCTGATCCAGATATGTTAATAACTCAATTTAGGTAGAATTCCGATCACGTTAGTTATGATATGATAAGGTAGACAAAAATATTGTTAACTGTAAATCCGGAATTGCATATTATATAAATTCTAACTTCACTACGACATAGATGTATATTACATCGTCGATGTGTTGTAGGAAGTGCGGAAGCGTCATTTGGAAAAAAATCAGGGGAAAATACTTTTTCACACAGTTTTTAAAATATTTACGCACTGTTTTTATTTTTATTCAATTTTAAAACAAAAAACTTAATTAAAACCAAAATTAAATTTAAAAAATTATTACCTCCGTGACCGAACGGTTATTATCCTAGACTGCCACGCAGAGGTCCCGGGTTCGATTCCCGGACCGGGAGAAATATTTGTACATTTGTTTGTGTTGTTGTGTTTGTCAGTTTGGATGTAATTTGCATAGACAACCGTCTATGTGGTATATACAGAGTATCCCTATGAGTGTGTGCGTGTTACTATTATTATTATCAAATAAAACAGGACGTAAATATTTTAAAACAGTCGTGAAAAACTAAAACATGATGCCCTGACAAATTTTTCGAAATTGCGCTTTCGCCTTTTCTACAAAACACCGACGACATTACAGTGCGATTCGTATATCATGATATACATAAGTACATATATATCTACAATAATTATAATTATTAGGAATAGATTCTTCCTTCACACCAGCACCGATATGTCGAAATGGACTATGTTTTCTATACACCTATAGTTCACTAATATTTTAGAATATCATTTCTTTACGTTACTAAGGACAGATGGCGTTGTTTATTATTAAACTTTAGTTATAAGTTTATTCTGATGTGACGTCATAATATGGCGTTTTCCGGTTGGTATTAAGTAACCTGTTCTACGCAATGTAACATACTATCATTTACGTAACGAATAATGCACGATGTCACTAAACGGAAATGTCGCGGTTTCAAAATTATACATATTTCAGAAACTTTAATGGCCATTTTACTAAAGTTGATTTTTCGTTGTGTAACGAAATAAGGGGATATAGGGAGTGGAACTCCCTGTACTAAAATGACCAGAGCAACGGATTTATTATTAATACAAAGATCGAACACAAAGAAAAATTCCTTCGACTGCAACCCGGGAACACCGTCCCCTTGCTCTTCCAAATGAGCTACAGGTCGAGATAGCAGGTCGACAAAACTGTTGTATATGTCTGTTATAGATGTTTGTATAGAGTTTTTTCGGCTATCGATACCGTAAGCGACACCTCTAAACAATTTATGAACCTTCTCACTCAGCTAGTAACTTTCCAATCAAAAAAACTTTTTAACCGACTTCAATAAAAGGAGGAGGTTCTCAATTCGACTGTTTTTTATGTATGTTACGCGATAACGCCGACAGTATTTGTGAATCGATTTTGATGATTCTTTTTTGGTGGAAAGAGTCCACAGTAATGGTCCCATTTGAAGATAATATTCCACCAATATAGATGGCAAACTAGGGGATGACTCCGGTTTCATCACAACACACGAAGCGGCGATGAATGCCGAAAACTCAGTACAAATATCTATAACAAAAACACATACGAGAATTTTGACGACTCGGTAACTGGACCCGTGGCTCAGAGCAATGCTACGGTGCAGCATAGACGTGTGTCCAAGTCTCACCGGGACGACGAACATTTTTCTGTGTGTTCGATCTATATATTCATAATCATAAATAAATGTAATTCGACGAAAAAACTTAAAATTGCCAAATACAAATTTACATTAATTCGACATCAATTAACAGTAGAAACTGAACATGAAATTAATATTTGTACATCTGCTTGCAAGTTCAATACAATGTACCTAATTTTATTGAAGACCTTTATCATTACTGTATTCTGGCAAATAAACGTATTCTATTGATTTGTATTTTTTTATTTATTTTAAATACAGTGATTCAAATTCATAAGGTCTGCTGGTACGTTCCGTAGGTAGCTCTGTTGGGAGAGCGTCACGCACGGCAATTATAACAAACTTGTGAAGTAATTTCACAAAAAAATATTTAATATCGTGGTAGATCGTCGCGATATTGAATAAAATTAAAATACAATAATTTTGATTTGATTTTTTGTTGTGCAATTCGAGTTAAAATCCTGCCATTTATAGATTTACAATTTGAAAGGTAACTTCCTTCCATGTTTATTAAAACAGTGATTTTCATGTAAGTTTTTTGTACTTAATTTTGGTGACAATTTATTTTTATTTAAATATTTATAGAATATCATCATGGAGTATTATTTGGTATTCGAGTGTGGTAACTTGAAATAGTCTTTAATATTTCACGATGTAAATTCGAATAATTAAAAATAAATAAATAATATAATAAAAAATGTCACCAAAACTGAGTACAAAAACTTACCTGAAAATCACTGAAAAACCAATGACAAAGCTTAAATGTTGCCCGTACAAGAAAACTTGCAAAATTCCCTGACGGCAGGCAAAGAAGAAACATTGATCTCACCGAAATATCCTATTAAGACGTACATCAGAATGAGAATTAGATTTAGAATTGACACAAAAGCAATTGGGGTGGTTACGAACTACAGACTTATTGTCTTAACAAATTACTCGCTTAATTGTCGAAGGAATGGCAAGTACTAGGTATTATGGAGACGAGTGAATATTATAACCTCTATTTGAGTTGAGCACCGCTTTAGGAAAAAAACGTAATTACAGTTTAATAAGTTTCTACAGTAGGTACGTAGTCTCTGCCTACCCCAGTGACAATAACAACTATGATTCAGCAATACTAGAAAAAGCGTAAATAAAATTCACAAAAATTCTTCCACATTACTACTTATGGGGTACAACTAGTATGTTACAATCGTTATTTACACTTGTTGTAACAGGTATGCCTATTGTACAAAGTCCTTATTTTTTAGCTGATATTCAATATATAAAACCAAAGACATTTTCCTATGGGGTGGGGTTTCCTATATGTTGTTAACTCACAAATAATAAATTAGCTGTTCTTATACATACATTATCTAGCCACCAACCAAACCACCAAACAAAGTTGATTTAGTTTTATGTGTTGATATCATCATCAAAGATCTTATCTAAGAAGAGCGTTGGTCTAATGCAGTTTTCATCACTATGTTTCTCTTCACAGTTGCCACTAAATATACACAAATGTACGTAATTTAGAAATCAAACTCATATAGGTATTATTGTATTTAAACTATTCAGTTTAGTAAGGTTTATATCTCTTGTGATAATTATGTAAAAGCGTTTGGATTGCGGAATTCGAAGAACATGCTTTACTTTTTAAACGTAGAAAACATGTTTATTTTCGGTATTTCAGAGGTGGCTTCACAGTAAAAGTTGATAAAGGAGGACCATATAATCAATCTAAATAAATATACATTATATATAAAGGGATTGAAGTCTAACATTTTCGACGCTAAAAGCTAATTGGGGTAACCTAGGGGTAGGTCTCACGTATTTCAGTCGAATTTTCGCTTGACATGTTCCGAACCAGGCCCTTTATTCGTTCTCCGTCTGACGTTCGATATGGTGGAATTAGAGGCACATGGGGCTTGTCAACTTATGTCTCAAGATGACGGGAGCAGTGGCAGTGCCCCTAAGATCTTTGCGATTTAAAGCTCTGAGTGGCACTGCAACTGTTGTGAACAGGCGTGTCCACCAGACGCAAGCAAAAAATTCGACTTTAATATGTGATATATACGGCAGTTTAGTTAATATGCCTGAGTCTCAAGAAGTTTTCTATAAATATTTATAATTGGTTAATAAGATCTACCGGGGTAATTGAAACTATCGGGCAATTGGGACTGTTCAAAATGGTTCAGGTAATTAAGCACTAAAACTACCCTGGAATGGCATTAAGCAAAATTTGTTACTAAATTAATTATTAATAATTTTGAACAGTCTAACGTGGTAGTCTTGGTTCAACAACGTAATGGGAAAATACATTCTTTGTGGTATAGGTATGCATGTATAAGATGTCGTCATCGATTGGGGTCTATTTTCCTTAAGAGACAATAATAAATACTATATATTTTCCTTGTGGTGTCATATATATATTATGAACAGTAGACAGACGGAAGAAAGTAGGTGACATTTACCCACCAATATGACGCAATAATGGCAATGTAGTGATATACCTACATTACCTAGTGGTTAGATAATGTACCCGCAAAAATTATCTAATTATACCTACATTAGCAGGTGGCTAAATAATGTGCCTACATTAATTACCTGATCATACCTACATTACTTGGTGGGTAAATAATGGAAGTATAAAAAATTACTTACATTATCTAGCCACCAACAAATATGTTACGTTTGTAATAACAAATTACGTAGAATTATTTGTTTGGAGTCAGTATTCGATTTTGTGATTGTTCACTAAATGATTATCACTTATTACAGATTTCTGATCATGGTTTGATTTCTTTTTTTTTCCGGTATGACTAGTCAGCAGGAGAAGATAACCGTGAAGATGGATTTGAACTATCCAGTGCGTGGAATCTTATTTCTTATTTTTTTATGTAAACAAGGAGGCAAACGAGCAGACGAGCCACTTGATGGGAGGTGGTCATTGTCGCGTCGACATTTGCATCAACAGATGAGCTGCCTATGCGTTGCCAGCCTTTGAGGGCCTATAAACATGTTTTTTGAAGAATCCCTTATCAAAGCGTAAAGGAAGGGTGATCAGGAGGAAGATCATTCCACATCTAGCAGGTTCGAGAAAGTAACGTGGTCTTACAATGCCAGGCATCTAAGATGTGGGGATGGACTCTACTCCTTTGGTAGAAGGTGCGATGGTGGAAACGAGACGGTGGCACCAGTTCGAAAAGCTCATCAGAGCACTCCCCATTATTAAGACGGTTGCAGAAAGTCAACAGGCACGGCTCTGCGTAAGCTAAGAGGGTGTAATACCGTCTGCAAGTTTGAGAATCTAGTGCTTACGAGAATGCTTCAGTTTCCTGTGTGCATATAGTGAGTGTGGTTAATCGGAAAAAAGTGAATGATGTAACTCTACAATGGTAACCCTACAAGTAATCGAGATGAAAATAGTCGTCGACAGCGAAAGAGGGTAGACAGATATATGTTCTTATTGCTGTTATCTGCCGCTGGCCAGTCAACCTGTGATCATGGAGGGTGTAAATCCGAAATATCGGGAAAATAGAAAGAAATCATACCGTGGTATGAAACCTGTAACTAGTGATAATTATTTAGTATTTCTTGAATAATTACGACGAGCAGGTATACGCAATCTTAAAACAATAATGCTTTACTTTACAGCGTGATGCTCTTTTTGAAGTAATAATATTCACTCATCTCCCTTATAAATGCACTAAGTTATTTAGGGTACAAAGACGAGATATGTTTACCACGAGGATTAGGAGACGACACAAATGATAAAATCGAGTTTTGATCAAGAAGCTCAAAGAAGTTATGGTCTTATGAATTCACTTTTATTTTAAGAGCTATGTGGGTGAGTATTTGAGCCAAATTCACAACAACTACTAAAAACCACAGACAACCAAGTGGCTAGAAAAAACTCTATCGGAAAATACATACGCGGTGGCAAAGTAAAATGTATTACAAGCTTGTACTGGAGACACATTTTCTTCGCTCTAATTCAAGGATTTTAGTTTAGTTAGGGTTGGCTAAGAATAGCCAACCCTACCGAACATAATGGATTAACGAGTTCTTATGTTTTCACGATTGTAACACATAGGAAATGAAGCTCCCACGGAAGAAAGAAAAGAATATATGGTCTGTGATTTTTCCGGATTTAAATCGCGTATATTTGTTTTTTCAAACAAAACGTCACTCACTCATGGAAGTCAATCTGAAAAATAGTTTCATTTCCTATAATGGATTAATTTAAAAATTGGTACACATAATTTGTGAGTAAACAAATTATGTGCGCGGGACTCTCTCTCTTTATCTATCTTCTTCTTCGCCAACTTTCAAGTCCATGGGCTCTTGAAAATTTTGAGAGGGGTCCATGACTAGAAAAAGGTTAAGAACCCGTGATCTAATTTCATCCAGTCAGCTAAGGAAAAAGCAGGTTAACAAGCAATTAACACTACGCTAACTCATTTTCTTTCGATTGTGCGTTTTTAATGCCACATTATTGAGTTAATTTAAGTTAAACAAAACAATACAAAAAGTAATAATCATATTATGAATGAAAGTTAAAAAAATATTGCAATTTTCCCTTTTATAAGCCACTAGGGAAAAGTTATAAGTTTTTAATTTGGCGTTTGGTTAATTGCTGGCGTCCACGTGATCTAAATATTAGCAATCAAAGGATGTATTGATAATTCGCAAAAGGAAAATTTATATAATCGATTTTTCCTAGATAATGAAGTGAGTTTTGTCTACAAAGGCGCTTTCTGAAAGATGTAGGAGAAACCAAATAAACTGATTTCGCGCCGTAAGCTAATTTGTAGTATCAAGAGTATCAAGGCGTCAACTTGTTGCAGTGGTTTAATATATAATAAATAATATTTTAACGTATTCTGATTTATAATTTGTATTATACATTTTTTTAACATTGTTTAGAAGTGAATTCAAAGACCATTTAGATAAAAAGATCCTCAATAAAGGTATAGAAGCTCGATCAAAAACCATAAACAACATCGCAAATACTAAAAAACATTACGAGCTTACAACACAAAGTTGGACGCTGATATACAATAAATTCTCAATCAAAATGATCCCTAGTTTTACGCAAATGGCACCTAAACATTTTTTCGTTGTTTTTGATAGTTTCTACTAGAATTTACTTCAAAATTAAAATTTTTGGTGTTGTCACCTCAGGGACGAGGAATTGTTGTGATTTATCACTACAATTTCGCAACAACAACAAGCGCAATAGAAAAAGTTTTCATTTTATAAGTCAATTATAGAACAATCTATCAGAAACAACGATAAAGTCTTTAGGTGCCATTTTCGCAAAACTATGATCATGTTAGTTGGCTCGTTATTACTTATCGGCATCCAATTAAAATAAAAATAATATAAATATTATTATTGATTGATACGTCGTAAAATAACGTTAAAAACAATAAATGTTTGATATATTGATTTTAAAAATAAATAAAATTATTATAATTATTATTTTTGCGGTACAGTCGTGTAGAGATCACGTTTTAAAAATAACAGTTAAAACGTCAACTCACCAATCGACGAATCACTATTTCTTTAACAAATTGAAATGCCATCTATTGGTATTTTATGGAAATTAAAAATGAAAGCTCCATTCGTTCTTAAAAAACAAAATTAAATTACTAAAACATTTTTTCTTAACACTCTTTTTGTTGTTGACCACAACTGTACCGCTTGGGAAAAAGAAATAAAAAAAACTGCATTAATTTAACCCTACATACCCTGGTACTGGGGACGAATTCCCATTATACATACAGCCTTCTTTCATATGTTATTGTCCATACCTCCTACATTCATTTTTTAAATATTAATTCCTATATAGTATCTATAAACTTACATCGTCATTGAGAGATGTCCTTAATAACAGAATTTCGATAATTCCAGTCAAGTGACATAAAAGATGCGTACAAAAAATCTTATACACAAAAAAGTATGTATAATTTTATTATTTTATTACAATTAGGTAGTAAATAAAATAATATAATTTGTTGTACAAAATATAACTTTCATAATACATTCAAAATATCTCTATTAACATAGAACTGTCATTAAAACATCTCCCAATACTTTTGCAATTAAACGCAGCCATTGCAATACGCCTAACACGAATAAATCGCGGAAGCGAGTTATTTTTACTTTTAGTCTGTTAATACCAAAATAAACTAAATACCATCATAGTACCAACAAAGTACCACATCCGGTGTAGTACCGTCAAAGTACTATCTATCACCATCTATGTATCTGAACTGTGTTACTATAACACCCTATCAAGTTCGACATTTGTATGAGTGCCAAGAAAATACCATCAAGTACCACATCTGTTTCGAGTACCGATCAGTACCATCAAGTTTGGTTGAGTATTATCAAAATTCCGTGAAATTTTCACACCATACCGACATACATTAATTTAGAACTCTAATGAACCAATGGCAATTTGACATAGAAAACTACAGGGCATCAATATCCGGTTATAAAGGTGGTATATTATAACTGTATCTTTAACGGATCATTTCTAAATTCGATTTTAAAGCCATACGACTGAATTCAACAATTAGTTTTGAAGTAGGAACTCCAAAAATTGCATATAAACCCATAATGTTACAGTGATGTTACATGGCACCAATATCCGGATATAAATGTGGTACACCAGAGCTTGTTTCCAAATATTGTAGTGGATCAGCTCTAAATTCAACAGCTTTTAAGGCCATGTGGCCATATATTTCTGCAAACCGTTTGATGCAGGCTGACCTTTGCAACATGTGCCGTGCGTCCGCAGAGAGCATTTCCGTGTTTGTGCATTCTGGACATTTGAATTTCTTGCGGGGTGTTACCTGGAATTATAGAGAAAAAACCATATTAATTTTGGAGGCAAAAAGATTAGGTTCATACAGTAAATCAGTATATGTGATAATATTCCTGACACAAAGTTCTAGTAGCAGTAGAGCTCTCTTTGAAAGGGTTCATATAGGGAAGTACTGCCACCATACCTATTCTGCCGTTATGCAGTAATGTAAGCATTACTGCGTTCCGGTTTTATTTATTTTTTATTTATTTATTGAGGTTCACCAGCAATTGTTACATCGATACATGTACATTTTACATTGGTAAGGGTGGTTAGCCAGGTGCACAAAGAAA
>NW_020653850.1:21720698-21754285 GCF_003589595.1 Hyposmocoma kahamanoa | reverse complement strand
TAATAAACACTTAAATAATAACATATCTTTGGGTTATCCCTACATAGTTTTTAATAAAAAAAGAAAAGTAATTTTTAAATTTTTAAATCTACTTATAATTACTTTATCTAGTAGAAATACAAGAAATACAAGATACAATTATTTGAAGATCCCAACGAAGGACTGAACCCCAGAGAGGTCCGAGTCTTCACGGATGGATCTAAAACAAACTCAAAAACAGGTACTGGGGTATTCTCAGAAGACCTCAATATCAGGATATCAGCACCGCTTGGTGACCACAACATAGTATTCCAGGCTGAATGCATGGGCATCAAGTTGGCGGCAGAAGCAATCATAGCGAGAAGAGTAAAGAACTACTCCATTCGAATACTCTCCGACAGTATGTCAGTACTTCAAGCACTGAATAGCTAATGACATAAACTCAGGGCTCATTTACGAATGCCATCAAGCACTCATGGAGGTATGTATACAAAACCACGTAACTCTTCAGTGGATTAAAGGACACAGCGGCTCACGTGGCAATGACGCAGCAGATGAACTAGCCAGGAAAGGGTCGGAGACGGACGCTGTAGGACCAGAACCGATAGTGTCCCTCCCCTGCCAATGGTCCAGAACAACTATACACAAAGGTACAAAATCTTCACATAATAATACATGGACCACCATTACGGTTTGTAGACAGGCGAGGGAAGCACTCCCAACGCTCAATGCCAGTCTATCTCGAATACTAATTAAACTTAAAAGGCAAGAGCTTCGCACTCTAACTGCCGCCCTGACGGGTCATGGTCCATACAATAAACACCTTTTCAATTTAGGTATCACAGACAGCCCTCTATGCAGAGCGTGCATGGAGAGGGAGGAAACGGCTGCGCACATCCTACTTCAGTGCTCCGGCGTGGCCAACTACAGAGCAAAATACCTTGGAGTGCCGAGGTCGCTCCCCGAAGTCTTCAGCAAACCAAGGAGGCTGCTGAGATTCCTGGAGGAGCTTGGGTGGCACGAGTAGGACCCTGCACCCACCACACGCAAAATAGGCGCTTTGTCGTCGAGTTGCGGATACCAGCCCGTTGCACCAAGTACCAAGTACTTTATCTAGTTTACTACGTTGTTATATTTGAATGTAGTTGAACCGTAACTTACTAAATTCTTGTTTATGGTTGTGAAACTCCAGTCTATTTGTTCTAATCGATGTTTTGTATCATTTACCTGTTTTATGACTGTTTGTTTCTCTTGAGGAAAGAAAAATAAAACAAAATTTAGTATCGTGTAGTCGTCAGCCGGAACACGTACAATGCAGAAATGTACTAAACCTCACAGGGCTATTTTTTGTTACCGCGAAACTTCTTACCGCAACATTGTTCTTGGTAAAATAAACAACTTTAACTTGAAATTTAGACAATTTTTTTACTTGCTGTTCAAACATATAGTGCAGATTTATGCAACGTTGATAAAACTAGGCCGAATCTTCACTAAAGATAGGTACTACTGTCTTAGGACAAAAGTTAGGTGTATTAATGATAGACATAACAACTTTATCATTGAAAAAAAGCGACCTCAAGAGTTTGCTTATCGTCTTTTTTCGATTTCCATCGGATACCCGCATTAGGTTCTGACTTCTCGGTGACAATGGAACTGTTCCTCCTTTGTACATTTCATTTTTTTTTTTCAGGTTGTCATGGTGGCGGCCATTTGTTGATTACATGTATTGAGTCAAGTGAAAAGTCGACTTGTATTTACGAAAAATAGTTTTTTTTATTTGTGATAGCTGAAACGAACCCAGAACAGACTCCTCGGCATCAGGGACCACCTCGACACCCTTTACAAAAAAAGAATTTTCAAAATCAGTCCACAATTGATGGAGAAATACCTATTTCTGTACACTGACATGCCTGTAAAATTTGAGGATTATTCTCGATTTTCATGGATCTCCTCATCATATTCTGACTTGGTAACAATGAGACCACCATGAGAGTGCACCCTTTCAAACAAAAAAAGAATTTTCAAAATCGGTCTGCAATTGACGAAGAAGAAGTCTAAAAACGTACATAAAACATACATACCACCACCTTTTGAAGTCGGTTAAAAACAAACAACCACACCAATTACCAGGTCTCAAATTATCTGTACTATGAACAACAATATTATCTCAATTAATCCAGAACACCAAGACGAGGGTCAATTTAGAATACGAAACGGGAGCCTCTAAAAAAACACCTTGGCTAAAAAATTCGGGTTATTACAAACAACCCTGTATACATAGGCCTTCTCTAAGCACAGTGTCACGGCTTGTTAGCCTACGCCACTCTGACCTAATGCGGCTTAAAAACTTCAAAAAGTTTTATGAATCTTCTTCGACATGCATATTTCATTTCCTTCAACGCTCAGACAGGGACAATTTATGCTACATTTTTTTAACAAGACGGAGTAAAATGACATTTTTTTGTAAATCTTTTAATAGTAGTGTAGTTGTTGTCGACATTTTTATCGATAGATTGTGAAAAGAGATAAAATTTTATAGAAACGCATAAAATGTGAATGTTACGATGCTCGCTTTCTTTCTTTTTACCGCATGTTTCACGTAATAAGGCCACATTTGCAAAATTACAACTTTAGGAGAGAGGTTTAACTGCCTCCATGGCCGCACGGTTCCCATGTTGGACTGCTACGCAGAGGTCCCGGGTTCGATTTCGGGCAAATATTTGCGTGGCCTGCATTTATTTCTCTCGTAAGTTTGGGTGTGATTTGTGGTTGTGTGTGTCCAGGCGCCCGCGTTACAGGGTTTCCCTAGTGGGCAAAAAAAGATTATTTGATTTTTCATTCGGGACTTAATCGTGAAGGTATATGTATTTATACACGATTAGTCCCGATTTTAAGATCAAATAATGTATGAAAATTGTGAAAGTTCAAATCAATGTGAGGTTTAAAGATTCTCTGAGCGATATTAGTCGATAACTTTTTTATGCTTAAAGAGGAGTAATAGTACAACATTGGGTGTTAAGGGCGGTAAATAAGTAATTACGTACTGAGTTTGTTAGAAGCCCGAAGCCGAAGGCTATTACCGCCCGTACTACATACAATATTTCTCATCACATTTGCGAGGAAATAGATACGACAATTTGTTTCTTATATGAATAAATATCGCTTCATAACACAACATTTACGCATTTTGCAAATGGCGGGTTTTTTTTAACAGATTGCCAGCTGTTCTTCCATAGTGAAAATATCTCGAACTAAAATTCATCTTTAGGCATAGGCATGAGTGAAATACAATGAATACTACACAAAACATTTGGGTGTGAAAAAGCTATGCTCTCAGTGGACCCCACACAATTTGACTGAAGCTTAAAAAACGGATCGCGTCACTTGGTTCAATGCCATGCTTACCAGATTCAACGAAAGGGCGTCAAATTTGGTGTGGGACATAGTAACAGGTGACGAATCATGGATTTATAGTTACGATCCCAAAACAAAGCAGCAATCGAGCGTATTGGTCTTTCGAGATGCGCCGAAACCAACTAAAGTGGCGCGCGTACAAAGTGCCTATAAGCGGCCACTTCCGCTGAGCAATTCTTCGAGCTATGTCGGTTACCTTAGTTCTCCTATGGATTTCCTCATTTCTGATTCCATCACGTAGGGAAATACCGAGCATCGCTCTCTCCATTGCCCGCTGAGTGATCTTGAGCCTTCTTATGAGGTCCATAGTGTAGGACCACGTTTCTGATCCATATATCATCACTGGTCAAAGACTCGTCTTGAGACATTGAGGTAATTTGGACACGAAGATTTTTTGTAGTTTCCCGAACGCTGCCCATCCGAGCTGGATTTGACGAGAGATCTCTTTCTCACAGTTGGACTTACCTAACTGGACTGCCTAATGAATACCACCAAGAGTGTGTTATTTCGACAGCTGGTCTCCTTATAACGAATTACACGACTTATTATTACAAAATGTCGTTAATTTTTATTACACAGTTTTTTGCTTTATATTCTATTAAAACAAGGTCATTATTGCGTAAGCGTAACTAGTATTCAATCGACAGTCGATAGAATATTTTGTCGACTGCAATCTCTAGCTGATTGTACGCTGGTAACCATTTTGCATATTGAACAGTAATTTTACGCCGTCTTGAGAAATAATAATACAGTAAATTAACGTCCTTATTAATATACATGATTCAAAGATGTTACAGAATAGAATAGAATGATTTATTTCAGATCACGATCCACATTGATCTTTTTTTAATTTTACTTCTTATGTCTTACTTTTTACTTTTAATTTTCTAACGTAGGTAAATAAGTTAATAGGTAATTTAATAGCAGTAGAGCTCCTTGTGAAAGAATTTGTCCAGTGTTGTACTGCTACTTCACCTATTTCTGCCGCCAAGCAGTAATGTTAGCATTACTGTGTTCCGATTTGAAGGGTAAGGGTAAGGTGAAATTACAGGCACATGGGACTTGTCAACTTATGTCTCAGGGTGACGGGTGCAGTGGTAGTGCCCCTCAGGTCTTTGCCATTTAACGCTCTGAGTGGCACTGTAACTGTTATGGACAGGTGTGTAGCTTATTATCCCCTAGTTTGCCACACTCGAAAGGTGGAATATTTTCTTTAAATTTAAATGGGACCACTACTGAGGTAACCTCTTTCCAACTAAAAAAAAGAATCATTAAAGTCGGTTCACAAATGGAGTTATCATAATTGCCTCAGTGGCGGAACGGTTACCAAGCCGGACTGCCACGCAGAGATCCCAGGTTCGATTCCCGGGCCGGGAGATATATATGTATGGCCTACATTTATTTATCTCGCGAGTTTGGGTGTAATTTGTGGATGTCTATGTGTGTGTCCATGGCACCCGCGACATAGGGTTTCCCTAGGGCGGGGCTATGTTGAGTGTGTGCGTTATTATTGTACAAAAAAAAAGCAGTACAATTGAGAACCTCCTCGTTTTTTTCAAGTCGGATAAAAGGGATTTTCTCCAAAAATAGACCTAAAAGGTTCTCAAATTTAGCCGATGACATGAGACATTTCAATAAGGATACGTAAGTTGTAACGTCAAGGCGAGGTATACAACTCATTGCGCAATATCCCAGAGTCCTGACTAGTTAATAAAATAATAACAAGGCCAATCTTACGGCCAACATACGGATGGACAAATGGGCAGTATTACATGTGTCTCAATTGGCCGATGTAGTATGTTAAATGAGGCATAGTTAAGATTGTTGTAAAGTTATCTTTATCAATTATTTCCTTTTCGTTTTGTTACAACGAAATACGGGCAAACTACCAATGCACTTCCAAAGTAAGTTTATGCTCAAATGTTAAGTAGCAATAGAGCCCTTATCTATTTCTACCGCCAAGGATTAATGTAAGCATTATTGCGTTCCGGTTCGGAAGGGTAAGGGTGCTGATAAAATTACAAGCACATGGTTTCCGGTTTAAAGCTCTGAGTGGCACTGCAACTGTTATGAATAGGCGTGTCGCTTGCCACCAGACACACGACTGGTTCGTCCCGTCGCTTAATATTATAACATAAAAAAAAATATATATAAAAAGTAAACTCCTGCTACGCGATATTCGCACGCCAGAATTGAAACATTGACATAACTCGAAAATGGCAAAAGTGCCAAGTAAGAAGCGACGTTTTCAAATGAACACTGGTCAGTTGTCCAAAACGACATTAAGTCAGACTCGGTGCAATGTTGCAAGCGCCTTTAAAAAAATTTTCAAAATTACGTATCTTGACTTGTAGCACTAACATAGAAGAAAAGATGCTGGTGAATGTCATCATTCAACAAGAACAGGTCACGATAAGTTCTTAAGATAATATAAGAAGAATAAAAATACAATAACTTAGTGGATTAAATTGACCATGATGTTATGACCACAGAAACTGTGAACTGGCAGTCTGTACAATCTCAATTTTGACAACTTTACAGGATGAAGAAAAAAATTGTTTGCGTCATTTATATAGCATCTGGTTTATTAAATAAAAATACGTAGTTTTTAAATATTTTTATTACACATGTACACTACGTATTTTTATTTAATAAACCAGATTCTATATAAATGATTTTTTCTTCATCCTGTAGTGTTGTCAAAATTGATATAGTACCGGTTGCCAGTTCAAAGTCGTGATGTCAACCGTGACCATGAGACCTGCAAAGGGCCCGAAACGTCTGTTTGTTTGAAAACAAATACACGCGATTTAAATCCGGAAAAATAGTTTCATTTCCCATGTGTAATAATCGCGAAAACCTAGGAACTCGATTAGTGGATTAAAGTTGTCTAATATTGCATTTTTATTACACCATATCTTTTGAAAGCGCGGGGTCAAGTTCAAAGGTCATATGGAATCACTATCGTACTACTACCCAATAACAATACGTAATAAGTTTTAGCTCTACAGCTCTTGTCAGGAATGAGATATGAAAAGACATTTTCGTTTTTATAAATTTAAAATGTTTAAGACCACTTTTCATTACATTGAAGCGGTGAAATAGTTTAAAACTATTAAATTGCTCGATTTTATGTCAATTTCAATAATATTTGACAGTTTGCGGAAAGTTTTTTTAATTCTTTTTTTTTTCATTCCATTTTTTAAATTACCTTACCACCGCCTGGTGGTTAGGTAATTGGCACGACTATTTTTCTCATCACTTGGTATTGTATAAAAAAGATAAACTTGACAAGTCCCATGTGTCTGTAATTTCATTCAACACCCTTCAACAAAATAGATAGGATAAGGTGCTTGCGGGAATTCTCGAGAATACGCGAGTATACTCCGAAATACGCGCTACCTAATTTTTGGCTCGTATCTAGCAATGTACGTTACAAAATTGAAATAAAAATCGTTATGCCTTATGGTGACAAAAAAATCGCTTCCATTCCTTGCCACAGTAATGTAAATTGAGCCTAAAAATGAAATATGAGCTCGTATGGTAATAATGATGAAGGAGCCATTTAACATAGCATATAAAATAATGCCTGCTTCCCAGTGGAGTACACACGGACAGCGAAAACTTATTCACTTTACTTATTTATGAATGCAGGATTTAAGTCTCCTGAGAAACGAATTCGCAATGCGAAATTTTAGAGAAAGGGTTCTACGACCGCCGTTGCCTGTTGTTATAACTGAGGGCGCTAGATGAGGAAGTTCCGGGTTTGATACAAAGTGGAATCAACTTGGGAATCGAATTTTTCTAAATTGATTCCGGTCTAGATGTTGTGGATAGGTTTTCGGAGCTAATTACGGAGAAAATCCCCTAGTTTGGGACCACACTAATAGCAGTAGAGCTCCTTGTGAAAGAGTTCATCCAGGGAAGATATGCCATCTTACCTATTTCTGCGGCTAAGCAGTAATGCTCACATTACTGCGTTTCGTTTTGAAGAGCAAGAATGCTAGTTAAATTACAGGCACATGAAACGTCTCGACTAATGTCTCAGGATGACGGGCGCAGTGGCAGTGCCCCTCAGATCTTTGCGATTTAAAGCTCTGAGTGGCACTTAAACTTTTATGGACAGGCGTGTCGCTTAACACCAGGCGTACGACTTGTTCTTCTGGTCACTGTGTATCATAAAAAAAACAACCAAAAAAGCCTTTTTTTGTTTGTTTTTTGTTTACTGTGGTTTCGAAGTTCCCCCATCTACTTGAAAGTTCCATTTTAAATAAAAAAGAAATCCTTTGACACGGAATTATTATTATGTAAAAAACTGACCTCTTTTACAAAGAACATCAAATAAATATAAGTGTAGAAAAAAATACCAGGTGTCATAACATCGGTAGAATCTGCATGGAATGCACTAGTTTTTCTGCCATACGGACACCTGTCCGTATTTTGGTCAGATTCTCTTGAAAACAAAGTTTTGTGTTTTGTGAACAGAAAATTTTTCACTTAAAAGCTATTTGCAATAGACAGCTAATTTTGTGAAAAGAGTTCTGTCGTAAAGATACATAACTCATAAACATAAGTAAAAAAAAAATCACCGCTAATAGTCTTTGTGGGTATCTTTAAAAACACAAAAAGTTGAATAACTTGAACCATCAATTTCCGGACCCCAATGTAAGTACTCAAATCGATTGGAAATACTCAACCCTACCTCCCCATTTAGTTTTGACCATCACTTCCGGGCCATCCTGTATATTTATTTGTATGTACAGTGCTTCTATTTTCTCAATGTCACTCGGTAATCCTCGGATTTCCGAATGTACACGAATATTAATTTCCATGCCCAGTAACTATTAAATTCAAAATATGTAATGATTTGAATTTCGAGTAACGTACTTTACTGTTGTTTTGATATCCGTGTGAACTATATAGAGCTGTAAAACTAATCCCCTATTTTTAATAAATATTTTTTTTAATAATTCTTTACTGTTCCCATTGAAACATCACAAGCTACAGAAACACGTTTACGGCCTTTTTGAAAATAACTATTGCTGTTTTTCTTGAACGTATCGGCTTCTTGTAAAAAATACAAGTACACTCTGTAAATTATCTGTCGTGTGACTTAAGCGGCTTTCCTCCCGTTGGATAGTAATTAAAAAATGTAATAGCAACTCTACATGCTTCCAAGTCGACTGAAAGCGTACGGTCTGTACCAAAGCCAAAGGGCAACTGGATAAAACCCAACGACAGCCGAAACACGAAGTTAGCTGAGGGACATTGCGAAAGTACTAGACAACGCGCCTCTCTCGATAATACATACACACGTATGTAGTTCTGGGAAAAGGAAGCAAATAGCTATGAGATAACGAAACAATTTTGTTGTAATACTACCCAAGGTCAAATAATCTTTCTTTCATAGTATGCAAATTACACTTGAAGTCGTCATATTGATTAAACTCTACTGCCCGTTCGTAAGACAGTTTCCTCTGAGAAGAATGAGCACGAAACTCTAGGGGTTGCTCTTAGGGGTCATACTTTTCTTAGGGGTCTCTAGGGGTTATACTATAGAAAACATTTATCATTTACAATACTTATTTCAAACATCTTCGATCGAGAAGACCTGCAAAATCCAAACGGATCGCTACCACGGAATTTTATCATCCAAGTACGCAGAAGCTGCTATAATAGCCTTTAGAATAAAGTTATTGTTTCAATATAATTTTAACCCCACGCAGAATACAACAAATCCTAAAGAGAATACCTCTAATGTAAGTCCAAGTCAATGACCCACAATCTTGTTTTAATCTTATCATGTAAGGTAACTAGAATTAGCAATGTCGTCGAGTCGATACAACGTTGTCTAGCAACAATCTGTTCGCCTAGATCTACTATCTTTTGTGTATGATTGTAAGTTTTAACACGTAGGTAATGAACCTATATTATCGGATTTAAATCGCGTATATATTTTAACTGGCATCAAAAAAGGAGGGGTTCTCAATTCGACTGTATTTTTTTGTATGTATGTTACGCGATAACTCGCATTTGCGAACCGATTTTGACGATTCTTTTTTTGATGAAAAGAGGGTACCTCAGTATTGGTCCCATTTAAATTTGAAAGCACAAAACATGGGGATGAACCCGCGCTCTTTGCGGTAACCAATTTCAATAAAACTTTTAAAACTAAATTTTGATGTCGGGTTTTTTAATAAAAAAAGTCAGCCGTGTGGCGTGACCATGGGACCTGCAAAGGCCAGAAACGTTTGATTGTTTTAAAAAAGAAATACAGGCGACTTTTTATACATGACATGCAGATGACTCCCATTCCACCAGATGTAACATGAAATCCAAACGTGAAGGAAGCTAGTACAGTGTTAATATAATCACCACCCTAGCCACCTCCACCCTGCATGCGTACAAGATGCCTCTTCACGCCTCGTTTGAAGAACCCCATATCGTAAGACGGAGGGAATACGTGCACTGGAAGGGAGTCCATTTCTCAACTGTGCGACAGAGGAAGGTGCCTCCAAACCTTTTAGTTCTCGATGGAATTCGGCTCGTTGTAAAACGATGGCTACGAAGGCCAGCACGCGTGCTTCGGAGCAGGAAAAGGGAGGGTGGGATAAGGTTGAACAGTTCTTCAGAGCACTCGCCATGGTACATCCGATAAAAGTCCCTAAGTTATGTAACGACTCTACGCAGTTGTAGAGGTTCAAAGTGTGATGAGACCTCTTCATCGCCAATGACACGTGAGGTGCGATGCTGCAAACTGTCCAAGGCATCGAGAAGGTACTTGGCGGAGCCATCCCAGAGGTGCGAACAATACTCAACGCAAGACCTAACTTGTGTTTTGTACAACAGCCATAATTAGTCAGGCGTGAAGAAACGACGCATCTTGTTCAGGACACCCAGTTTTCGTGAAGCTGTTTTGATCACCGTTTCAATGTAACTCCTTGGGTTCAGATCGCAGCAGCGCAGAGAAAGCGCGGAAAGGAACAGTGTCAATTTTGCCTTAAACGCGCAGACCTGGATTTTTGGATCCCCAATCATGTATGAGGTCCAAAACCCCATTGAGCCCGATGACAAGATCTGAACGCTCCCTTTCGGTTTCAGCGCGTCATCAGGCATCGTGTGGCCACAGTAAGGGAGAGTTGGTGGTTGTGTGTTGCAGTCGTCGAGTCGGGAGTTAGACGCAAAGAGATTTGCAAGGAGATCGGCTTTCTCTTGCGGCTTGTGGGCTAGACTTCCGTCAGAGCATCTCAGCGGGGGAGCGAGGGTAAGCAGAAGTTTGAAGTAATGGTTCTTGCAAGACGCCAGTAGCTACAGCTGCCCGTAGGATGCGTTAGAAGCTCTTGGCCAACTTGTGCAACGTGCTGAGCATGCGGTCTGGTTCTCCGATCCGTGCTTTCATTTTCTACGTGTTAAAATTGAATGTGTAACAATCGCGAAAACTTGAGTTTTAACACGATTATTTAGACGAAAGGGGACTAAATGTGACATTGCAATAGGGCTATCAGCGCAAAAGTGGTGTAACCCGCATTCATTCTTTTTTGGAATATTAATTTAAATAATACTAAAGTACATAATTGTTTTGTATTTGGATGTCATTTTCATGTATAAAAAATATTAATAAATAAATAATTTAAAAAAATTGAACGCTGCTCCTCACACCTTTTGTTCCGATAACCACAATTGTTTTTAAGCGCTTTTGAGTTTCATAAAAGAATCACAAAATTAATTGTTATAATATGATCTTTGAATGTTCTTCCGTTTAATTACATACGAATTTCAACCAAAAGAGCACCTTATCGCCAGTGGAATAGTTACATTTTCAAAAGTTTACTGTATGGAACTGACCTAACACCACATTAAAATTGGTACTGTATTAACTCGCATAACTTCCATTACTCCATATGAGTCTATTCTAGAGAAAGAACTAAAGAAATCTCATATCTGTAAAATCCGCAATATTGGAAGTAAATTTCATAGAAACAAGTTGCTCATAAACAAAACATACTGAAAGCAAACGTAAGAGAAGGAAGGCTGACTAAAATAGCTCGCAGTCCACAAATCAAAGGCGGCATGATTACACACTTGTGCGCACGCGCAGCGCAGGACTGTTGATTGGGATCAATTGAATAGCGATCCACGATTGTGGTGTTTATAATATTGAAGCAACTTTATTGGAATGGTATAAACAAGCCTAGGACTAAAATGCTGCTTTACCTTTGGCTTTGGTGATGTTATTTATTAACGATAACAGTGGCTCAGTGTAGCCAAAGGGATTTGAAACTAAGCAACGGTTCTCCTACTGAGATACCACCGCTTCTTTTCTTATCATGACAACCGTACACAATATTGAAATGATTCATATTTAATCCTTATCAAAATCAAAATAAATGTACGTCATAGATAAGCATATAACACTTGACACCGTCTATTAAGCAATCTGTACACTGCTATGGAAGGGCGTGTCGCTTATCACCATGCATACGACTTGTTCCTCCACACGTACAGGGTCAAGAGCACGTCAAACTTGACAATTAAGACTTAAATCCAACTCCATGCTTATATGAAGTGTCAAGCTAGACGTGCTCTTGACTGTACATAAAAAAAACACCACTACTCATACGTAACGTAGATTCCCCTTAGAGGATTTGTAAATAGAAATTTGTATACATTGAACAATATTAATAAAATTATCATATAGGAAGAACCTGAAAGAGGAAAACGGATCGCTCCCATAGATTTTTGTCATCCAAGCACTTTTAAATGGCAAATATTTAATAGAAACTTTAAACTTATTACCATAGAGATTTGATTGGTCCATTCGCTGTGATATTTCCAACCCGTTGTATTATCCCACACGTGGAGCCGAGACGGGAATCCCACTATTCGATCTGGGAATTCGCGCCACACGTCGTAACTATAAACAAGAGGAAAATGGTAGAGTACTTTCAAGGTCATGCTTCTCTCGTTACACATTTGCGAATAACAACATTTTAATTAAATAAACCTAAAATTAATTTAAATGAAGCATACATATTTAAGTTCGTTAGAGAAAAGTCAGCCAGCTAAAGGTAGAAAGCTAGAGAACATCTAGACGCTAATATAAAGATGTATTTTCACATGTGATACCTTGTTACATATTTCTGCTAAGGAATAAAGTCTCTCACCCAAACTCAAGCATTTATGAAGTATTATTCTGCTAAATACCAACTGGCCGTGAAAAAGCGTGTCAAGAGGCTTACAGGTGATCGGCTAGGATTTAGTAGAGGCGACGCCATAAAGCCTTACACACTGCCGTAAAGTTGCCTGCTTATCGGTGTTCTGCAGGATATATCACTAAGAATGTGACCATCGGAGGACTAAACGTAGGCTGGGGTTTCACCTCTATGTTGTGGATATTCCAAAGATTCCCACGAAGCTTTACGCTTCCATATTTATATGGCGAACGGCTATTGAGCGGAATTCTTTGCCTGCAGACTTATTCCCTGATCGTTATAATTTGGCCCTTTATAAGGCGAGAGTTTAGAAGGCATTATTTAGCTGTGCATGCTCCATTGTTGACTTCATCGTCACTTTCCGTCAGGTCAGATGGAGGTCAAATGCGCACTTATTTTATCATAAAAAGAGAACTACGACCGTCTACACCTTAATGCTTACATTTACAAAAGCGTCATTTCTTCAAATCACTTACCCAAATTCAAGTTCGTCAGGCGTCAGCATAGCTATGTCGTCGTCAATAGTGAGCTGACACTCAGTCTCGATCTCGTCGTACGGGAAGAATCTGTTCGACAGCTTGTTTTCTTTGGTTCTTATCACTTTTAAAGGCTTATTTATCACTGGCCACTCGGATGCTGGAAAGAGAAATTAAGTTAAAGGATTGGTTGACCAAAGTTAATTGATCTATGGTGTTGTTGTTTATGGGATCATCAGTCTTGTGAATGTCAAAATTTGAATTCTATAATGCGTACATGAGCAGTGTTCTGCATGAATGAGGCAACCTACAGAAAATTAGAAAATGACTCATGAATACAGTTTTATACCTTGGAACATGAGGTTTAATATTATTTTTAAACTACTTCAAATAAAGTGTCACAAAACATGTCAAGAAAGTACTGGTCCCAAATGTGTTTTTTTATAACATCAAGTGACGGGACGAGCAAGTCGTGCGCCTGATGGTACGCAATACCTGTCCATAACAGTTGCAGTGCCACTCAGAGCTTTAAATCGCAAAGATTTGAGGGGCACTGCCACTGCGCCTGTCACCCTGAGACGTAAGTTGACAAGTCTCATGTGCCTGTAATTTCACCAGCACCCTTACACTTCGAAACTGGAACACGGTAATACTGACATTACTGCATTGGCGGCAGAAATAGGTAAGGTAGTAGTTCCCTGGACGAATTCTTTCACAAGGAGCTCTACTGCTGCAAAACGTATTGCAAACGTGTTGTACGGTAATGAGTCTTTGGTGAGACAGAAGAAGTACGAAAGCAGTGAAAGCTGTAGAAATGAGAAAAGGGAAAGACCTGCTGCTTGCGCCCATCAGTCGCGCGCGCAATCGCGCACTCCAACATGTTCCAGGTTCACGCGGTCTATCCTGCGCTATTAGCCTTTACACGCACGCTGTTTTCTTTGTAACAACAAACACGAGCAATCGCGCGCGAAAGAACGGTAGCCTAAAAATTCCAAACAGGTAATCGCGCATGGCTGCGCGTGCAGGCTTTCCCGTGCGCAATCCCGTACGCTCCGTGTAAAAGGGGCTAATGATTACGTTTTGCTGAAGTCAAAATGCTTGGTCATATTATTCTATTACAATAATGGCGATAAGGTAATGATAATGTAGGTATAACAATAAGTACCTAAATTTGATTCCAATGTTGAAATTAGTATCGTACTGTATGTCTGACAAAAGTTTATTGGGTATATGATTTATTTACATTCACCTAACTGAAAATTTTAGTAACTGGGTTATAATTTCTGTTTTGTTTTCATATTTCATGTTATTTTAGTTTGTTTAAGGGCACGTTCCCATTATGTCACGACGATAGACAGTCGTGCGTTTAAAGTGTCGTGTCACAAATAGTAAAACGCGATTAACCATCTTTCACGACTTTTTTGACGCTGACAGACTGTCTGAATGGGAAGAGCTATAACGACTGTCGTCCGACTACTACTAGTGATAAATAAAACGTCACGATAAAAATGTGACAGCAGATAATCGTAGCTTCAAACAATTCTGTCATGCAAACGACAAGGCGGCTGCCGTGAACCGATGAATTGTGGTCACGATCTAGTGGGAACAGCTAGACACGACTGTCGTTCAACGATAAAATAAACGTCCACAACACAGTCACAACAAATAGTCATGTGGGAATAGGCTAGACGCCATTGTCGTTCAAAAATAAACATAATTAAATAAAATTAAAATCATATTTCATTGAAATGAGATATCAATTTTTTTTAATAAAGACTCTGGACTCATTATCTATTCATTCAGAATTACACAGGTCAAAGAATGTGACAGATTATTTAATACACCGTACTGTCTTACAAAAATAAGACTGCTGTTACTTGGTTGAATAATAGATGATTAAACTTCTTTTCCCTAATGTATTATTCATTATGAAAATACGATTTCACTTTATACGTATTTTGTAAAAATATGTTAACCACCCTTATATGTATACAGGTTGTAATTTTGTTGATATATTGGATTTCGCATAAACATTTCTATTTAATTATTAATAATAAACTGATCGATACTGATACTTAACTGCCTCTGTGGCCGAACGGTTACCATGCCGGACTGCCACGCGGAGGTCGCAGGTTCGTTTCCCGGGCCGGGAGAAATACAAATATGGACTACATTTATTTCTCTCGTGAGTTTGGGTGTAATTTGTGATTGTCTGTGTGTGTCCATGGTACCCGCGACACAGGGTTTGCCTAGTGCGGGGCTATGTTGAGTGTGTACGTTATTAATTAACTACAAATCTTTTGATATATACATCACTTAACTTCAAGATTTAACAGAGTAATGACTAAGATTGTCAAAAATCTTTAATGCTCATTACCTCGAAGCTGTCATTGGAACAAATATGCAGAACACCCTCCATGGTCTGATTTTATATAGGGTGGAAATTTAAGACGGGTCAGCAAGGGCAGCTATGTTATTCGGCATTGCTACAGGAAAACAGCCCTCGAAAACTGTCCATGAATTTTGAAGATATTTCCATTGGTATTCACAGATTTTGAAGAAATGGTCAGCAAGATAAAAGCAATTTTCACGAAATTTTGTTTTTATGCCTTCCGATTCCTATTTCTGGTAAATCAAAAGTCTCTACAGGACCAACTGAGGCTAGAGAAATGTCAACCACCGCCAAAAACTTGAACATTATATATCGTAGTGACATTTAATAAATAATACCAGGTTACACACAAGGAATGTAATATATTGACAACGTAGTATGTATGTATGAAATTTCCACCCTGTTTAGTCCAATAGCAAGTAATTTTTTATGATATCAAGTAATGGGACTTACAGGTCGTACGCCTGGTGCTAAGCGACACGCCTGTTCATAGCAGTTGCAGTGCCACTCAGAGCTTTAATTCGCAAAGATCTGAGGGACACTGCTACTGCGCCTCCGGAGACATAAGTTGACACACCTCATGTGCCTGTATTTTCACCAGCACCCTTACCCATCAAAACTGGAACGTAGTAATTCTCACATTAGCAGCAGAAATAGGTAAGGTCTCTTTCACAAGGAGCTCTACTGCTACTAAAAATATATTTCGCCGTCCATTCTAGCTACTTTATCAGGGGCATTCATAAGCTTCTCCAGCAGCAGAGAGCAGTGTATAACTACAGCTTTCTAGAACCATCTTTTTTTTTTGTAGAAGCTTACGCTTTAATATTGAATCATTCCAAGCGCGTGTCGTCACTCACAACACGAACCTTAGTACCTTGACGAGCGAAGTTTAAGTAAGTTTTAAAAATTAATATCATTTAACGAGTTCTCTGCGTAACTTTTATGTAATTTATTGTAACACTTGCATACCTCTACCGTCGGTCACACCAGTTCTGTAGGCCAACAGGTATACTCAACAACAAAGGTACGCCATGTAAAATGCCTTAGGCTCAATTTATATTGCGGCAAAACGGCAGTGAATTTTTGTAACGTTATTGTACATAGCGTAATGAACTTTATGGTCAATTGTGTAGCGTACAAACTAGATACGAGCCAAAAATCATGTCGCGCGTCTTCCGTGGCGCATGCTCAAGAATGCTCGCGCATTCGTGAGAATTCCGCTGCCATCGGCGACGTCTGACAAATCCGCGGAGTGTGGCGTCAAGGCAGGCGCATGTTACCAAATGAGCAGCGAGAGAACTTTTAAAAAAAATATATTTATTAAATTATAAGTATTTTACAGAGATGTGATGTCTATGAGTTAGGAAATAGTAATCAATTACAGTTCTTATGGTTTAAGATTATATAGTAGAAAAACGATGAGATAGTTAAACATAATTAGTTAAGTAATACATCATTAGTTAACTATTGTGAAATGGACCTTAGCATTTCCTTAGTGAGTGTTTACATGATTAGGTGAGTATGTTTACATTCGAAATACTTATCTAGCTATTGATTATACATTGTATTGTATTTATATAACATATGTATTGTATTATAATATTGTATTATATAACACGCAGTGTGACATCAAACGTCGACGAAATAGCACATCCTCAAGGCGCAGTCGTAAGAACCGTTCACAGACCGTTCCATTCCACCGCAATATGAATTGAGCCTTAAATATTAATTACCTTAACACATCTGATCAAGTCTTAAAAATTATATATTACATGTTATTATTGATATAAGTATCAAACAAACACAAAGAAAATTTCCTTCGAGCCAGCTGTTCATGAGTCTATCCGGGTCGAAGGAGACCAGCGACTGTTGCCTCAACGTGGCTACCGCTCTGCCAGCTGAGCTATAGAGCGAATCAGCAGATCTTACGAATTTTTCTGTGCTTGTTGCGGATGTTTGTATTGGGTTTATACGGATCTTTTTGCCACAGCGCCGGTGGGAAACTTATGAAAATTTCTTCACTCAGCTAAGTACAATAATAATAATTAATAATATTCATAAAAAACCAACCTCAACTTTGTGGGATTACATCTACTTGCCAAGTTTTATTGCAATCGGTTAACGTAAAGAGGGTGAAATCCTATAAACCAGATTCATTCCCTAATTTGCCACCCTTAGAGGTAGAATTATTTCCAAAAATAATTGTCGAAAAAAACGGTCCACAAATCATCATGTAATCACGTAACACTAAAAAATACAGACGAATTGAGAACCTAGTCCATTTTTAAAGTCGGTTAATTACACACATCAAAAGATCAAGCAAGTTTTTGCAAACTACTGAAAATATGGCGTTTTTAAAAGATTTTTTTAACGCTAACGTATTTTTTTTTTGGTCAATTCCATTTTCAAATTCAAATTATAAAACTGACCAAATAAAATGTATGGGTTTAAAAAAAATAATGGACATTTTTGGCGTGCGTCATATTACATGGTTCAATTCGGAATTTTACGTTCTATATCGTTAAGAGTCTATACTACCTAACATTGACTTACAATTATATGGACGTCGGGTACGCGCTAAAAAGTGTCCGAACTTATAGGGCGTTAAAATCGTATACAGAGCGTCATTCACGCTCTAGTCCTCGTTTGTTCGACTGACAGCGAAGCAAGTAAAATTAGACAGTACTGCGATGACATTACAATTTAAATTCAACGTTTTAGCTTTTTCATATTCCTTGACATGTCACTACGTTTAAATAGGTTGACTTGGGACATGTTTTTCGTGGTTTTTGTATTAGACCCGTCGTCCATTTATTTGTAAGTCAATGCTACCTAAGCTCGAATTCAATTTTTTCCCGTACTAATACGGTTCATTTTGCTTGGGTCGAGCAGCAGGGACACTGGTTTTATTTCAGAATTTATTTTTTACCAACAACATTAAAGCCATTTGAAAAACATGTACATAGTATACGTGTTCTATTTAGTTCAATTTAAATAACAAAATTATTGGTATATATAAAGTACTTATTCAATACAGAGGTTTACTTGTAAAATTTCGAGGTAAGCTTGTATTTTTTTATAATGAAAATCTTTAGGAATCGTGTTTTCACACCGTATAGTAATCAGTGTGTATCCTCAATTTTACTATATAATTTTTGCTAAGTGATAGATTCAACACTTTCACTGCTATGCGGAATCAATTAAAGCCATTTGCTTACAATTACAAATATAATGTGAATTTTAGTTGAAAGATTTGGTATTTCATTTTTTTTTTCTCTTTTGTTTTTTCAAATCTTAGTATTAATTGAAAATTTGACTGTTGTATAACATCTCAGAAATAGCTTAAGTAACGTCAATATAAATGTTAAAAGGTCAAACTTTATAATTGGCTTTATAAGTTTTTAATCTACAATTGTATAGAAGATGTAATAGCTGTTAAGTTTGCATATAAATAAATAAATAAATAAATAAATATGGACGTCGGGTCCGCGCTAAAAAGTGTCCGCACTTGTAAGGCGCTAAAATCGTATATAGAGCGCGACACTCCGCTTTAGTCTTCATTTGTTCTACGGACAGCGCGATACTGCGATGACATAACAATTTAAATTTCGAATAGGTTGACTTGGGACATTTTTTTCGTGGTTTTTGTATTAAATCCGTCGTCCATTTATTTGTAAGTCAATGCATTTGACGTAGTATAGACTCTCAAGTGAACGTGAACTATTTGTAATCTGCTTGTAACTCTTTATCATAAAATGACAAGGCAACCTATATGTGTGACGTGTGCCACATGTTTTAACAATAAATAACAGATAACCAGGCGTAATAAACGTGACAGGGCATTTACTGCGCGTTAACGATCTGGTTTGATTGCTCATCTGCTTTTAATATGTGTCTACCGGAGATCTTACTGGAATATAATCATGCGGCTTATGGATTGCACATTTAGTAACAGTAGAGCTCCTTGTAAAAAGTTCGGCCAGGGAAGTACTGCCACCTTACCTATTGCTGTCGCCAAGCAGTAATGGTGTTCCGATTTTCAAGGGTGAGGGTACGATGAAATTACGGGCACATGCGACTTGTCAACTTATGTCTCAGGGTGACGGGCGCACTGGCCTTCAGATCTTTGCGATAATAATATAGATGCGATATAAATATTTCGCCTAGCCCGGGAATCGAAGCTGGGACCACTGCGTGGCACCCCGGCATGGTAACCGTTCGGCCACGGAGGCAGTTAAAGTTTGCGATGTAAAGCTATGAGTGGCACAGCAACTGTTATGGATAGGCGAGTAGCTTACCATCAGGCGCACGACATGTTCGTCCCGTCACTTGATATTAAAAAAAAAAAGATATTGAAGTATTGATCAGTTTAAATTTTGCGATAATCGGTTAACTGCATTTAGGAGTAACTTATCTAAACTTATCAAAACTAATATTATCTAATACATTTTTTTTGTATATACCTACCGTGACCATTTTTTTTCCTTCAATGCGAGACGCGTGTGAGTTTATTCTTATTTTAAAAATAAACCACATATTTATGATAGCTACGACATGTTTTTTTTTTATAAAATAGAAGTGCACATTTGACCTCCATCTCACCTGATGGAAAGTGACAATGAGGTCGACGATGGACCATGCACACCTAAATAATGCCTATTCACACTCGCCTTGAAAAGGCCTAAGTTATAACGTTCAGGGAACAAGTCTGCAGGCAGGGAATTCCACTCCATAGCCGTTCGCCATATAAATGTGGAAGCGTAACGCTTCGTGCGAATCTTTGGAATATCCACAACATAGGGGTGGAACCCAAGCCTACGCCTAGTCCCCCGGTGATGGAAAGGGGAAGGCGGAATTAAATCGTGTAATCCCATCGCGCACTCTCCATGATATATCCTGTAAAATACCGACAAGCAGGCAACTTTACGGCGGTGTTCAAGGCTTTGCAGCTTCACCTCCACTAATTTCGAGTCACCAATAAGCCTCTTGACACGATTGTCAATTGAATCCAAAGTGGCCAGTTGATACGTAGCAGAGCCATCCCAAAGGTGGCAGCAGCGGTAGCAGTACTCCATGCACGACCGGACTTGTGCTTGGTACAGCTGAAGCAACTGTCCCGGTGTAAAGTAACGCCACACCCTGGAAAGGATGCCAAGCTTCCTTGCTGCATTGTTGCCCATGGGTTCAATGTATCTGCCGAAGTTCTAATTGGACGACAGGTCCATTCCAAGTAGCTGGAGGCAGTCGGCTGTCGGTATGGATATATCACGAAACTTATATTTTACGTTTTAAAGCCATTTTTAAAATTTATTGTCACGTGTGTCCCGTTTAAGTATTTTGGGGTCTGCGGGATAAGAAGCTTAAAAGCAGGACTGTCCCGCTCAAAGCGGGACGTATGGTCACGTTATTATACCGTCCTTTGTGTCGAATACACCATAAACGGGGCCAATGCGCAGTGACTTCAAAGCGCTCGTCAGCTATCAATGCGAAGCAATACATTGTTGTCGGGTAAGCGGTGCTGGCTTACGCCTAACCAATACTCCGTAATGTGTATATACGTGCTAGTTTTTTTTATAAAATACGTTTGGTGTTTTGTCCGTGATATGTGCCCCAGAAATGTTACCTACATAACATTTAACACGTATTCAGTAATTTTGAGGTAAGTTTTTTTTACTCAATTTTGGTGACAATTTTTATTATGCAATGACTCGAATATATTATCGTGAAATATTAAAGAATATTTCAGGTTACCACACTCGAATATTAAATACTACTTCATGATGATATTCTATAATTATTTAAATAAAAAGAAATTGTCACCAAATTGAGTACAAAAAACTTACCTGAAAATTACGCTATTCTAATTTGTACATCGCTTAGATGACGACTGCACAATGTGCGAAAAATCTGTATAGGTTTTTTTTGTTTTGTTTTGTCAATAATTGTAAGTTTAAGAGTGAAATAAATAAATAAATATCTGCAAATAGTTTCAAATGGGTTAGCGGCCTAAATGAGTAACTAGAAACTCAGTCTCAAAATCAGAATTAAATGTCAAATTTGCTTCCATTTTCCTTTCTTTATGAGACCAAATGATGGTACCAACAAGTCGTGCGCCTGGTTCTAATTACCGGCGAGACAGGCTTTGTCTAGTGCAAAAATCGTAGGAAATTCTCTGTACGCGATATACGCTACAATGGAATAGTGTTTCTTGGACCTTTTTTTTTAACGCACACACTCAACATAGCATAGATCTATGTCATAATTTAAATTTTAATGTACCTATACAATCTCATTATAAATATATTATATTGTATTTTTTTGTATTTTGGTATTACACGACACGCCTGTCATAATACCTTTGACTGGAATTTTCCTACCAGAGGTTAGTGACCTTTTTTGGTGTAGGAAAAGGGACTGTTGCGTTTGTCGGCAGCTTGCTGTCTGGAGTTTATTTGGCTGCTGGTGAGTAATAATAATAATAATAATAATAATAATGGAAACGCCATCATTTTTTCTTATCTAAGATCGCGTATATTGGTTATTTTAGACAAACCAACGTTTCGGGCTCTTTACGGGTTCCCAGGTCACGGCTGACTTTACATCGATTTCAGAGGCACTACACTCAAAGCACGAAATCCGTAGTTACAGTCGTTTTCCCACTACAAACGCTCTACAGACTTGTTTGAAAAAGCAAATGTTGACAATTAAGATCCGAAAAAATAGTTTTACGAGTATTACAAATGTGTAACAATAGCGAAACCCTAAGAACTCGATTTCCAGAAATGAAAACGTTTTGAAGTTATGCTCCGAATGAACATCAGATAAGGTTTCAAGTTAAGGCTCCTCTACACGGTCAATCTCCTCCACGATTAAACTTGCGCAAGACAAATGTGCGTCTATATATTGAAATTTACCCTACAAATCCGGAATGCGAGCATTACTGCGTTCCGGATTTGAAGGGTAAGGGTGCTGGTAAAATTATAGGCACATGAGACTTTTCAACTTATATCTCAGGTGATAGGCGCAGTGGCAGTGCCATTTGAGCGGCACTGCAACTGTTATAAACAGGCGTGACGTTTACCACCAGGCGCACGATTTGTTCGGGCCCTCAATTACTATAAATAAAAATAAAAAACATTCTCCCCTTTGACAGTTGAAATCTTTGTCCTAGCTGAACGAGGTCTACGATCGTACTTAGTTTTCAATAGCGAACATTCTCCGCGAAACATTTTCTTTTTTTTTCTTTTGGTTCCTATCGGAGGTTAGTCAACAGCATGATAATCCTGACTTCAGAGACTGCGGCTCTAAACGGCGAGGTGCTACTGTTGAACCGATCCCTTAAAGCCAAAATCCGGCCAGAAGTAATTACAGGCAAAACGAGTTTATGTGGCGTGCAAGTAATAATTTTAACATTTTATGTAATACTTCGATCTGTTCAATCTCGTATTGAACAGATCGAATGATTTGTTCAATACGAGATTTGTTGATGATTTCGAAAATGAGAGCACTGAGTGACCACTTCTTTGATTCTCAGTGAGGTTTACAACTTCTGTGGTTTTTATTCTTTTGTTTATGTTTTATATAATAAATTAGGTAAAATAGTGCAACGAGATTCCTTATTATATTCTTACTTGTGAGGATCTTTAATTGGCACCCAGTTGTTATTATTATTTAATTTAGTTTTACGCTGTTTACCTTCCTTTTAAAAAAAATAGTTATTAATTTTAAATTAGTATTAATTTATTACTTTTTCTAAAAAATATGATACTGCAAGTGAAAAAGGTACGGTTTACTCACAGTGAAAGTGACCGTGTGTCACGTCCTTTACAACTTTGGGGCTAGCTATAAACAGCCGCGTTTTATCACGGCTAAGCGGTCGCAAAATATCATAACAAAAAATTCATTGTAATTATCGACCAAGATGGTATCATTACGTAAATTTACATACGGTCGCCAAGAGGTCAACCTTTACGTGTTACACAAGCGAAGTATATGCAAAAAGTGCTCATTTATAAAGGGTTTTAATCTCATATTTGCACACAGATACGGAAGGGAACGTTTAAAAATATTTGTCGGACCCGAGGCCTATGATAATGAACGTAAACGAATCGAGTGGAATTAGGGGGTTTACACGAATAGCACCTATTTAGTATTTATGTCGATTTCCGACCACGCAGTGGAATTTAACCTTAATAACGACAATTTGAAAACTTAATTTTACTTTGATACAAAGAACTAACAAAGAACAATTCCTTTGATTCTACTTGACACGAACAATCAATAAAAATGTACTAGTACAGTATCAGAAGCACACGCCGGACGCTCCACACAGCGGTCGAAAGTTATTTACCTACTGTAATACATACAGCAAGGTGCTATCTGCACACGCTCAAATATAGCGAAAATTCTAAAGCGAATCTGTTTTCTATACTTCTATTAATAGAATCCTAATAATTACACATGTTCATTAGGTATTTACATCAATATTATATCATGTTTTTCATTAATTCACTAACTAAAATAATCCTGAACGTACAAGTTTTGTAATGAATAAATGGAAACTATATTCAAATATCAAAGCCGTCTTAGCGCGAAAACGACTCGCCGCCGACAGCCTTGTGGTCGTTCAGTCAATGTGACCGTCAATGTGCCGGTCGTGGTACGGTATCTAAAGCTAGGGAGGGACGGAGATTGTCCATCCTCGTTACTTTTTTGGTCCCTGTCAGTTGTACCAGTGCAGTCAGTCGCCGTAGCATGGCAGTATAAATATGTGTGATAAACCTCCCCGTGACAATGTTTATTTCAGTTGATAAAGCGTAGTTTGCTTATTTGGTAATGAACTATTGTTCTATAATTTGAAGAACAAGGACAACGATATGAAAATGCGTATATAGCATCTTTCTTAGCTATCTTTGTCGTTTAATCATCGCCGCGAAAACGATGAAACAAAAAAAAGGGGTTTTTGTAGTTTCTGTTTTACATATTTTACATTATATTATTGACGTATTTCTATTCACTTTTATATGTATTTTTCTCACCTTTTCCAGTAATTTATATATGAAATTGTTTGTTTTTAGTACTTCTTTTCATCTCGTTTGCTCCGTGGCCGAACGGTTACAATGCCAGACTGCCACGCAGAGGTCCCAGGTTCGATTCCCGGGCTCTGAGAAATATTTATATGGCCTACATTTATGTCTCTCGTGAGTTTGGGTGTAATTTGTGGTTGTCTATGTGGGTACCCATGGCGCCCGCGACACAGGGTTTCCCTATTGCGGGGCTATGTTGAGTGTGTCCGTTATTATTATTAATAGGCGATTGCCGCTGCATCGCTGCTTAAAATGACGGGTGTAATCGCTCTAAAACACATTTTAATGTATGATTGTGTCACCAACACCGTTAACCATTAATTACTACTAGTAGTTATATACAATTCAAACCAATAATTGTTATCGTTTCAAATTTATGAACATGACTTGTTCATTATAAATGTTTAGGTTATAATCAGATATATTTACCTAAAGTCAGGTAGACTTCAAACGGAGTGTACATATTTTTAATGATGACAAATGACGGGGCGAACAAGTCGTGCGCCTGGTTGTAAGCGACACGCCTGTCCGTAACAGTTGCAGTGCCACTCAGAGCTTTAAATCGCAAAGATCTGAGGGGCACTGCCACTGTGCCCGTCATCCTGAGACATAAGTTGACAAGTACCATGTGCCTGTAATTTCACCAGCACCCTTATCCTTCAAAATCGAAACGCAGTAATGCTCATATTACTGTTTAGCGGCAGAGATACTTCCCAGGACGAACTCCTTCACGAGAAGCTCTACTGCGGCTAAAATAAACTTTGAACTACAAAAAAGTAATACCAAATGACTGGGAAATACATTTCGTTCTATATTTGTATGTGTAACTAGCAATTATTTTACTAAGCCTTATTATTAAGGGTTGTTTAGAAGGAATTTGTAATTTTAAGTAAAAATTACTCATGGACATAAAAAAGGTCTGTGCGACGATTACTCAGTGCTTTTTCACATTTGTTTTATTTTATTTTAGTAGGGACAAAAACAGCAGGACCAAGCTAGTAAACAAACGGTCTTACTACTTACTAATTTATACATAATTACGTACTACCAACAATATCATCCACGAAATACTATAATATCTATAATAATCCAAATTCCAGTTATTCATGCTAGGTACTCAGTGATTCTATAACAGCTGCTCTAAACTCCATTTTCGAGAGATGTACAATGTCTAAATCCCTAAAACGATAGTTTATACAATTGAGCGATCCGGCGCAGGAGTACCCGCCGAGTTCGTATGGCAGTGAGCCACCGCAAACAACGAGACTCGTCTAGGTTGTCCCTATCAGAGATAGGGATTTCCGGAGAGACTACAGGCTCGACGGTAAGACAAAGGTACGGCGGGCGTCCGGGCCAAGCTCTCCGCCAGTTATACGTCCCCACGGGCGTCTCTGGCGGACCTTGGGTATGGACTCGGGTTTGTGGTTAGTTAGGGACGAGCACTTTCGCCTGCTCCGGTTGCATGTGTCCGGGGCGTCTGTCTCGTGAGCAGCTAGCGCGACTTAGTAGCGGTCTAGTTCAGGGCCTAAGGCGAGGACACCAACGGAGGAGAGCCCAACCATGTCATCGCCCGCGGCGCGGGGTATGCGTAACGCATTTTCCTGTGTATAAAAAAAAACCCGGCATGGTGACCGTTTGGCCACGGAGGCAGTTAATAGTATTCATTTTGTATTTTTTTAAAATTCTGATAAATAATTCCTTTAGGTTCAATTTACAATGTACAAACTACAAACGAGTCAAAATCTTCCGCCATATTCTCAAGCATGCTTTTTTTATTTAAGTTACGCGATAACTCCGGTATTTGTGAACCGATTTTCATGATTCTTTTTTGTTGGAATGTGGGTACCTCCATAGTGGTCCCACTTCATTTTGAAGAAAATCATCCACCTTTAAGGATGGCTGTTCACGCGTGATCATTCATTTTTATAAATAATGCCTAAATTTTATTATAAGGAGCAATTATTTTAATGGTTAATTTTGCTATTCTTCAATTCAAGGCTTTTTCTCTCTCAATATACTTTGAGTAGCGAGTAGTAGTAGATACCTACAATGTAAAAAATCTGGGTATACTCATTGATAGGCAGCTATCTTGGGCACCTCAATTAGTTGAGACCAGCCGCAAATTGTTTGCGTCTGCCGCATCTCTCAGACGGTTACGTAATTTCTTACCTATTGCCACGAAAATTGCGCTTGCCCAAACTCTTCTTCTTCCAATTCTTGATTATGCTGATGCCTGCTATCTGGATTTAACCAGAGAACAACTCAACAAGCTCGAACGTCTACTAAACTTTTGCATCCGTTTCATTTATGGCCTGAGGAAATTTGATCATGTTTCCATTTATCGCAAGAAGCTGAAGTGGTTGTGGAAGATTTCGCCGGAATGCGCATATTCTTAATCTTCTTTATGGCATCTTATTCATTCCTCACACACCACCTTATCTTTAGGAGCGATTTGAATTCGCCCATCTATTCAACCCCCGACTTCTGCGCTCATCTTCAACTCTCCAACTTAAGATGCCATTGTATATCTCCCAGTATTACGACAAGTCCTTTACTGTTCAGGCTATTCGTTTGTGGAACGCTTTACCTTTGTTTATTCAACAAGCGAAATCATTGAATGTATTCAAAAATATAGTAAAAGAACACTACCTAACTTTAATGTGACTTGAACTGCTTAGGTATTTTTATGTTTTGAAATTACGTTTTAGAATTTTTTTTATAGGCGTAACAATATATAGTAGTTTACGATATTCATATATATGTATTGGTTTTATTATTTATAACTATATGTATATTTGCATTTATTTATCGATTTTTATCTATTGATTAGTAATTCTTATTACACCGCCGTCTTTTTCCTGTGATTTATACAATTACTTCCATCTAAAGGTTATCTGGCAGAAATCGCTCAATAGTTAGCACATCCTCTCAACCGCTATCCAATGCTGGTGAGCACGTTTTCGTTGAAGTTCTCTTTTGTATACTAAACTATTATTTGGTGTCTACTATTGTCCTTCTCTTCGTATTAACTTTTTTGCTTATTTTGAAAAATTATCAATCGCGTGTCGATTTTTGCCGAATTATGTTGTGAAAACAGCGAGAGAATCCCCAATTTTTTAATAAAATTTTGTGGCCTTTTTGTGGACACGATTTGAATGAACTCGAATATTCAATATTCATAATTACCACACATGGGCGGTTGAACATCCACACGCGGCAAGACTTTCAACTTTTCAACATCGTTTTAGTGTGAACATGTGGTCGGGTATTCTCAATGGAGAATTAATTGGGCCGTTTGAACTGCCGTCAAGACTTAATGCAGAAAGCTAAAAACTTTTTTTAACGATTTACCAGTGTTGATGGAAGACGTTAATCTTGAAACTCTAAGAATCATGGTGTTTCAAAATGGCGGCGCACCATGTCACTACGCAACACAAGTGCGAAATTATTTAAACCAAACGTACCCGAACAGATGGATCGGACGAAACGGACCAATTAGGTGATCTCCACGCTCGCCTGACCTCAACCCATCGGTTTTTTTGTTTGGGGTTTTAAAAAAGAAATAACATACGCCCGATAATGTTCCAATGAACAAGAAGTGAGGGAAAAAATCCAAGAAGCCGCATGTGCTGTAAAAGGTAACAGTGAAGCTTTTCGAAGATTAAAACATAATTTCTTGCGTAGATGTAGGATGTGCATTTCTGTTGGAGGCAGTCACTTTGAAAACCTTTTATAAGTAAATGTATTTTCATCACAATCGACTGTGTTTTATTAACTCAATTAAGAAAATACTACAACTAAGTAAATACTAAAAGATATTAAATTATTATTTTGTTAGTTTATACACTTTCTACCATAATCAACCTCAGGAAAGATAAAATAGGCAATAATTTATTTTTTTAATCAAATTACTTTCGTAGGAATTTTCAACCTCAGTATCTTTGAAAGCTGATTTCAGCAAACAAAGTCCTATTAAGCACTACTTTTTTGTATTAATAAGAAATTGTAGTGTCTAGTGCAGTTTTTAAAGTTACCCAGGAACTACGAAATTGCCGGTATAGATTTTTAATTTAAAGTTGAAAATTCAAGTCCGACTCTCTCAAATGCGAATTTTCCACTTTGAGTCAAAACTTTCGTAGCTTTCATTGATGTTACGAAGCCAATTATTTTGTGCGTTAAAGTACAATTCATAAAGATTGAGTTACAAAATAAAACCGAAAAATTGTTGTATAAATTGAAAAAAAAAATTTTGAGCCTCTCCGGTTGAAAATTTCAAAATATCCATTAAAAAATCATAATTCCAAAAATGTGATGGGGTGATTCGGTTATCCGTCAATGTGAGACACCTAATTTTTTTTTCAACGTCACTATCCCGGCCGGTAAGTATAATACAAATAAGTTGCTAGGAACTAGAAAAGAGGATGGTAGTAAAAAAGTGGAATGACGATGATAGAGGTCTACAAGGTCGTGCCCCTCAGATCTTTATGATACAAAGATTGTCACTGCAACTGTTATGGACATGCGTGACGCTTACCACCAGGCGCAAAACTCGCTCGGCCCGTCATTTGGTATCATATAAAAAAAAGAACCTAAATGGTGTTTTTTGTTTGGAATAACAAAATACGCGATTTAAGTCCGAAAAACTATATGCCTGCAAAAAAAATCACAAAGTTGAGACTTAATATTGAAGTAGTACTATTCGTCATTCAATTACAAGAATTACTCAACGGTGATTACTAAATATATAATTAAATATTCTGGTGTTGTGGAACACACGCACTCGCTTCCAGCGGTAAATAAATAAACAAATTTATCTAACAAACACTGCACGACTGCAAAACGTAGACAATGACGCAATACGGTATATTTGGACGCTTTTTAGATGTGTTGGAGGCGGATGGAGAGAATTAGCTGTGTACAGATCGAGCGATCAATGAAGTGGTACTAACAAAAGACAAAGAAAACAGGAACGTGTTCAAAATAAACGAAGAAGAAAACATCTTTCATAAGTTTTGCAGGTTTGGTAGCAGTAGAGATCCTTGTGAAAGAGTTCGTCCAGGGAAGTACTGCCATCTTACCTATTTCTGCCGCCGAAAATAATATAATAACGCTCACGTTACTGCGCTCCGGTGTTGAAGGTTTTGAGAACTTGTCAACTTATGTCTCAGGATGACAGGCGCAGTGGCTGTGCCTCTGAGATCTTTGCGATTTAAAGTTCTGAGTGGCACTGCAACTGTTATGGATAGGCGTGTCGCTTACCACCAGGCGCACGATTTGTTCGTCCCATCACTTAATGTTATAAAATAAAAATTTTTAGATCCGAATAAAAATTCAACTTATGTATCTACGGATATGTATATACATATATTTTAATTATTACTTATTATGTAGTGTACTTATGATGATATTCTTTGGTTGCACCCCTTTTTGCATATCCGAAATGTCTATCCTAAGGTTGCCTGGAAGAAATTACTACATAGCAATAAGGTCGCCTGTTGCACATTGACTTACTACTACTATTATACTTAAGCTATTGTATTGTATTTTAATTGTAATTTTATGTGCAATAAAGAATATTTCATTCATTCAACTTCTATTCGTTTGTGAATGTTAATAAGCAGTAATACCTGTCACTAATGGTCAAGGAACATCGTGATGAAACTGGACGTCGACGAAGAGATCGTGCCCAGCAGTGGACGTATAATAAGGGACATAGTCTCATTGTCAAAGAATATGTTCACAATTTGACTAGACATCCTGGTCGGGTTTCTTTTAATTTCGATATCTCCAATATAAACACTACAGCAATTTTATATTTTGATCATTTTCTGTTATCTTTGTAAACAGCCATATTTATTTACTAATATTATTCTCCCCGAATTTGGTGAAATAAAAAGAAACAAAAAACAAATTGGAAAAAAATAAACAAAAAAGTAACTTTGAAAAAAAAAGAAACATAAACAGGGCCTTACCATGAAAATCCAAAAATTAAGGTAGAGTAGTTCATTCGAGGTATCGATTTGTGCCTTATTATAAGTATTGTGTTGTTATTGCATCATTTTGCTTTTTTAGTTGTGTTTTAATTGTGTGACATCTATAACACACACATCAGTCACAAATGGCCCAAAACCATCCGAAACGCTGGTTTGTACGAAAATACAAATATAAGCGATTTAAATCCGAAAAAATAGTTTCATATTCAGGTGCGTGTGAGTGTTTTTTTTTTAAATTCAAGTATTTGTGTGTATGTGTACATTTTTGGAGTATTCTTAACCATTACAGTTTATGGTAGTGGGATTGCCTGCCTGCAGACTTATTCCTTGAACGCTTTAACTTGGAACTTTGGAAGGCGAGAGTGAAAGATTATTTAGACGTGCACGCTCCATCGTAGATCTCATTGTCACTTTCCAACAGGTAAGATGGAGGTGAAATGCGTACTTATTCATTTATAAACAAAAAAGAAAATCAGCCATGTACTTCATATTTCTCAGTAGTAGAGTGGACCCATTTGACATAATAATATAATAATAATACGGCACGTATTGTTCGCCGATTCTGAAACCTGATCCGCTGACCCCGGCCGACTGTGCCATTATCGGGGAGCAACGCCTCTCCTATTTCTAAATTCAAAATCAATCGTTTAGGAGACGCGAAAGGCTAAAATAGATATCCAAAATTTAGTATTATTAATAATATTTATTCGCTTTTAACAAAAACGTACAAAACCGTGAATTAAGTACCCAGTATTTATTTTGGTGTTTAATTTATAGTATGAGAATACATAAATTTGTATTCAATATATAAGATTTTTAAACTAGGCCATATGTACTATGTTTTCATATTTGCCAAACTGTATACGAACTCGCTTCTGCCAAAAAATGTCTTCACCTTTGTGCCTTTAGGCTTGCTTCCAACGAATAAGCCGGTGTTATTTTTCAAGCTCTATTAGTTTCAATTCTAATTCGAAAATAGTTTCAAGCAGACCTCTATATCCAACATTGTGTACAAGATAATCAATTATACTACAAAGCTAGGAAAAAATAGTATGATAATGAAAATAGTATGCGGGGTTGCGTTTTTTAACGTTGTATCGAAATATCTCAGTTAGTATAGAAAACACGCGCCGTACAACACACTAACAAGGAGTGATAATCGCCTAATGTTCTGCAGTTCAACTAGGGTTTAACCTTAACCTGTACACCTTTATCACAGCGTCTAACGTCTTATCCTACCGATAATAGACTACCTTTGTTATCCGTATCTATGTATCATTAACTTCAAAGTACATTTATGAAAATGTTATTCATATCAAGAAAAATATTTTTTTTTTTAATAAAAAATAGTGACAGACGTAACATTAATACGAGGCATAAAAATAAATTCATAAAGTCTCAAATTCATTTAAAGGGCAATGTGTTTCTATAATAAGCTTCCGATTGATATTCAAAATTTGCCATTTACGAGGTTTAAAACTGTTGTGAAACAAAAACTTTATACTAAAGGTAGTGACCCGTTTAGCCCTTTCAAATATTCTGAATCTAAGGTTTTTAAATTAAATATTGTAATGATAAATGTATTCATCAAAAGTATATTTACAAAGAGCAACCCCTGGACTTTCTTGATCATTCTTCTCATGGGCAGCTGCCTTACGAATGAGCAGTGGAGTTTGATTAGTACGACGATTTCAAATGTAATTTACTTACGTAGATTATTTGACATTGACTTTGACTTAGACAATTAAAGTTAGTTATCAATCCGTAGAATTAGTTAAAAATGTGAAAAATTTGGAGGGTAAAAGACATGTATTGCACCTCTACAATGAAAGCGACATAATTCAAAAAAATCAACAAAATAATTTATGTCCTTTAAAAATCACTTTTCATAAGGTTGTTAATCTGGACCAAACCCGTTAAAGCTGGAATGACACAGAATGTTAGAAATTCCACTGCCCCGTCGGTATGTCAAAGCCGCATTGTTGAGTATATTACAACTGCAAAGACAACACTCCACGCCGTTGGCGAACAAGTGACGGATTAGCAATTAAGCCGTTTTGGTGCCGAAAAATGATCATTAACATTTTTTACATTTTAAAAATGTTAATATCATTTTTACTTTATTACTTAAGGACCTGTTTGCCTTATTACTTAGAGGCCTTTCTTTTATGATTAAAACGGTTTAATCTTGATAAGGTTAAACATCTTGCTAAACAGTGAAGATGAAAGAATCATTTCTTGTTACGTCAAATGACAACAAAGAAGTTCAGTAAAAAAGCGACCTTATAGCGACTACTTTTTATGTTTATTTTCAAGTAATCAGAAGCAGTTTTCGGGTTGTAAAACTGAACGCTTATTTATAAATCAAATAATGTAAAAATGTCACAAATTCAAAAGTTCAGATTTTGCGTTAGGTCACTTTCATTCCAAAAGTGCAGTATGTTGTATTATTTGTTACCAAGTAAAATAAAGTTAAATTATCCTTTAATAAAACTAAATCAATATTCTTTAAAAAGTTTCTATTTAACCTGACCACTTTATTAAAAAAACGTGATCGAAATAAAAGTGGAAGGTAAATGTGGAACAGGACGACCGAGGATGTTACTTTGACCAAAAGAAAATAAAAATGGCGGCAAAAAGCTTTGCACAGGAAAGAATAATAGCTTTCACTAAACCGACTAGAGCCTTGCTCTTAACTCTAAGAGAAAGAGACAATACACATACAGGGTGTAAAAAAAAACGACGAACCTTTTCTCATTGTTAGGAATAAAGTGACGTAATTCCAAAGATAATTTTGGTGAAACAGACGGAATTGATTATATTCTGTGTTCTATTTAAGGTGACGGAGATTCAGGGTGATCGCAGGCGTAGAAAACTCATACGTGTATAGAATGTGCCCAAAACAAAAGTTATTGCTTCTACAAACTGTATTTATTTTTTCGCCAAAATCACTTCACTACGCACTATCTATCACGCACAAGCATGATGTCGACGCGCACGCAAATGTCAAAAGAAGATATATATATATATATATA
>NW_020653850.1:21712488-21720598 GCF_003589595.1 Hyposmocoma kahamanoa | reverse complement strand
CAAAAATCGGTTTTTGTTTTAATAAAAATCAGCTATATATAAATGTCTCGCTTATGCCGATATATGCGATCTACATACACGGAACCATCATAATATTCTTCTATCAAATTTTAATGCGATCTTGAACGTTGATCGTTTTAATATTTACCGCCTTCAAGTTTGATTTACAAGGCACGTGAAACTAATATATTTAAAAACGTCATGAATGTTTAATGTTCAAATGCGCTTTTGCGCGCGCTGCAATTTAGGAAATGAATTTTTCTAAATTGCTTTAGGCCTGCGTGTTATAGGAAGTACTCCGGGGTGAATTACGTAACTCTGGTACTCATAGTACAGGGAATTCCCTACTTTGAGACCATGCAAGCAATTGATGCGGTTGTCATTACACTTACTTACATTATTACATATATACTTACATTATTACATTATTATAATTATAAATTTTGTAGTGTAATAAAGACCACATTTCGTCGTTTTAAGAGTGAATACCTTGTACGTGATTTCTATGTAATTTTTCGGGACGAAGATAAAAAGAAGTGTAAAATGTAGTAAACGCAAGAATGTTTGTAGTTAGCATTTTAATTGGTTAAATTATACCTCTTTCAGATGTTATATAACTTAATCAAGAATATACTTGAGCAAGAAGTTTCTAAGTTTTTCTTCAACAAAAACCAGTAAAAACGAATTATGTGAAAACGCGTATGCGAGGTTATCACTCTAAGGCGATGATATGTAGAAAGGACACCGCTATCTTTCTTTTTTACTGGTTTAATAAATGTCAATAGATAAAAACGCAAAGAAAAAATTTATAAACGGACCTGGTGCTGTGCATGTTTGGTACCATTACTGGCTTAGTTTTACCGCAAAGAAACTTAAAAAAAAATTTGATGGCTATTAGTCCATAGCTACGTAGATGAATCTTTGACAATGGTGGAAACTTTCTCCAACTATCATCTCATGCCTTCAGTCATGCTATAGTCGGTAGAAATGAAACAGGTTTCTCGCAGTGTAAAAGTCTTCCTAAGTACCACTTACCATCAGGCCCCGTGTGACTTCCCTGAAGCTTTGAATGCCATAAAAAATGTTGACTATGTTTATTTATTTATTGAAAGATATACCATCAACTTGACACAAAACAATTTTAGAAATAAGTATACATACGTTCACCATACAAGGTATCTAGTCGCTACAGGTGTATACAGCACTAAAAATTTAGAGTTTGCCAATATGATACAAAGAATAATCTAAAATAATAATAAAACAATTAAATATTGGTTATAAAGGATTTAAGTTTGAAACAATTGCTTGCACATGCGAATAAACTGTTTAGTGTTCCCTACATGAAAGATGTGTATGTCACTGTCTCTGGTCACAGTCAAGTCATTGTATGACTGCATGAGTCTGTTCAAGGTTACAATACCTTCCGAGATTAGTTCGGCTACTAGACAAAACAAATGATTTGGCAATGGGGGTCCCCTAGGCACTCGTCGAGGAACGTTTAACTTGATGAGGACCAGTGCCTCTGGCGACGATATACCGTCGTGCACCATCCTGTGCATAGTTCCAACATCAGCAATTCGACGTAATATTGATTATTATCATCGTCTCTTGACATTTTTTAAACAAGTTTCTATTTCACCCTGTATACGAAACGTCCATTGTAACCGTGTATTTACAGTGTACGAAAACATGGGTGTTTAGGAGATAACCCAATGTTACACGTATTTGACGTGTGTGTGACTAGATAACAGAAAACTAAACACACGTGCTTACTGCAATGCGGAACTGGCTATGTACCTTTTTGCAGGCGGTGATTTATAAACTATATTTTTTGAAATATTACTTTCGCTTTTATTGCGAGTTAAAGTTTATAGTTTCGGATCTAAATGGCGCATATAACATATTTCTTCAAAACAAACTAAGAGTCGTATTCTAGAACTCTACTCAATGCTCAAGTTGGGACTTGAGTATGATTCAAAGCACTAGATATCATACTCAAGTCCTTGCCATTAGGGTCGTATTTCCAGTGCTTGAAATCATAGTCAAGTCTTCTCAAATCCTGACTTGAGCATTAAGAGTTCTGGAATATGACCCTAAGTCTGCTGAAAAAGGAAATTCCGAACTGTCCTCTCTTTTTACAACTCTTGGAAGAAGATATTATCCAACTCCTAGAAGGTATTATCCGGCTGCAAAAAAGGAGGAGGTTCTTAATTCGAATGTATGTTTTTTTTATCTGTATGTTACGCGATAATTCATTTTTGCAGGCATTTGTGAACCGATTTCGATGATTCTTTTTTTTTTCGGAAGAGGATACCTCAGAAGTGGCCCCATTTAAATTTGAAGAAAATATCACCACCACGGTTAACTAGGGGATGAATGACTTTTGAGGTCGGTTTTTTAGTACTTTTTACTGAGATTATCTGGTTACTTTTACGGTTTAGCCTTGAACCGTAGTTGAGTCATTCTTGTTCAAGCATACCTAAGTTGTATTCGTATGTAAATTGTAACTTAACATAAATAATCTCAGTACAGAGTACTAAAAAAACCGACCTCAAAAGTACGTGGAAGTACATATAATTACCAAGTTTTATTGAAATCGGTTACCGGTAAGTGCGCAAACTCGGATTCCTCCCCTAGTTCGCCACTATACGGGACTTGACACAGGAGATAATAAAAATCGGTTCTCACTACTCAAAGTATATTGAGAGAGAAAAACGCCTTGAATTGGAGAATAGCAAAATCAACCATTAAAATAATTGCTCCTTATAGTAAAATTTAGGCGCTATTTATAAAAATGAATCTTCATGTGTGAACAGCCACCCTAAGAGGTGGATGATTTTCTTCAAAATAAAATGGGACCACTATGGAGGTACCTTCTTTCCAACAAAAACATAATCATGAAAATCGGTTCACAAATACCGGAGTTATCGCGTAACATACATACAAAAAAACATACAGCCGAATTGAGAACCTCCTCCTTTTTTTTAAGGTCGGTTAAAAAACGACCTGAAAAGTTTGCTTAATGGGTAATTTCTAGGTTAGTTTTCTATACCTAATTATGGTGGCAATGTTTATTAGGTAATTAATAGAGTCAGGCGTTAATTTGCGGAAGTCCATGTTAATAAAAATGGAAGTAAATTCATTTGCTACTCTGCGAACCCAGTGACGGTTAAATTGTGCAAAACCCAGCCCAAATTTGGGTAGTATTTGGGTTACGCTTGTGTTATTTATTTTATTAACTTTATGCGGAGGGAGGATGAGATAATCAACTGCATGAAAACATATTCAACACAAGCGCAGCTATTTTGCACCATTTAACCTTCACTGGGTTCGCGGAGTAGCAAATTAATCTGCTGCCATTTTTAATTTTTATTATTTCAATATTCAAGCAAAGTATCGTGAAATATTGAATAATATTTCAGGATACTACAATCGAACATTAAAATAATACTTGATAATGATATTCTAGAAAGTTATTGCCACCGAAATTAGGTAGAGAAAACTACCTTGCAAATTATAACCCTTATACGCTTTCGCCATGTCCGTTACCGCGGTCTCCTCAACGATAAACTAAACGCGTATCGATGCCTTACTTATCGAGTGTTTAGGTTTTCGCGATTGTGACACATAGGAAATGAAACTATTTTTTCGGATTTAAATCGCGTATATTTGTTTTTTATTACGGGGGAACGTCAGCATATAAAGCAAGTCCTACATGCGGATAAGTTCAAGATTCCACGCCAATGCCGCAGGCCCCGTGTGAAACCACCAAGAGTTGAGCGAAGACTTGCCATTTTACCTTACGTGAGTGGTATTACAGACAAGATCGGAGGGGTCCTCAGGCGTGCATCTATCAAGACCTATTTCAAGCCCCTGAGGAAGATTTCTCAATTCCTGAGACCCGTGAAAAGTAACATCCCCTTACAGGATGCAGCAGTTTACAAGCTTAACTGTGAGTGCTGTCTCCCTTATATTGGACAAACGAAGCGAAGCATTTGTACCCATGTCAAAGAACATATAGCTGATGTCAAACACCGTCGCGTAAACAAGTCTGCGAGCATATCACGGATAAACCTATACATTCAATGACGTTTGACAAACCCCAGGTCCTTGCAAAAGAAGTCCGTTATCTACCCATGATGCTGCGAGAGGCCATTGAAATCAAAAACATCCTAATTTCAACAGGGAAGATGGTTTCTCCGTACCACCAATTTGGGATCCAATATTTCCTCTAATGAAAAATCCCAAACAGACATAAGACTGCAGTACTAATTAATATGTTTTAGTTTATTCTAATTTCTATTATTAATTAATAATAAATTTAACTTAATAAAAATTCATTCAATAAAATAATTTGTAAAACTAAATGTAGCGTAAATTGGAATGTTTTCTTTGTAAAATTAAAAATAAGGTATTTAATTAATAACTATTGTAACTATAGTGAAAAAATAGGTTGAAGACTGTACTACCTCAGTCAACCGTGATCATGGGACCTGTAAAGGGCCCGAAAAATCGGTTTGTTTGAAAAAACAAATATACGCGATTTAAAACCGGAAAAATAGTTTCATTTCCTAGATGCCTTACTTTCTCAAACTCGTATCTTGTAAAGAGCGATTATTCAGGAGATGGCCAAACTTTGTATTATTTTAAATTTCTTATCAAAGATGTTAATTTGAATGCATTACTTTAAGAATAGGCAAAAGCCAGTGTGTGAATATGAAGGAAATGTGATGAAAAATTTGCATATGTAATCCATTTTTTTGCATTTTAGTAACTTTATGCTTTAACATACGAATTTGAGAAAGTAAGACGAACAACATAAGCAAACGAACCATATAAGCCCAAACATAAGGTAGCTGCTGTACGCTGTTGAAGAGTTCTATTTTTTTGTGATACTAAGTGATGGAACGAACAAGTCGTGCGCCTGTTGGTAAGTGACACGCCTGTCCATAACAGTTGCAATACCACTCAGAACTTTAAATCGCAAAGATATGAACGGCACTGCCACTGCGCCCATCACCCTGAGACATAAGTAGAAAAGTCCCATGTGCTTGTAATTTCACCAGCACCCTTACCCTTCGAAACCGGAAAACGCTGGATTGCTCACATTACTGCTTGGCGGCAGAAGTAATAATAATAATAATGTTTATTATTATTATTTCATTAGGTACATTATTAAATATGAAATATATATTATAATATGTTTTACTGCATGCATGCGTGCGTGTATGGGTGGGAAAGTGAGTGAGTGAGTGAATGTGAGTGCGTGTTTGTGTCAGTTTTACGGTTATGTCTAAGGTAAAAGCCATTTCTCAGTTTTTATGTATTCCCATCTGATCCCTAAAACTGATCCACAGCCAATTTAAAATTATATACATATTTGATGATGATGATGTATTTGAGAATTAATGACTTTTGAGGTCGGTTTTTTTAGTACTCCGTACTGAGATTATTATTATTAATTTTAATCTCATTGACATACTTTTGTACTATTTCCTCGTGTCATGTATTTGATCCTCGACGGAGAACTATAATTGGAATATTTATTAATGACAACAATATTTATTACTAATAATATATATAACGCAAATAATCATAGCCTATATAACTATACGCAATAGAACTTGAAGCTGTTACACAAATAAACATTTTAAATCTGATATCCAATTATAAACGTAGATACGCAATTAACATTATTAGGAAGACCCTTGCTAAAACCCTATGTTGGGAAATTGCTACTCCAAAATTTACTGCATAACGTGGAATATTTAACTAGTGACTTCAAAATAATGTGCTAGACAACAAATACCTACTCTGAAATTGGGAAATTCTATGCACTTTGAGTACCGGACCAATGTAATTTATTCCGGGACACTGAACATAAAGATCAGAATAAGGGAAACACGAAAAAAGTGCCATGAATACACACATAGGCAACCTCAAATTACACCCAAACTCAGGAGAGAAATAAAGCGTGAAACACATGGGTACCAGTCGGGCGCGTGTCGGGTTGAGAGCGCGCCGGGTCTATTTCAGTGTGCCCGTCACGTACCCGCGCGCGGTGTTGTTGTCCATATAAATACACGGAATTAAACCCGCCGCGTTCCCGACTCGACCCGCACCGGCTCTCTGTATGCTTCATGTTTAAATCTGCCGTCCATCAAAACTAAAACGCGGGTAAATGACAAATGGTCAAATCACACCCCTCATGGAAGAATGGCATAAGTGAAGTTACGACAAAAATGTTCATTGCTCCATTGGATACAGAAAAATATAACCTACATCCTCAAATTCTAGTAACTCTGTCGATTAATATTGTCGATAATAATAATAGTTATAATAATAACGCACACACTCAACATGGCCCCGCACTAGGGAAACCCTATGTCGCGGGTGCCATGGACACACACATAGACAACCACAAATTACACCCAAACTCACGAGAGAAATAAATGTAGGCCATACAAATATTTCTCCCGACCCGGGAATCGAACCTGGGACCTCTGCGTGGCAGTCCAGCATGGTAACCGAACGGCCACGGACGCTGTTAATGAATTGTTATATTTATTATATTGAACATCATGATGTTTTTACTAACATAATTTTTTCGTGAAAGTACTCCAGTGATGTTACTATTGATGCAAAGGCCGAACAAACACAAAGAATAATTCTATCAACCTGGGGCCAGTCGTGCTAATTGTCAACGGTAAAACCAAAACGAAACGTCGATAATGTGACACGTTGCGTGCATTTCGTATCGCGCTGTCAATAGAAAAACCAAAGCCAAAACGTTGCCAATTGCTATCGCGTTAAATATTCTAACGTTTTAACCACACTAGTTGGATTTGAACCAGCGACCGTTTGCCAGACCGGGGCTAACCGCTCTTTTTTTGGGGTTTAAGCTGTTCTTTGACCATAGCGCCACCTATGAGTAACCTATGAAATTAATTGTTAATCATTATTAGTATTTTTTTTGTGTGTATGTTATGCGTTTACTTTGTGAACCGACTTTGTTGATTCTTTTTCTTATACTTTGACAGTGCAATTTACATTGTAACAGTACTTACAGTACATGTAATCTAATCCACTAGGTACACTCAGCTTCAAAATCATTAATTTCCTCACTCACTCTAATTAGGGAAGTGTTTACGCCTAGGGCGAGCTGGTGACTTCACACGTTTTGTAAGGATTGTGAGCCTTCATCAATGTCCAGATTCCGTCATGAATCTAAGTCATGCGCCTGGTGGTAAGTGAAACGCCTGTTCACAGCAGTTGCAGTGCTACTCACAACTTTAAACCGCAAAGATCTGAGGGGCACTGTCACCCTGAGATATAAGTTGACTCTCATATAATTATATTGTATTTCATAACTAAGAAGAAATTTGAACGAAGTTTTCTCGAAAACTGTACAAAATTGGAACACGGAAGTTTTCATCCCGCGCTTGGAATATTAAAACGCATTACTAGCTAAGCTTCACCCGAGTCCGGTCTGAAAGGATATTAGAACTTTATTCACTAAGCTACCACCCCCCATTTCAAAGTTAAACTAGCCAAAAATATGGACACAAAGACATAGCAATAGACCACTGGTTGGAGTCCAGTCAGATCGACTGGATGTTTCTTTGTGTTCGGTCTTTATAATATGAAAAAATTAGTAATAAGAGTGATTCCACAAAAAAAAATTAAAAGAAAATCATGGCAGTGTCTTACCGAAGGAATCTTTCTTTGTGTTCGATCTTTGTATCAAACAAACTAGTGGAGTATTGCTACAAAAAATAAAAAGAAAATCATGGTAGTGTTTTACTACCGGAGGAATTTTTCTTTGTGTTCGGTCTTTGTATCGAACAAACTAGTAGAGTATTGCCACAAAAAAAAATAGAAAGAAAATCATGGTAGTGTTTACTACCGAATGAATTTTTCTTTGTATTCGATCTTTGTATCGAACAATTAGTAGAGTATTGCCACAAAAAAAAAAAAGAAAGAAAATCATGGTAATGTTTACTACCGAATGAATTTTTCTTTGTGTTCGATCTTTGTATCGAACAAACTAGTAGAGTATTGCTACAAAAAATAAAAAGAAAATCATGGTAGTGTTTTACTACCGGAGGAA
>NW_020653850.1:21712275-21712478 GCF_003589595.1 Hyposmocoma kahamanoa | reverse complement strand
ACTAGTAGAGTATTGCCACAAAAAATAAAAAGAAAATCATGGTAGTGGTTACTACCGGAGGAATTTTTCTGTGTGTTCCGCCTTGTATCAAACAAACTAGTAGAGTATCGCCACAAAAAATAAAAAGAAAATCATGGTAGTGTTTTACTACCGGAAGAATTTTTCTGTGTGTTCGGTCTTTGTATCAAACAAACTAGTAGAGT
>NW_020653850.1:21626305-21712265 GCF_003589595.1 Hyposmocoma kahamanoa | reverse complement strand
AACAAACTAGTAGAGTATTGCCACAAAAAATAAAAAGAAAATCATGGCAGTGTTTTAGTACCGGAGGAATTTTTCTTTGTATTCGATCTTTGTATCGAACAAACTGTGGAAATACTCTACAAGTTTATTTGATAGAAAGGCCGCACACAAAGAAAAATTCCTTCGATCTGACTGGTCTCCAACCAGTGGCTATTGCCATGTCTTTGTATCTTTATTTTGTGATATTCATTAAATTTGTGGAACACATACTTGGTTCATATTTATTTAATTTTGCTTGTCCAATGTTTGTTATTTGTTTAGTATGTAACTGTTTTTTTGATTATCTGATAAATAAATAAAATAAAAAATATATAGTTATTGCAATATAGACGTACAAATGTTCCTTTTTTATCTTCAAGTTTAAAACTTTTTTTAAACTCTAAAATCCAACCGTACGTTCATTATTTTAAGAGTAACGTTTTGATCATCTTGAGAGCTCGGGTTTAATTAAAAAAATGCACTTTAGTACCATAAACATAGGGTTATTTTTTTACGAAATGTATAGGTTTATGTATAAATATATGTCGGAGTTTAGGCCGGAAAGGAAGACGTTGAAAGAAACACCCTCGTCACTGAATTAGTCAGATAATTGGCTTATTCACTCTTTGTTATCAATTCATTCAGCCAGTGGTGAAATAATAACGTCAGTTAATTGCGTCAAGTATATAACCAGACTCTATTTCTGGTTATATACATACGAAATAAGGGCCATCCAAACGTGGCAACTCATCAGGAAATTGGGCCTTACATCACTTTTAAATATGAAACTCTCGTATGTGCTGAAATCACAAATTAGAAAGCTGAAATAGTACAATGCCAACAACTGACCTGCGTGTACATCTCCGTATATTTCAAAAGTATACTGTATTTATTGTAATAAAAATAACATCTCTAACAATGGGGGCTGTTCCATTCGGTGGTGAGGAAAAAACAGCAAAACATCTAATTGCAAAACAAACGGAATCATATTTCATCGGTAATTAAATATTAAAGTGTAATTCTTCAATTATAGCAAAACTCAAGTTCAAGTGGTCGATTTGCAGTGAATTTGGGCGGCCAATCGGAGCGCAGTTGTCACCGTAATGATTTCGCAGAATAGTTTTCAAACAAATTAAATGGCATTTCGTTTCTATTTGTGGTTATATACTAGATGGTTAATTGCAATTAATTATTTCATCCACTTTTCACGGTAATTAGTTCGAAAGTACAAGAGATAGATCAGGTTAAAATGGATTCTAAATATTACGCAACAAGTTTACAGAGAGCGAGGCTCCTAACGTCTTTACTTTCAAAGCAACTTGCAATGTTTGACGTGACATTTGCAAACAAAGACACCATGATCGAGACGAGTCAAAATCATTCATAGGTAGCCTAGTAAATCGTTTATCTAATAAATTGCATTTGAAGTGATAACTTTCAGTTAGCCAGTTGTGAAATATGTGAATGAGTTCGTCCAGGGAAGTACTGTTACAGGGTGCTGGTGAAATAACAGGCACACTTATTAATTTATGTCTCAGGGTCGCGGGCGCAGTGGCAGAGCCGCTCAGACCTTTGTGGTTTAAAGCTATGAGTAGCACTGCAACCGCTTAAGGCAGGCGTATCGCTTACCACCATACGCAAGGCATGTTTGTATCGTCACTTATACCATAAAAAAAAATTTAAAAAAAGATTCGTACAGTCAAGAGCACGTCATGCTTGACACTTAAGACTTAAATCCAACTCTATGCCGCTTATGATAAGAACAGTCCAAAGTACAAAGTGTCAAACTTGACGTGCTCTTGACCGTACATGATTAAACTAATATTTTTGGTCAGTTAACGTAACTGAACTACTAAATGCAGACGTATACGAAACCTAGCATTACCTACAATAATTACTAAGCTCGGTTTTTAAATGGGTTATTACCAGTAATGTATACGGTAGCCGTTCACGACTTGTTTAAAAGTTATAAAAGTGGTGTTAACGATATAATTACATAGTAAATAATAAGCAGAATAGTAGAAGGACATTTCAGTTATTGTTATCCCTCGAATTTACCAGCCGAACGGTAAAGCAGTACCAGGGTGACATGACGACGTCCCGATTAAAATGCCGATTGAACTACTTCGGAAATAGTACCTCCATATTGCTACTTGAAGAATAATGCATCCCATGGTCTGTGATCATTGATCATGTATTTGATATGATGGTTTGTATAATGATTACACAAGGTTACTTGTACAACCTCACAGGACTATATTAATGTCATTCATCATAAACAACAACTTTGAAACTTTATAGGAAATGAACTATTTTTCCGGATTTAAATCGCGTATATTTGTTTTTTCAAACAAACCGACGTTTCGGGCCCTTTACAGGTCCCATAGTCACGGTTGACTGAGGTGGTACAGTCTGCAACCAGTTATGTCTAATATTGATGCAAACCACCCTATTTTTTCAATATAGTTATTAATTAAATACCTTATTTTTAATTTTACAGAAAACATTCCAATTTACGCTATATTAAGTTTTACAAATTATTTTATTGAATGAACTTTTCTTAAGTTCAAGAACTCGATTTGAAACTTTGTTTCACCATCATGATACTCAATTATTTTTTTGTTAAACTACTAGTTTGTTATAATTACGTTAAAAAAAAAAACAAAAATCTGCAACAAGCACATAGAAAAATTCGTAAGGTCCGCTAGTTAATTCCGTGACTTAGTTGGAATAGCATCTAGCACGGCTTGCTAGACACTTGTTCGAATCCAGCCGGAACGAAGAAATTTTTTTCTCAGTTAACGTTTGGGACGTGTCGCAACGCAACGTCTATGGTCACGAAGGGACTGACTGAGTCTCTTCGGACCATGGACGTTGCAACAGAGGAAGTCAAAGGGACTGGGGGGCTACTTCCGTTCTCCAGCCTACATCCGTCCAAAACAATTAATGTAAAATAGTAATAGTAATAAATGCAGAAGGCGGTCCTGCTCGATGCGGCACGTATTGTTCGCCGGCTCTTGAACCTGAGTCCCTGACCCCGGCCGACTGTGCCATTGCCAAGAAATACCGTCTCTTCCATTTATAAATTCAAAATTAATCTTTTAGGCCTTGAGAGAGCCGAGAGTCTAAAATAGATATAACAATACTGCCCTCTGAACGAAAAAAGGCACAACTGCGGTCTAAAGTACGCATAGTTGCGCCTTTTTTCGTTACGAGGTCAGAATAATAATAATAATATCGTTTATTGCAAAACATGTTGTTACATTTAGGTCTCATAGTAGTATTGGAAAAGTATCAAACATGTACCCCATAAGCAGCAATGTCAATTTTTAACATATATGTACATTATTGATAAAAATAAATAAATCTAAGCAAATATATTTAGAAAGTCAAATGATTTATCTGTATTTTAAAATTGTTGTCAAATTTTAATTTAAAGTATTTTAAAAATAAATCAGTTTATTAATCAAGAATTCATTATTTTTTAATAGATTAATTATTTATTAATTAATCGTCAAATTATCCTAGTATTGTATAATAATAATATAATTTGTCAATTAAATCTTCGTAATAATTGCGTTTATTTACTCCGTGATATTATTATTATGCATTTATTTTATTAAATTACACAATTATAATATCATATTTTTATAACACAGATAACATATTAACATTACATTTTATTATAACATTATGAACAATTTTCTTCTTCACTAAAAAACTCCTGCAATGAGTAGTAGCATGTTTGAGACAGATGTTTACTAAGTAGGTTTTTAAACATTTTTAGGCTATCTATCAATTTCAAAAAGTCACGGGGTGCGTTATAAATTTTAATTGACTTAGAATACGGCCCCAAGGACTTCAGTTTGTGTGGAAAACACGCGCCGTCGAACACACTGACAACGCTTCTCCGCGCAGATTTTTAAGCTTAACGACATGTTTAGTTTTCTATAATAGATCTCGACGTCGATAAATTTATATTTGCTATTGAAAATCTACGAAATGTATCTTCATATTTTCTTAAATCTTTGTAATGAGGTTGAAATTATCCATTTATCGATCTGGTTCGTAAAAAGGGATGTATCCAATATCTTCGGTGTCTTTTTATTTGAGTAAACAAAAACCAAATAGAAAGATAACTGCAGTGTCCTGAACCAGTTCTGTATTATTAACCATTCTTGTCAAAGAACGATCTCGGTTACATATACAATCACTACGGCTATCAACTGCGAAGCGAGTACTTTAAGTGACGCGGGGCCGCTAGACCGCTGCCCTCGCGCAGATTAAACCGCGCGTGGACGCAGATCCGCGTCTCCGCCATCGCGCGCGTGATTCCGCGTCTCGCGCTCCGTCGCGGATATAATACAGATCTAATCGTTTGGTGGTCTCGTCGTTATCAAAGTCGTGTCCATTCAAAGAATTTTGTAAAGAGGGATACAAGTGAAAATCAGAAGGGGGCTACATAATGTCGGGCGAATAAGGTGGATGACGTAATATATCCCGACCCGACCTGCAATAGTTTTTCACGGCTTTGTTTACAAAGCCATCAAAAACTATTGTTATGTAACCGCACATGGCGTTATAAAGATAAAATGCGACACCTTTACGATTCACCAGCTCTGGGCGTTATTCATGAACTACATACAAATCAAAACTTTCCCGCCTATTATCAAAATGCGCGCTAAAATATTATTTTTAAAATGACCATAGATCATATAACACTATAAAATATTTTTTTGTTTACAGTACCACTGCCTGCAAAAACCGTAGGGACCCACCAATTACCACCTTTAATGTAATTTTTTCATTAAGAATCCGATTATGAATTTCTAGCTTCTTTGTCTTCATGCAAATGTCCAAATATCGAACAAAGGCCTCTTCATCTCCATCCGCTCTAAAAACACTCTCTTTATCCGCAATAATCGCCGGCCAGCCATTTAAGAATATTTTCGTAGCAGTACAGCTTTGTGCAAGAGTTCGTCCAGGAAAGTACTGCAACCTCACCTATTTCTGCCGCCAAGCAGTAATGTTCATATTACGGCGTTCTGGTTTTGAAAGGTAAAGGATGCTATGCTGGTAAAATTACAGAACATGGGACTTATCAACATTATGTCTCAAGGTGACGGGTGCAGTGGCAGAGCTCCTCAAATATTTGTGATATGTCAGGTAGCACAGCAACTGCTTCACGACTTTTTTGTCATTACGACGATAGACTGTCGTGACAATGGGAAGAGCTAGAACGACAGTAGTCCGACGACAAATAAAACGTCACGACAAAATTGTGGCGGGAAATAATCGCAACTTTAATCGATTCTGTCGTGCAAACGACAAGGCGACTGCCGTGAACCGGTGAATTGTCGTCTCGATCTAGTGGGAACAACCAGACAGATAAAATAGACGTCCACGACTCAGTCACGACAGATAGTCGTGATATGGGAACAGGCTAGATGCGATAGTTGTCTAACGATCAATTAAAACGTTACGACATAATGAGAACGCACCCTACTACACCGCAAAGCGCTATCCTCGAGAGTAGCCCAAAATCGGTGCTGTGCTATTGGGCAAAATCCGCACCAAACTATGACCTAATTGGCTTGCAGCACACGCGAACAAATTCTTAATGATTATTCATTAAGCACTGGCTGCTTTTTTGTATTTTAATTTAATTTGTCCGTTGTTTGTGTATTTTGTTCCCATTGTTAATTTAAATTTCTGCGTGTTTACATTTTAATTTCTTTATTGTATTTTATCGTTGCGTATGTGTGAAGCTAGACAATAAACGTTTTATTTACGTATTTATATTCTAAGAAGTGCCTCCACATTATATTTGTTCCTCGTTCTAGCGCTCAAAGAACAAGTTATCCCCTAGCCTTTGGTTTATAGTCGGGCACGCGTAATGCTACATAGAAGAGTGTGTAGCGATGGAAGTTCAGTATTATCATGTTTGATGTTCTTTTTTGGTTTGAATATGTGCATACTTGATTTTATATGTATGAGCACGGAGCCTTTTTAGCAGCGATGCCAATACGATGCACTAGCGATGCAGTAGCTAATTATCTACCTTTACACACACGCGCGATGCAAACGCGATGCACCCGCGCGTTTGCATCGATGCAATCGGCTATAAATCGCAAGTGCAGCGATGCAATCGCGCGTTGTTTGCGTCGCTGCTAAAAATCGACTTGTATAATTTTATGTGCTGAAATATGAAGCCAAATAAAACCGTTCTGAAAACGACACTCCCTTCACCCAAACCTATGTTTGCCCTTTGTACATTTCCAATATCCTATAATAGATATTTATCAACACCATGTTTTGGGGCGGAACAGGAAATTAAATGTTCATTACCCAAATCTAATTTCAAACTCATGCTTTGACATTATAATAACGTCTACCGAGTGTTTGTTAGGTCGCAGGGCGAATTTCAGCCGATGTTTTTCCTTATGAGCAAAACAACTTTTTTCAATAGGGATCTCTTCGTAATCGCGAATGCAGAATCAGCGGTTTCATATCTACTCTAGCAAAATATTATCCTTTACCAAGCTAACGACATTTTTGTCGCAAATAAGTATAGTAAGTTCTATTGTCCAATAATCGTCATATGTCTCGCCCAGGGAAGTACTGCCCCTTTACCTATTTCTGCCACCAAGCAGTAATGTCAGCATTACTATGTTCCGGTGTTGAAGGGTAAGGGTGCTGGTGAAATGACAGGCACATGGGACTTGTCAACTTATGTTTCAAGGTGACAGGCGCAGTTTGAATGCGCTTCAGATCTTTGCGATTTAAAGCCCTGAGTGTCACTGATACTGTTATGGACAGGCACGTAGCGTACCACAGGCGTACGGTTTGTCGGCCCGACGCTTGATATTATAAAAAAAATCTACTTTATAATATTTGTAGAACCACGGAATAAAAAAAATGGAAGTGCCTGAGACTCGATTATTATCAGAGCCGCTGTCGCCAAAACTCACGCATTCACAATTTTAAACGCTCTTTTGTTAATATAATTTAACCTTTACCCTGTTGGCATACCGTTGAAAGTTCAATACCAATATTGCAAGTTACGACGTAATGATTTTATATTGATATTTCAATCAATGTGCTGCCATTTAGCGGTCACTAGCTGAACGACGACGAATTCGAAGTAATAATAATAAATAACGCACACACTCAACATAGCCCCGCACTAGGGAAACCCTGTGTCGCGGGTGCCATGGACACACACATAGACAACCACAAATTACACCCAAACTCACGAGAGAAATAAATGTAGGCCATACAAATATTTCTCCCGGCCCGGGAATGGAACCCGGGGACCTCTGCGTGGCAGTCCGGTATGGTAACCGTTGGGCCACGGAGGCAAGTGAAAGTAGCGAAATAAGGCATTTTTCTGCGATGCTGCTAAACTTAAGTATGTGGAAGTTCGCGTACTGTTGGCACACATGCCACGCCATGGTTAGTTTAACCACTTCTTACTGTATTGTTCTGTGAGTAGAATCATAGTATAGCCTTAGCCAAGTAGGGCTACTCCTGCCCGTTTGCCTACACTTAGCTTGAAGCGTAGGTTTGTCATATTATTATTTTAGTAATATGATAAGAGAACTTCAACAAAAATGCACTCTGAAGGTCACGTACTGGGCGAAGTTTAACAAAAAGATGACACGCTACATCTGTTTAAAAAAAGTGCATCATCGCCGTTCTATGTGGTTTCACGTCTGTCACACCCAGATCAGAACCAATTTTTAGAAAAATTCGTTTCGGGAGCTCCTCATCTAACGCCTGCTCATAGTGCTAACCGCTGGAAAACCAAGGTCGTAAAATAAAATGAGCAACTCACTTGTCATATTCAGCAGGTATCGAGAAGGACAACAACTCTGAATTTGAGGAACTCTTGTTCAAAAAACCATAAACACAACAATAACCACGTGTAGTACTTGTTCTCTGTTTGATGATTTTTGTAGCAATAGAGCTCCTTGTAAAAGAGGTTGTTACCTTACCTGTTTCTGCCGCCAAGCAAGCAGTAATGTGATCATTATGGCGTTCCGATTTTGAAGGATAAGGGCGCTGGGGAAATTACAGGAACATGAGACTTATCAATTTATGACTCACGGTGACGGGCGCAGAGGTAGTGCCCCTCAGTCTTCGTATTTTAAAGCTCTGAGTGGCACTGCAATTGTTATGGACAGGCGTGTCGCTTACCATCAGGCGCACGACTTATTCGTCCCGTTATAAGTGATGCCAAGGTCAGTGTCATAAAAAAAAGAAAAAGGAGAATTTTTAAACACCAAGCGAACGTTTAATTTCTTTAATCTTGAATAAATGGCGCGCGCAATGCAATGCGAGTGCACTGCGAGATTATGTGAATGTATGCGTCCGTACAAGCTTCGCCGCGTGCATGCACACGCACAAGCCGCGCTGCTACATTTGTATGGAGTTATCGTACTTGGTCTTATTATATTATGGTAGACACTTTATCATTATAATTATATGACCTCGTTGGCCCCACAGTTTGTACAGTGAGCTCAGGATAATTTGCGAAATGAACTTTCTAAATTGGTTCTCGACCAGGTGTTCTGGGTGGAGCCCCGTAGTGAATTTCGTTACTCTGGTACTCATAGTACAGGCAATTCACGGGTTTGAGACCAGTGAATTGGTGTGGTTGTCTCGCATATTATTATTATTAATAGAAAGAGATTGCAATGAGTTACAGCTCAAGATATAAATTGCTACAATTATTCAGTGTTTTTTTTTTGCAAATTCAATAGAGTCACCACAATCACCAGAACCACAATCACGTAATGAATTCTGCAAGTAGTTTCATGAATTAACAAACGTAGAATTCAATCAATTGATTGATTGTGGTGCTGTGACTTGGCAATTATAGTTTGACTTTCCCCTTCGGGGTTGTCCTTTTACTATCCTGACACATGATATTGATCATTCGCAATAGCAATTATCTCTCTTAATCGCTGCTTTAAATAACATGCATTCCAAAAGGACAACGTGTTTCTTTGAATTTATTTGTAATAGATAACCAATTGCATTACCGTGTCATCGTAACTGATTGTACAAGGAAAATTATTGCGCAATAAATTTGAAGTAGGGTATAATGAAAAGTAATAGAAGCGAAGCAGGTATACTATAATACAATTTAACTCATCATACAAGGTAATATAACTAAACTGTTACCAACCAAAGGTTACCCTGGCTGTAATGTCTGCGCCACTGGTATCATCGGGGCAACACGATCGTGTTTCTAGCAACTTCTTCAAAAGTACCGATGGTAGCTGTACGCTCCTTGTAGAAGAGTTCAACCAGAAACGTGAGCATTATTAGTGTTCCGGTTTTGAAGGATAAGATTGCTAGTGACACTAAATGCACGTGGGACTTCTTCACTTTATATCTTAGGGTGATGGGCGCAATGGCAGTACCTCTCAAATCTTTCTGATTTGAAGCTCTGAGTAGAACTGCAACTGTTATAGGTTTGTTGCTTACCACCAGGCGCACTTGTTCGTCATCACTTGATATCATAAAAAGGTAGCCCTCGACAGCCATTTGGTTGCCAACCTTCGGTAACAAAATCTGAAATTAAATATGGACATAATAAGGGATGTACTTACAAGGCGGTGGTGCTTTCCTCTGATTATTCCACACAACGAGGATCTTGGCGAGACTAGGCGTGCGAACGAGCTTGCGCACCAACGCGAAAAGGCTGTCCACGCGGTCGTACGTGAGCACGACTGCAGTGAAGCCGGGTGCTTTCGGTGCTGTTACTGGCAGGAATAGCGGATTCACGGGCCCATACTGTAGAACAACGATTATTATTAGAAGAACAGAAGCTGAAAGACACTAAAGTGAAGGAATGTCTAAGGGAGTAAGTTCGCAATCGCAGACAAATTATTCTATAGTTAACCTCCAAATATACATATAAATAACTGGAAAAATGAGCGTAAATGTTACGAAAGCCTTAAAGACAAACGAGGAATTAGACAAAAAGAGTGAGTTGTGCTGTGAACGTTGATGTAGTGACCACGGTAGAAAACGGAATGCTTGGATTGTTTGATCATACGGAAATGATAGATAGAACAACGATTCAAATTTATAGAGCGTGCGTCGAGTAAAAATTGGGGTAAAGATGACCTTGACATACATATGTCAACCAAATTGAGGACATCCTTAAAAAAGGTCCGGTCAAAAGTACCAAGAATAAACGAACGGGTGTGGCAGGAACATAGCGAGTGGAAGTCGTTAGTAGAGACGTTAGGCAGAGGCCGTTTGTTCGTATATTTATATTAATGTAAGTGAATAGAGTACATTGTATTTTCGTATTATTACATGAGAATCACGCAATCTTACAAATTATTAGAGAAACGTTGCTGATGTGCACACAAGCGAGAATCACGCAGAGTCACTTTTATCTATCGCATGCCTTTCGTATATATAATATCTCGTACATATGAACACATTTACTTCACTATAAAGAAACTACTCTCATTTTCTTGTGTTTACTATGTGAACACGGTTGTTACGCACCGTCAGTTACAAATTTTCTTTCATCCGTTCCATTAGCGCGATCGTTTGATTCGCGTCGCATTTTGCTTTCAGTTTTGTTATGAACAGGCGATATAGATTATCATAAACTTATTATCATTGATATTGATTATTTCTTGCCAGCAAGATTTGTCAGATGAGCACTCATTTTCAACTATACGACAAGTAAAAGTCACTGTATTGTGTGTACACTGTATGTGCAGACGTTTTCGACAATCCGATAGCCTAAGGATTAGCACTATAGACGCAAGACAAGAAGGTATTTGGTTTGATTTTTGGGTAGAGCAAATTTAGGAAACAAACTTATCTAAATTTTAAAATGCCTTTGTAGCCGAACGGTTACCATGGTGGTCTGTCACGCAGAGGTACCGGGTTCGATTCCCGGGCCGGAAGAAATATTCGTATATTCTTCATTTATTTATCTCCTGAGTTTGGGTGTAATTTTTGGTTGCCTATGTATGTGTCCATGGCACCCGCGATACTGGGGTTCCCTAGTTCTGATCGTTATTTTTGCCGGAGTTAATTACATTGGTCTGGTACTCTAAGTACATAGAATTTCCCAATTTCAGAGTAGGTATTAGTTGTGTTGCACATTATTGTTCTATTATTATTTTCTTTCCAAATTGCGAAGTCACGTGTTAAATATTCCACGTCATACAGTAAGTCTTGCAGTAGCAATTTCCCAACATACGGTTTTAAAAAGGATCTTCCTAATAATGTTAATTGCGTATCTACGTTTATAATTGGATATAAGATTTAAAATGTTTATTTATACAACAATTTCTATTACTATTACGTATAGAGTATACGTAGCTATTAGACAATCATTCATTAGATTTGAAAGAGAGTGATTACGGATTGTGAATTAATGAGACTTTATGTAAATTGACCTCCTTGGCAAGTTTGGTCACAATCTCACCTAATATGATTCGATGTTGGTACGCGTTTGTAGTAAAAAAATGAATATTCATTTTTATTTAAATAACCCTTAATTGTAGTTTTCGAAACGCACAGTAATGAGTTACTTGATCGATCAAGACATTCTAGCGTTGGCAGAGCAGCAGTAAGAGATGAAAGTTGTTATGTTTAAAGCGTTTGAAAAGAAAAGGAATGAATCCAAAAGTAATGATGATTGAAAGACACAAGAGTGTTGCACAAAGAATTTATGAGGTTTGACAACGAGAAACTAAAACAATTTGTGTATCTGGGTAGTCTATTAACACAAGATGGTAAGTTTAAAGCCCGGCCGCCACTGACAAATAGTAGTATATCTTAACGAAATGACATTATAGATGAAATTCCAATGATAAAGATGGTTGTAACTATGAAAACAAAGTTGCGGTAAACTTAGGAATACAGAGCCGGCAGCCTCCGGAATGCCTTGGCGGCTTTCGGGATGCCTCATCGATGCTTTAATGTTACGTAAATCTGAATAGAGGCTAGGCGCGAGCACGATGTCGCGACACTACGCTTCGGCATGCCTAAGGATACCGCTCCAGATTTGCTGTCGTGCTCTTGCATGTAGGGACGCCAATGGGCGACGGGCCTTAAAAATAAACGGGGGGCCTTAAAGAAAGTGAAGGCTGGAAATCAGGTAGGATACGTTGTATCAAAAAAGACGAGTCTGGCTGTTCAACGAGGTGCTCCCAACAATGAAGTACAGTAGTAGGGTATAGAAAAAAGAAAACGACAGCGTTATGCGTGTGTGTACGGTGCAAGCCTTAAAGACAGTATTAGGAACAGTGTTAATAAAAGCGCGTTGTGGTAATTTGTGAATGATGGAGTAATGACTATGGGGGAAACGGAATGATTCGAAGGTTTGGACATTTGGACATTTGTAATGGATTGATGTTAATAGAATAAGGTAACACGAATTTATGGTAAAAAGGGAGGAAATGTGGGAAAAGCTAGGCCTCGACGTTTTACATCTCAACCAGGTTGAAGATGTCCTTAATAAAGACCGTGTCAAAAAAACTAAGAATCGAGTGTCTATGACAACACTTATGGCATAGGAGACTGCACGCCTAAGGTATGAAGGTAAGGTGTAAGGTAATAGGAGACTGCACGTCGTGGAGGGAAAGGAAATGGCATGCCTGAAATGTAGCCGGTGGAGGTCTCTGCCCCTGATGGAGAGTGATAAACGTCGTGCAAGGCAAAGTAGAGGCACTACACTACGAGGAAGGTCACCTATGCGATGGACCAATCAAATAAAATTTCGCGACCCTTTGCATGAATGCACGAAGGAGCCCACTAAGAGAGAGATAACGAGATATCGTAAGACGAGGCACATAAGTCCTTATTTTATTAAGTATACTCCTCATCCTCTCTCACTCACTCATCACTCCGTAATGATCGCGATCCGAATGATCCGAGTGCGCAACGAAAAATAAATGTTACGTTTTATTTTAAAGTTAATCGTATTAACTTTAAGCATTCACGTATACATAATATATATTTGTACACATGTATATAATCTGAGACTATACGTACATATTCTTCAAAGAAAATTAATTGTTAAATACACCTCTTATATTTCCAAACATAAAACATCTAGTAAAACGGTGTGCTGGAATTTATAAGAGGAAATTCCACTACCAAATAGACCCAATTAACCCAAACTTGGAGGGAACACTCCTCAAAGTAAACAACGTTAGACGTATTCGATGTTTTTTTAAACTTCGCCAAAAACGGGAAACCGAATGCTAGTTTGTCTGCCAAAATTGTGTTCCTTGTGTCTACTATCCTGAAACTTGTTGTACGAACTCATTTTTCAACCGCGCATTATGTAGTCGAAAAGTACCTCTAAAAAGGGTTGTAACGGGGTGTTAATTTATCAAACCTAATGGATTGTTTTCCTTGATTCTAAGTACGGCAGTAGAGTCGATTATTTATCTATTTCCATGCTGACGAAGTAACAGCCAGAAGCTTACTAAATATTTTCGTAGACATTGTAGAAAAGAGCGGCCGCGGCTCTTTGGGTTATATTCTTTGCAGCTTGAATGAATTAACAACTACTAAGTCCGCAGTAGAGACTACCACAAATCCTCCTTCTTCCAACATCGTTAAGACCTCTAGCAATAAATTAAGACATCTAATTGTAAATTCAGGATATTCTTTAAAGTCATCATAAACTTGCGTCCTTGATACATGTCCTAAGCCTATAAAAATAAAGACAAATTCAAAAAATCAAAGAACCATTTCTTCCATAGGTAAAATAAATTTACACTTGAAAACGTCACATTTAAGCTACTGCTCGTTCACTACGCTGACCTCCCTGAGAAGAACGAGCAAGAAACTCTAGGGATTGCTCTTTTCAAATAAACTTAAATGCTATGAAATACACTTTGAATCAAATTTGTGTGGAATCTAGAGGCATGTCGTCTTTCCATACATCTTTATCTAATACCTACGTAGTTTTGAATTTTGCAATATAACTTTTCAATCAAAATATTGTGAATGTAGTTTTTAAACTTAGGAAATGATAATCTTAATATATGCTCAGGAAACTTATTGTAAAAACGTATACAGTACCCATAAGAGTCGGATACCTTGGTTAAACGAAATCGTGGCACCATGAGGTTGGACTTAGCAGTTTTAATAAAGCATAATAATTGAAGCTACCATTTTAAGTAATGAATTTATTCAAGTTGCGATTAATCCATTAATTGTCGTGATAGACTAACTACATGAGGGTTAAACCACACTTATCGACGCGAAATCGCATTAAACAGCATAAAACCTTTATGTTTATGAACGTAAGAGCGAAAAAGACGTTATGCGTTTCGCATCACAATCTCCATAGTGCCAACTTTCAATCGCGTTCGTACGCATGCCGACCACGGCTAATCCTAGTTTAGAAACAATTGGCGCGTCGGCGGCGAATCGGCTTAATGCGACAAGTGTGGTTAAAACAGATCGCCTTAAGCCGATTCCGCGTCGATAAGTATGATTTATCTATATATTCTATATATAACAAGGCAAGTAGTGCAACTCCCACGTGCTCGGAGTGTCAATGCCTTCTGTCTCTCGGAGCGTAGGGTAGTCACGTTATTATCTTAGTTGCGCCTACAGGTTGCAAGATATAAATATACTATATTTATCACAGTATGCACTTGCTATAATAAAATAACCTTAGTCAAATGCAGTCCTTACATGTTGATATTTGTATATCAACCTCGCGGATTAATATCTCGATTACAGGAGTGTGGTCTTGAAACACAAATGAAATGCAAGTTTGCACGTAACAATACATTTTCATTTTCATATATCAATATATTATAAATTTGATATAGATAAAGATTTTAAACACCAAGCGCACGTTTCTAATCCATAATGAATGGCGCTTGCCCCGCGCTTTGCGGCTCGAGTGCACCGCGAGATAATGCAAATGTGTGCATCCCTACACGACGCGCGGCGAGCGTGTACACATAGTGATGCAACGGAAATGTCATAACGGAAACATAAACGGAAACAGATGTCAAAAATAAATCTTAGCAGAAACGAAGAACTAATAATAATATTTATTGGTATTATTAACTCAGTGAAGTAATTGCAAACAGGGCTTGTGTTTGGCTTCACAATTATACACTTACACAACACAAAACTGCTAAGATCCACGCGCCCATCCACCAAGCAATACGCGCACGCGCCTGACCCATCGCGAACGTTATAAACTTCCGATAAGAGTTCCGTTATAGAAGTTCCGGAACGGAAGCAGAAGCAAAAGTCTGTTACATCACTAGTACACTCTACCGACCGTTACTCTGCCGACGACGCAAATTTCACGAATACGGCGCCGTAAACGCGCGTCATCTGCGCGAATACGCGTCGCAGATGCGTTGTGGTGAATCTATTCAAACGCACGCAAACATCGCGTTGCAAACAATAAACTTATATACTCCACTGGAGTTTACACTTAGAATTTCATGCAATTGCTTCATTTAGAAAAATAACTGAAATTAACAAACAAAAATAGAATCAAAACCATCTCTTTATCAAAATGCACGATACATACGCGAGACTACAGCGCGTATAAAATATAAGGCCTCTAGCTATAAATTACATGGTGGTATCCATAACCTTGAAGCAATAGCGTTAATAACACAAAGGAATTACTCACTAATTGTCCAACTGACTTAAAGGTGCCTAATAAATTAAGTTAGTAACCAAATAATAGGTGGTTTAACATTAATAATTCTACACGGGAAACAATATAGCGCCACGCCATCTTCGACGTTAAAACACATTAATATTAAAACTGCATGAGGTATCGTGTGTGGTGTATATTTTAATGAATTAATTTGTCTACAGCGAAACTTATGTATCGTGACTTCTTGGTATGTTCAGAAACCTTTACCACCTTACCTATGTCTGCCGCTAAGCGGTAATGTAAGCATTAATACGTTCCGGTTTTAAAGGGTAAAGGGTGCTGGGAATTGAATCCGCTAAAATCTTTAAAAAACCCTGTACTTTTATTGAATCCATCGATAGGGTCAATTATGTGAATGAAATCTCTCCTACAAACCATGAAATCTAGAGTTATAAATTCAATGGGTCAAGTTAAAGCACTTTTACTCAAAGGTCCATCAGATTACTTGTTATTACGAATGTCATTTGAACACTGTCAAGTATCTTGAAATACTGGATCTCTTAAGAAATGAGTTAAATGTTTTATCTGAGGAAGAGCGAAATCGAATAATTCTGCAGCAAGATGGCGCTCCAGCCCATAACAGCAGAGTCACTACTGCCTACATTAGTAACCATTTTAATACCTGGATTGGTACAAACGGCACAATCAGATGGCCTGCGAGATCACCAGATCTCACCCCTTTAGATTTTTTTTGTGGGGATTTGTTAAAAATCAAATTTACCTTAAATCCTATGCGAGTGTAAACGAGTTGAAGGCTGAGGTTCAGAATACGATTTGTAATACAATTCATCACAACACGTTATTAAAAGTTACTCAAAATGAATTCGTCAAAAGATTAAAAGAAAACCAAGAAAATGGAGCTCATTTCGAGCAACTAATTAATTGGGTTACCATTTTTTTCGTTTTATTAAAATACGTTAAGACTTTGATTTTTTTTTTTTTTTCATTTAATTAACCAATTTTGTGAGAGAGATTTTATTCTTATAATTAACCCTATCCACCGATGCAATAAAAATGCAGGGCGCATTTCTTTCAGATTAAAGCGGGTTCGATTCCCGTGTGTTCCTAGAAATTTTCTAAAATCTATGAATGCAGTTTTATTTCTTTTAAAAAATAAAGGAGTGTTTACTTTAAGTAAAAATTTATATCTCCATTATTTAGAGTACTTTCCCTCCAGGTGGCATTACAAATTTCCACCCGGTATATTTTTTCCAAAGTGATTTATTCAACACTTACACTGTTATGAGGAACCAACCAAAGCCATTTGAAGTTGTATCGAATGTCATTAAATTTGTTTGAAAACTATTCTGCCATATCTTTTTTCCATCCTCTAAGGATTGACCAGCCCGAATTCGAAACAATTGACGGGTGTCGTCAATGGGTGGCGTCAATTGTTTCACTTCAAATCGACCGGTTAACTTGAGCTTTGCTATAATGGACGAAAATTGCAAAATTACTTATTTAATGATGATAAAATTTGATTCCGTTTGTTTTGTAGTTCTAATAACTGTGTGCAACTTGTTCATCGTTGCTTGCCAACAGTGAAACTATCATAGTTATCCATTTTACTCGATTCTGACAAGGCTACAAGAATGAACAATGATTTTAGGATTCTCAGGCTATAACAAACTTTGTAACTTCTATCTGGTGTTATATCGTTCTTCTTCTAGTAGCGATCGTATCCGATGTTTTTATCGTAACTATTTAATACACGTACGACCTTAGTCAATTTTCAAAAGCGTATATTCTCTATTAATCGTTGTATGATGAATATAACTCACTTATAAAATGAGTTTAGACACGAGCTACAACTTAAGGTGTGATGTGCTAAATCGAAAATAGGTTGCTGTGAAACATTTACCTACTGCCGGTAAGTCAGTAAAAGGACGACATAACAAAATATGTGTTCAGTTACTGTGTTCTTTTTTATTTGTAAACCACATACTATGTCAAGGTTCGGAACAGACCCGGACGCAGGATCTGCGGACTAGGTCCACAATTATAAATATTAGAAAACAACATCATATACGTTGCTATGAACATAAATAACTAAAGCACCACAAACAACCAAACCAAAGACAACATAGTTTCTATATTGACCCGGCCGAGGATTGAACCCGGGACCTCGACGAGATGGCAACACCATGAAAAAAGTGAATCATTGAAGAAAGACTGGTATTATGTCAATTTCAGCTCTTTTAAACGCCCTTTTTGTTTTATTCCTACATCATTCTCACTTCAAAACACTTTTTTACGACGAAAATTAGTGAAAATGGTAACGCCACAATTATCAAGATGAAGGTAGAGAGGTGGGAGGAGAAGGGAGGTAGTCGTCGACAGCGAAAGAGGGTAGTGAGATATGTCTATTCTTAAAGCTGCCGCTGGCCAGTCAACCAGTGTCGGGCGTGCGTGTAACCGTTCCAAAATATCGGGAAAATAAAAAATAATCATACCGAGGTAAGATGCCTGTAATTATAACTACAAAAGTCTTATAACTTATATTGTATTTAACTTACTAGTTACCACTCGAAAAATCGCGGAACGAGTCGAGCCAAATTTTTGAGAGCACATTATATATTGGAAATCGAGATAACGATTGATACAAATCAAAAACCAATTTGCTACATGTACGTCAAAAAATCGAAAAAAATCGCAAGCTAGGCCTGTAGCCAGGCTTGGCTTAGATGGCCCAAAATTGATTGATGACATGTCTGATTCGCATTCTAAATGTCTTCGATTAATCACAATAGAACTTGCTGGTCACTGTGATTCGCGGCAACGCCTCCGATAATAGCTACATTGCATTGGACTGTATTTTCGGGTTTTTACAAATGTAGTATATTTCAATTTAACAATAAATAAAACATTTGACGACTTCAGTTACCACCAGTGTTTCCCTTTGGTCAGATTGGTGGTTCGACTGATCTGGTCAATTTTTTTTTTTCCCGATCGGTCAGATTGATTTGGCGTGTCAGGATGACACAGAATAAAGGATAATCAGTGTAAAACGGTGCAGTGGGCGCTAAATGTAGAGCTACTGAGTTCGAATCAATAGAACTAATTTGTGAAACGAATTTCTCTGAATTGATTTTAATCTGGGTGCACTATGTAGTGCCACGGAGGAAGTTTCACTATGCCTGTGCTAATAATACAGGGACTTCCCGAGTTTGAAACTAGGTAATTGGTGTGGTTGGCTGACGCATTATTGTTATTGTTCTAGAAATACAATCACGAAGTTAAATCAATCTTAATGTGGACATTAAAACGTCTGAAGTACATATAAGTAGTTCCTTCTTTACGTCGTTTCAATCCATTTTCAACAAAATGTAAACAAATAAGTTACTGACCCGACCATAGACGGTTTAGTGATGGTCAATTGTAATGCCAACTACAAATCGATTGAATGAATCGATTTGTTTAATTGAGTCATACTAGCGGTTTTCCCTACATAACCTACTTAATTTTAAGCCCTCCTTCACATCCTTACACTTAGATGCTCGTTCGATTGCAATTGAAATATTCGATTTACTAATCGATTACAAAAACTTACATTGAATGAACCGAATGTTTTTTTCGTACAGCACTATGCAACCATAGACAAGTTATAGATGCATAGATGAAAAATAATCTCACTTTTGGACTACCATTTTTCAATACGATTTTACGATGCTATTCAAAATAAATATTGTTGAAAAAGGTGATGAGGTATCAGGTCGAAATCTTCGAAATATATGTGAAAGTGTTACTTATTCGATTTATAGCGTGGTTGCCTTAGAATTTTAACCAAACAGGTTAGTTTACTTTTTGTTGAAAATGAATTGGAACAGACTTTACTATTTTATGATATCTAACGACGAACAAGTCGTGCGCTTGGTGGTAAGCGACACGCCCATTCATGAAAGTTACTGTGCCACTCATTGACTTACAATTATATGGACGTCGGGCCGCGCTAAAAAGTGTCCGAACTTATAGGGCGTTAAAATCGTATACAGAGCGTCATGCACGCTTTAGTCTTCGTTTGTTCGACTGACAGCGGAGCAAGCAAAATTAAACAGTACTGCGATGACATTACAATTTAAATTCAACGTTTTAGCTTTTTCATATTCCTTGACATGTCACTACGTTTAAACAGGTTGACTTGGGACATTTTTTCGTGGTTTTTGTATTAGACCCGTCGTCCATTTATTTGTAAGTCAATGGTGCCACTCATTAAATTCCAAAGATCCGAGGAGCATTGCCACTACTCCCGTCACCTTGAGGCATAAGTTGACAAGTCCCATGTGCCTGTAATTTTACCAGCACCCTTACCCTTCAAAATCGGAACACAATAATGCTCACATTATTGTTTGGCGGCAGAAATAGATAAGATGGCAGCACTACCCTGAAGAACTTTAGAACCGGCTGACTTATTAAATCTATGTTTGCACGCCCGTACGATACTATTAAAAAAAAAAGGTTACACCTAGTTTAATCTATTCAAGTGCATGTGAATAAATTTCTAGTACAGGTACCTTCAACATGTTTGGCGGGACATAGTGCAACTATATTTATTTTTAACCGACTTTAAAAAAGGAGAGATTCTCAATTCGACTGCTTTTTTGGGCGATTATTCCGGCAATTGTGAACCGATTTTGATGATTTTTTTTTTTGTTGGAAAGTGTGTACTTGTATACTATTGGTCCAATTTAAATTTGAAGAAAATATTCCACGTCTAAGGGTGGCAAATTATGAATCGGACTTCCGGTAACCGATTTCAATAAAACGTGTCAAATTCGATGTAATTCCACAAACTTTGAAGGTCGGTTTTTTCTTTTATATAAAAAAAGTTATATTATGTTACATACAACTTCTTTACAACCTATGTTTTCACGAGTAAATAAATTATGAATCATAGTACGATAATAGTTACAATAGTTGTTAGTGTTATACATGTACCTACTAGTTATTTAGTATTCATACTCGCCTGAGATTACTAACAATTGAGCGTAGGCTAAAGTCAAGTGGAAATTTTTTATATAATGTTACCTGCAATAAATTTATTCTAAAGGATAAAGGTCCACAATGAACACCATTATCCAGATCATCATGACTCACACCTCTCACACCTACACCCAAGTTATAGTCTGTGTCCTTTTTATATAGGCATAAATTATACCTTTACTTTTACTACTTTTTCTTTTAATTTCGTAGCTCTTTTCTCTTAAACAATGTCTTAAATTGTTTAAGAGTCGATTAATTTATAGCTCTGTTAAGATTTTTTTTCTCAATTAAATTAGATACGTAGATAGATAAACACTTTATTCACTGATATAACACAAATACAGATTAAGCATAAAACAAAAAACAAAACATGATTGTCACAGCAGTGAAACGGCGCTGACTCTGTATATGCCATAGTTTCCTGATGCGCTGGTTTTCAGTCAGGACCAACGAGCAACGAAATTAGCGTGATTTACGGGGATCTATTGTTATCAGTCCGTAGACAAAATAAAATATAGCTTACTGTCATTGACTTACAATTATATGGACGTCGGGTCCGCGCTAAAAAGTGTCCGAACTTATAGGGCGTTAAAATCGTATACAGAGCGTCATTCACTCTTTAGTCTTCGTTTGTTCGACTGACAGCGAAGCAAGCAAAATTAGACAGTACTGCGATGACATTACAATTTAAATTCAACGTTTTAGCTTTTTCATATTCCTTTACATGTCACTAGGTTTAAATAGGTTGACTTGGGACATTTTTTTCGTGGTTTTTGTATTAGACCCGTCGTCCATTTATTTGTAAGTCAATGCTTACTGTGCAAAAATAACAGTCGTAGCCATTGGAATAACAAAGTAATAACGTTAAATCCGTCTTCTGTGAAATTTGGTTTAATGCAGATACGCGCTTTTTACCAATACTACATACGCGGATTTGCTCTATCCCCGACGATTTAGTTTTAACTCCATTTTTGGAAACATTTCTGCCAAGGCCGAGAAGATGTTCTGTTTCAATATTCGTAATGTCGCAAATACCATATAGTACGACCCGTACAAATGAAATTACAGGCACATGATGTCTCAGGGTTACGGATGCAGTGGCAGTACCCTTCAGATCTTTCTGATTTAAAGTTCTGACACTGTTATAGACAAGCGTGTCACTTACCACCAGGCTTATTCGGCTCCTCACTTATTGTCATAAAAAAGCCTTGTTCTGGAAATCACTAGGTTTAAAATAAAAAAAGGTATATAAAGTGCGCGCGAGCACATACCTTTTCATACATTTTATAATTTTTATTTCTTTTGAATTTGTATTCTTTTTGACGTTATGTTTTTGATATTCAGTTGTTGTCACAAAAATCGCTGAAGAAGTACGTTTCCAAAAATCCCAAAGGATTCTTTATTTATTTCACCCTTCTCCCTCCCTCTTCCTAAAACTACTTAAGCAAGCGTTTCGCCAACAGAACGTAACCACATTAAAGACGTTATAAATAGAAGATATCGCAGTTCAAAAGCAGATATAAAATAAAATTACGTTTTATTAATAGTATTTAAAGAAATAAAGTCTTTATGAACGTAAATATATGTATGAGATCATTGGTGTTCACACAGGAAATCAATTAGATAATGATTACTTCTGTATTCTGACAATTATAATTAAGTTACGATATATCGCCGTTCCTAGCCGTCAAAATTGCTATCTAAGTTTGACAAGAAATAATGATATAAAAGAGAAACAAAGAATAACAAGTAAGTTCTAAACTTTGTATTCTCCCAGTTGAACGTTTGTGTCTGACGTTTAGAACTAGCGAGAAAGTTTTTAAGTTAAAGGTGAAAAAACGATTCGCCTGTTGACTCTCACCGTGTCGCGAAAATTTCTTCTCTATTTTTTAATAGAGAAGAAATTTTCGTCCTCCGTTTCACTGACCAAACGAATGTCTCCTTTTTTTTAATAAATAATAACGCACGCATGGGCGCGCATTAGCGTGCGATGCAGTCGACAATCAGCGATACAAACGCGATGCAAGCGCGATACAAACGCGATGCAAGCGCGCGACTGCATTGATAGAAACGCGCAATTGCATCTCTACACTTAGGATTTATAGGCGATTGCATCGATGCAAACGCGCGACTGCTCCTAACATGCGTTTGTAAGGAAACCGTGTATCAGACAAATTCATGGACAACAACAAAATTAAACGCAAACTGACGAAAGAAATAAATGTAGGCCATACAAATATTTCTCCTCGCCCAGGAACCGAATCCGGGGCCTCTATGTGGCAGACCAGCGGGTTACTCCCATTCTCCGTCCGACATCATCGTCGAAACAATTACTGATAAATAAGCAATGCTCGGCCAAATTATTAAAAGACGCATGATGGGTATGCTTCATACTTGATATTGAAGTTGAATCTTTAAGTTACAAAATTAGCACAATAGACCGATCGTTATGGCGATCTTTGGTGGAGGTATATGTCCAGCAGTGCACGTCTTTCGGCTGAAATAAAGATGATGAATGAAAAGATTTTGGTCGTCACAATGATTAATTGACACGCTCGGCTTACGAAATGGCACTATACCCGATTATAGTAAACTCATATCTGCATTTGACACAGTAGCGGAGGGTGGCGGGGAACCCGCGGCAGTTTCGAAGGGGCGGCATTTGGTAAAATGTTTAATAAATATACTCAAAATGTAACCTCCTTCATATCCTCCTCCGTCATCCCAACTTTTTATCACCCTCTTTACAGGTTCCTGGCCACTAAGTTTTAAAATTTTGAATCGTTCTTGAATTCCTTTTCCTTCCACTATTTCTTACGTAACTACTCCCAACTTAAAGCGGGAGGACGTGCTAATTTAATCATCACGTATCACTTCCTACATACCTAACTCCCGAAGGGAGAGGACGTTCAATACCTCAACTAAATTTATTCTACTTAAATGCCAATATATGCGAAGAAACATAAAATTGTGTGGAAAATTGTTTGTGCCCTTAGATTACCATACACCTATAAAGTTACCGTAAACAGTTCCTAATACGCAGGAAAAGATAAACCCCTACAAGAACACCAACAGGGCTCTCAAACAAGTCGAGGATGAGAAAACTGAGATACATACATACATAATATACAGACTACAAGTGTACTCAGTTTTGCTTTTTATCTTTCTTTAATGTCGCCAGGCTGTTTTTCTATTTCCGCATGTCGTGGATTTATAATTACTGCTACAGTCAAGAATTTGAAGAGGATTCAGGATATATAATGGTGATGCAGTGAACGTGGTACGTTATCATTAACCGACTTCAAAAAAAGGAGGTGATTCTCCACTGTTTTTTTTTTGTATGTATATTTCGCGATAACTCCGCAGCATTTGTGCACCGATTTTGATGATTCTGTTTTTGTTGAAAAGAATGTACCTCAGAAATGGTCCCATTTAAATTTGATAAAAATATTCCACCTCTAAGGGTCACAAACTAGGGGATGAATGACTTTAGAGGTCGGTTTTTTGACTATTTTTTATAAAGATATTTTAACGACAGAGCCACCGCCCTGGCATATGGCATTGATTCGATCTTTACGTGACAGAGTTCGACAAGGGAATTACTGCCACCATACCATGCCGTTGGACGGTCAGTTCAATACCGTCCCGCACTAAAAAGTTTGGCAATTCGTTCTTATGCCGAACCATCAAATTGTGGAACCAACTCCCGGCGCATGTATTCCCTCCCCTCTATAACATCGGGTCCTTCAAACGTAGTGTGAAGAAGCATTTGGCCAGACCGGCAAAATGATAGTGACGGAGTGAAGATATTTGTGTTTTCCATCCGTTACTCTCATCTCTGGACTGTATTCGCACTTTCCATCAGGCGCGGTGCAGTCATTTTGCCGAGTCACAATAAAAAAAATAATAAAAAAAAAAACCTATTCCTGCCGCAAAGCAGTAGTAGTAGAGTAGAGAGAGTAGAGCTCCTTGGAGTAGCAGTAGAGGGCCTCGTGAAAAAGTTCGTCCAGGGAAGTATTGCCACCTTACCTATTCTTGCCGCCAAGCCGCAATGTGAGCATTACTGCGCTCCCGTTTTAAAGGGTAAGGGCGCTGGTGAAATACATAACAATATAAGAAACAGACTGATAGCCCCGCACTAGGGAAACCCTGTGTTGCAGGCGCCATGGACACACACACATAGACATCCGTAAATTACATCTAAACTCACGAGAAAAAGAAATGTAGGGCATACAAATATTTCTCCCGGCCCGGGAATTAAACCCGGACCTCTGCGTATGTTGGGAAATTGCTACTGTATATATAATGTGCTACACAACCAATACCTACTCTGAAATTGGGAACTTCTATATACTTTAAGTACCAGACACAGAACATAAAGATCAGAAACTATAGAAACTCTGTATCGCGGGTGCCATGGACACGCACATAGACAACCACAAATTACACCCAAACTCACGAGAGGATAAATGTAGGCCATACAAATATTTCTTCAGGCTCGGGCATCGAAGCCGGGACTTCTGAGTGGCAGTCCAGAATGATAACCGTTCGGCCACAGAGGCAGTTCAAATTACAGGCACATGAGACTTAAATTATATCTGGCAATGCAACTGTTATGGACAGACGTGTCACTTACCACCAGACGCACGACTTGTTCGTCCCGTCATTTGATATGTTTAATATGTGTTTGATCTTCATATCAATAATAATAAGCTGACAAAGGCAGACAAAAGCATGAACGAACACACGATTGGTCATGGGATCTTAATAGCGATACAATAATTTTCCTTTCTTTGTTTCTTTGGGCCTCTAGCAACTGTTACTTCGTGACGTGAATTATGATTATGTGCCAACGGAACGGACGTAACATACAACTGACTGCTCAGAAAACAAGCCCCTTCACAGACGGTACTGAAAGAAAAATGACAGGGATTCATAGCCTTTGAAATTACTTTAAAAGTTTGTAAGAAAAAAGTCCGCAATTCTATCGATTGTCCGAAAGTAATTACAAAGAGGCACCATTCATAAAAGAATATCCCTTAGGGTCGTACACAAAGGAAATTTAATTAATGAAAATGAATGAACTTCGACTCACATTCATTCTTTCCCGGATATAAACACTCTCTCACAACATGTACCATCTTACATTTCAGCACCAGTAAAGCTCCAAGTGAAAGAGTCCGCCCAGGGTAGCACTGCCACCTTACCTATTTCTGCCGCCAAGCAGTAATGTCCGCATTACTGTGTTCCGGTTTAGAAGGGTGCTGCTGAAATTACAGGCACACGGGGCTTGTCAACTTATGTATCAGAGTGACGGGCGAAGTGGCAACGCACCTCAGTTCTTTGCGATTTAAAGCTTTGAGTGGTACTGCAACTGTTATGGACAGGCGTGCAGCTTACCATCAGACGCACGGCTTGTTTGTTGTGACACTTACTAAAATCGCTTAATTTAAAATCGTTGTTAAGTAAAATCAATTAAGTACTATTATTCCTGTGTTGTAATAAGGAAGAGCGGGACTCACAGCAGTTCCTTGTGAAAGAGTGCGTCAAAAGAAGCATTGTCACTATATCTATTTCTGCCGCCAAGCAGTAACGTGAGCATTACTGCGTTCTGATTTCAAAGGGTAAGAGTGAAATTACAGGCACATAGACTTGTAATCATATGTCACAGGGTGACGGGCACAGTGGAAATGCCTCTCTGATCTTTGTGATTTAGAGCTCACGATGGTACTGTACCTGTAAAGCGAGAAACCCGCAAAGAGCGGGTGTTTCAAATCAAAAAAAAAAAAAATGCTGCGAGAGGCCATTGAAATTAAAAAACATCCTAATTTCAACAGGGAAGATGGTTTCTCCGTACCAGCAGTTTGGGATCCAGTATTTCCTCTAATGAAAAATCCCAAACAGACATAAGACTGCAGTACTAATTAATATGTTTTAGTTTATTCTAATTTATATTATTAATTAATAAAAATTCATTCAATAAAATAATTTGTAAAACTTAATATAGCGTAAATTGGAATGTTTTCTTTGTAAAATTAAAAACAAGGTATTTAATTAATAACTATTGTAACTATAGTGAAAAAATAGAGTGATTTGCATCAATATTAGACATAACTGGTTGAAGACTGTACCACCTCAGTCAACCGTGACCATGGGACCTGTAAAGGGCCCGAAACGTCGGTTTGTTTGAAAAAAACAAATATACGCGATTTAAATCCGGAAAAATAGTTTCATTTCCTATAAAGTTTCAAAGTTGTTGTTTATGATGAATGACATTAATATAGTCCTGTGAGGTTGTACAAGTAACCTTGTGTAATCATTATACAAACCATCATATCAAATACATGATCAATGATCACAGACCATGGGATGCATTATTCTTCAAGTAGCAATATGGAGGTACTATTTCCGAAGTAGTTCAATCGGCATTTTAAACCGGGACGTCGTCATGTCACCCTGGTACTGCTTTACCGTTAATAAAATTAAATAAAATTTTTCATAATTAATAAAATAGTTAATAAAATAGTTTCATTTCCTTACTTAAAAGGAGTTTCGAACCCTAAATTGTAAACTAGGCAGAAGTGAAAGTAAATAATAGTTATTTGTTACGCAAGGCTGCAAAGTTGTTCTTTGACGCGAGAGCTTGTATTGAAACCTGAGCAAGCGAAGGAAGCTAAGATTCGCTCGTGGTTCAAAATTAGAGTCTTGAGCGTAGGTAGGGTTTCAAGACACGAGACGTAAAACAATTTTGCTGCCGAGCGAAACACACAACTTTTCACCTCACTATAGCGAGGAAAATGGTAAATGAAAGAAAAGCAGTTCAATTATAAAACATCAGTTTTTATAGTTAAAAGAAAAAGCTTATCTTCAGATGTGTCCCGAATTTATTTTAGGTCTTTCACGAATTAAAATAATTTAATAAACACAAGTAGTTAACGATGAAAATTAAATGTCAACCATAATAAGAATAAAATATACCAACGGATTTATATTACATAAGTAAGTAATGTACGACAAATCGCGTACCTAGTTGAACGTGTCATTATCTTTTTTTTCATCGAAAGGAAAAGTTTGGTGCACCACACCACAGTCCATCGTCAAGTTTGAATTTCAAAAACCTTTTCCACACTAGCGTGCATAAAACGCGCAGATGTCTAATGAGAAAGAAAGCCTTTCGGAGCTAGTGAGATGAAAACATTTTTTTTTTATTAAAAATGGTATATATTATATATAAATTAAAAACCTATCATGAGAGCGTGGTTTGTCAGTGTTCCGCTGAGTTTTGATAAGTATATACGCATTTTTCCTTAAAACATTAATAAATTTTCCTACACTCATTCATTTTGTAATAATTTTTAGTATTATCAATTATTTTAGTAGCATTTATAATATTTTTTTAAAGTCTGTACAAATATATTATTTTAAGAAAAATAATTAATTCCTTACATTAAAACACATCCACATTTATAGCATATTATTTGAATGGACATCAAACTGCTTAATGCTTAACTGGCTACAATTGTGTCCCGGAACATTCCCTCAAGCGTTAATGATGAATGCCGACTCGACTAAACCCTGATTCTGACTGTGTTAATAATTTAGTCGAGTGTTTAGACGAATTGAAATTCAAATTCAAAATAATTTTTATTTCATAGGTAAGTTTTATTCCACTTGAAATCGTCACAATGGTTAAACTCTACCGCTCATTCGTGAGGCAGATTCCCCTGAGAAGAATGAGCAAGAAACTCTAGGGGTAGCTCTTTGTAAACAACATTTCTACACATTCAACATTTACAATACATATTTTTTTTATATTTGAAACATCAGAGATCGAGACTACCTCCATGAGCTAAACGGGTTTCTACCACGGATTTTTGTCATCCAAGTACGCAGAAGTTGTGTAATAATCTTTAGTATAAAGTTTTTATTTCACTATAGTTTTAAACCTCGTGAAAGGCAAATTTTTTATATCAACCTATTGACTTACAATTATATGGACGTCGGGTCCGCACTTGTAAGGCGCTAAAATCGTATACAGAGCGCCAAATTCCGTTTTAGTCTTCATTTGTTCGACTGACAGCGCGATACTGCGATGACATTACAATTTAAATTTCGAATAGGTTGACTTGGGGCATTTTTTTCGTGGTTTTTGTATTAGACCCGTCGTCCATTTATTTGTAAGTCAATGTATCAACCGGAATCTTGTTATAGAAGCGTATACATAGCGTATACGAGTCGCTGGATGTGTCTGAATCGTACGTTATTTTTGTTGCGTTGCGTGGACCATCTTTTTTTATGATACCAAGTGGCAGGAAGTGCCATTTTCCACTAGAGAACTAGAGTCGCGGTATAATGACTTATTTAATTAAATAGGAGACACAAGCGGTCAGGCGCCCGCGACTAGCCGTTGCAGTGCTTGCCAATCAGAACTGTAAATCGCAATGATCTAAGGAATACTGCCGTAAGACGTCGTGGACGTTTGTGTTATCGTTGAACGACTGTCTTGTCTAGCTGTTCCCACTAGATCGTGATGACAATTTATCGGTTCACGGCAGCGACCTTGTAGTTTGGACGACTGAATCGTTTGAAGCTGCTTTATCGTGACGTTTTATTTATAGTCAGACGACTGTCGTTCTAGCTCTTCCCATTATCACGACAGTCTGTCGTGTTAATTGTGTTGTTCTATGTGTGAACTACTTCATTTAAATATACAAGACACGAAACTTTAAATTGCGACTATCTATCGTCATGACATAACAGGAACACGCCATAAGTTGACAAGCCTCATGTGCCTGTAATTTGACCAGCGCACTTACCTTTCAAAACCGGAACGCTATAATGCTCAAATTACTTTTTTTATAATAAATACCATTACCGAGTGACGGGACAAACAAGTCGTGCGCCTGGTGGTAAACGACACGCCTATCTATTACTGCTCGGCGGGAGAAATAGGTCAGTAATCTTACCTATTATTAGTAATCATGTAAAATGCGACTTACTAATAATAATGTACTATACGCGACTGAAGTGCGAACGCTTTTTGCTCAATTAATAAACGTTTAATTACTAAATTACTAGACTGCGGGGACTTGGGGGTGCGGAAGCCAAAGAATTCATCAGGGAGTTGGGTCGTCGGCTTAAAGATAGACGCTGTGATAAACGCTCTGAATCTTACTTGGTGCAACAAATCTCGTTGGCGGTAATGCTGCCAGTGTTATGACGTTTGAGTCAGCTAAGATTCAGAGCGGTCCTGTTTCATTGTAATAGTTAGATAAAAATGGCTATGTCTGGCGAATTGCTTTATTATTTATTTTTATGTGACGAAGGCTGTTCCTGATTTACATTTGTGTCTTCCTGACAAAGCCAACGTTGCCGACTGAAATAATTATGCAATTCGTTTAGTTTTTAAATTAATTGAATTGTATTTAGTTTTTGAATTAACAAATTACTAGACACTTGACTAAATTACTAGAATAGTCTGAACCAAGCTTAAGCATCACAAGATTTTAACAAAAAGGAGTTCCGCGTGTGCGTGTTACTTTCGTAATTTGAACAACGGACTAAAAATAATTTGATTACGTTCCATTAGTACAATGAAAGTTCACTTTTTAATCCAAATCTGAAGGGATTTGGATTAAAAAGTTTAAGTAAAGATTGCCCTATAGTGCTCAACAACTAAACTTTAGTAATAGCTGTTACGAAGTCTTCTAGAAATTGAGGTTATCAATCAGTACAAAGTACCAAAAAAAACCGACCTCAAAAGTACGTGGAAGTACATATAATTACCAAGTTTTATTGAAATCGGTTACCGGTAAGTGCGCAAACCCGGATTCATACCCTAGTTCGCCACTATATGGGACTTGACACAGGAGATAATAAAAATCGGTTCTCACTACTCAAAGTATATTGAGAGAGAAAAACGCCTTGAATTAGAGAATAGCAAAATGAAAATCAACCATTAAAATAATTTCTCCTTATAATAAAATTTAGGCGCTATTTATAAAAATGAATTTTGAACAGCCACCCTTAGAGGTGGATGATTTTCTTCAAAATTAAATGGAACCACAATAGAGGTACCCTCTTTCCAACAAAAAAAGAATCATGAAAATCGGTTCACTAATACCGGAGTTATCGCGTAACACACATACAAAAAAATATACAGTCGAATTGAGAACCTCCTCCTTTTTTTGAAGTCGGTTAAAAAAATATTTAACATAGTTGAGTTTGTCAAGTCTAGACTATGTTGGCCAAAAAAATTAACATTTAAATTGAGAAACCAAGATGGTGCCGAAAGTGCCGAGAAAAAAACCTGTAAAGACAATGCAGAAACCAATAGAAAATTTATATCGAAGAAATCTAGACATAAGAAGAAAAAGCTACCCTAACTTTTCAACTTACCTGTTCAAAATATCAAGGCAAGTATCGTAAAACAAAATGGGTCATATCAAGATCATCAATTATGATTACGAATAATTTCCTTGACGATAATACGGGAAGATTGCCAATAAAGCAATGGGGCACACGAATAGATCCTTTAAGATATGACGTGTCGTTGTAGAAGCGTGGTGGCCATCTAAGTCAACCGCGACAGTAAGAAGAAGCCAATGAAGCTAGGAGGCTAAGGGCACCTTCAAATTAGACGCTTAAGTGTGGCTTTTTTCACATAGATATTAAACATATAACACATCTATTTTGTAGTGTTTTTATATAATATTGTTTTCCTATTTAACAATTTAAACCAGCTCATTTCGAAAAGACTAAGCGCCAGTCGTCGGTCTGATGTCACGACTAGTGACGAGAAAAACCGATACTAACCTTATTTCAATTTCTGTGTTTTCAATTATTATATTAATTCTCTAATAAATTATATTGGGTAATACTGGGTAATACTTATCGAGTTCTTAGGTTTTCGCGATTGTTATACATAGGAATGAAACTATTTTTCCGGATTTAAATCGCGTATATTTGTTTTTTCAAACAAACCGACGTTTCGGGCCCTTTACAGGTCCCATGGTCACGGTTGACTGAGGTGGTACAGTCTTCAACCAGTTATGTCTAATATTGATGCAAACCACCCTATTTTTTCACTATAGTTACAATAGTTATTAATTAAATACCTTATTTTTAATTTTACAAAGAAAACATTCCAATTTACGCTACATTAAGTTTTACAAATTATTTTATTGAATGAATTTTTTATTAAGTTTAATCTATTATTAATTATTAATAGAAATTAGAATAAATTAAAACAAATTAAAACATATTAATTAGTACTGCAGTCTTATGTCTGTTTGGGATTTTTCATTAGAGGAAATACTGGATCCCAAACTGGTGGTACGGAGAAACCATCTTCCCTGTTGAAATTAGGATGTTTTTTAATTTCAATGGCCTCTCGCAGCATCCTGGGCAGATAACGGACTTCTTTTGCAAGGACCTGGGGTTTGTCAAACTTCATTGAATGTGTAGGTTTATCCATGACATGCTCGCAGACTGCAAACTTGTTTACGCGACGGTGTTTAACTGGGTAATACTGTTTGTGGAAAAGTAGATACGAGATATTTTTATATATTTAAAAAATATTTAACAATAACTTGAAATAATAAGGAAAAATATCTAAATAGCACACATCTAAGTCCATTATACTAAAAAAAACTTGTCACTAATTAATTCACCAAACGTAATATCGGTTTTTATTTAGGAAGTACGTCATACAGACGTCAACTTCCGGGGCGGGCGTTTCGAAGCTTAGTTTTACTCTATTTTTTTCTCAGCAACTGTTAATAAAAAATATATGAATATTATCATAAAATATGCTTCTACGAGGTGAAATTTTATAAATGAAGTTTTATAACTGCCCCAGTGGCCGAACGGTTACAATGCCGGACTGCCGCGTAGAGGTATCAGGTTCGATTCCCGGGCCGGGAGAAATATTTGTATAGTCTACATTTATTTCTCTCGTGAGTTTGAGTGTAATTTGTGGTTGTCTATGTGTGTGTCCATGGCACCCGCGACACAAGGATTTCCCTAGTGCGGGGCTATGTTGAATGTGTGCGTTATTATTATTATTATTATAAAGGGCTTGTTGGACAAATGTGCGATTGTCTATTCTTACCTGCAAAAGTGGTGTGCACGTGTCACGACAATGAAAGCGCGACATAGTCCTATCCTCGCATAGAGATCTCGCACTGTATACCGATCTCGCGCTAGTCGTGCCCTATCGTGCTAGCCCTACAGATATTGTATGAAAATGAACAGTAGCTTTAGTAGCGCGCACTTAAAGGCGTCCTCACGGCCTTCTCCAAAAAGCACACACTGATCAGTCGAGAATAATAAATCCAGACAAATAAAGTTAGTAGTACAGGAGAATCAGCCGAATATACGGACATCGAGGCTTTCAAAACTACTTCTATATACTACAATAGCAGAGAAACAATACATTTTGACTTTAACAATAATCACTATAAACAAAAAGTTTCATTTAATAAGATTAAGCGTAGAAAGACAGTCGAAATAGTTATTTGTTATGCAAGGCCGCAAAGTTGTTGTTTGACGCGATTGCCTGTATTGAAACCATTACTCTTATTACAAGTTCAGTATAGGTTCGTAGCGACAAAAAAGCGGGATGGTGATGTATCCGCTCACGCGATACATGCAGCCGTAGACGCATACCACACCTAGAGGTGCCGGTGATGATTTTATACCGATTTATCGGATATCGAGTTATAACAGGTAAAATGACTAATATTAATTGCTATTTCGATAACTACTCTAGCAAACCATAAAGATTTTAATGCCTGCGTCTGTCATTTAAAAGAAATAAACAACTTCAAAAATACGTCACGAGAATCGTGTGTGTTATTGTTTGGGCTGGTGATTTCGATGTTTATTTATTGAAAACATACTTTAAGTAGCGTTTTTTAAGTTTACGCTGAATGATTACGATGAATGTTTATAAACTATTCTTTAAGGAGTAATTTCATGGTAAACGTTAGAACCTCTCAAACGGAATATTATCCAAGTACACCAAAAATTTCATTAGTGTTTTTTAAGTGCAGGATTTGCGGTGCATTACTGCATTTTATTTGAGATGTTTTTGTTGGCAGTACGGAGGGTATTTATTTAGCAATGCAGAATAATAATTTTTATTTATAAAAAATTTGTATTAAACTGAATGCTTTTCTAATTTGCGAAACCAAGTAGCCGCCATTTTGCGGTAGGAGGAGCGCATCGCGTGAGCGGTCATGTGGCGCTGTCTCACTACGACTCATTTTAGGTCCTAAGCGTAATCGTATAGAGTCCACAGTGAGGCCCCTGAGCGAAGCGCAGTAGCGAGGATCTCAAGACACGAAACGTAAAACAGTTTTGCTGCCGAGCGAAACATAACTTTTCACGTCACTGTAGGAAGGTAAACGGTAGATGAAAGAAAAACAGTTCAACTATAAAACATCAGTTTTTATAATTGAAAGAAAAAGTTTATCCTCGGGTGTCTTCTGAATTTACACCTTATCAATTGTTATTCTTGCTTGTACTTATGTACTTTTATTTTGTGTGATTAAGTGATTATTGAAATGATTGTAGTTCTTCGACGAATTAAAACCATTTAATAAACACAATTAGTTACATGTTCAATTTAATGTCAACAATAATAAGAACAAAATATACCAACGGATTTATTATACTATAACCATTGACTTACAATTATATGGACGTCGGGTCCGCGCTAAAAAGTGTCCGCACTTGTAAGGCGCTAAAATCGTATACAGAGCGCCAAACTCCGCTTTAGTCTTCATTTGTTCTACTGACAGCGCGATACTGCGATGACATTACAATTTAAATTTCGTATAGGTTGACTTGGGACATTTTTTTCGTGGTTTTTGTATTAGACCCGTCGTCCATTTATTTGTAAGTCAATGACTATAACGGATGTATTAGTTGAACGTGTCATTAGCTTTTTTTTCATCGAAAGACATTGTTAGGTGACCACAGTCCATCGTCAAGTTCGAATTTCAAAAACCTTTTTCACGCTTGGGGGCAAAAAAAGCTAGTGAGGTTAAAAACATATTTTTATAAAACAAAGGCCTTATTTTTAATCCTTTGAAAATGGTGACAGTATCTGAGATTTCTATTTCGATTATTTAACGTGGGCGGCGAATTAGGGCTCAAGCCTGGCGGTCGTTACTCACGCTTCGCCACGGGTTTGATATTTCATTATTTTATCATTTATGTTCTATTTTGTTCCATTCAAGGCCAACATCAGACAAAGGATTTTTCGTTCCCAAAACTCTCATTATCCAATATTCAGTGCGGTAATTTTAATCCATAAATCTGATATGCCATTCTGCAAACACAAATCCATCATCGTCTGCTAGCGCCCCTAACTTGGATAAGTAGGTCGACACGAGAGATATCTCTTGCATATTAAATTGTTTACATATACGGTATAAAAAAATATATAATATATGTATAAAAAATGTAACAGTAGGAACCTATACTCTCGAAGTTGTTGACGATTATGTCCACCTCGGACAAACCGTCCAATTAGGCAGAGCCAACTTCGAGAAAATGGTCAATCGTCGAATGCGACACGGTTGAGCAGCTTTCGGGAAGCTCCGGAACGTCTTCTCGTCCGCAATACCGCAGTCCTTGAAGACAAAAGTCTTCGGGCAGTGCGTGTTGCCAGAGATGACCTACGGCTCTGAGACGTGGTCACTTGCTATGGGCCTCATAAAAAGTTCAAAATCACTAAGGAGCTATGGAGCGAGCAATGCCCGGCATTCCTCTACGTGATCGAATCAGAAATGAGGAGATCCGTAGAAGAACGAAAGTCACCGACATAAATCAAACGATTTTCAAGTTGAAGTGGCAGTGGGCAGGGCACATAGCTCTTAGAACTGACGGCCGTTTAGGCAGAAGGGTTCACGAATAAAGAACACGAACCGGAAGGCGTTCAGTGGGACGTCCCCCTACTAGATGGACGGATGACCTGGTAAGGGTGGCGGGTATCCGATGGATGCACGGCGAATCTGACCAGCTAGTCTGCCAATCTTTGGAAGAGGCCTATGTTCAGCAGTGAACGTATTCCGGCTGATATGCTGATGATGATGCATAAAAAATATATAAAATGTTTTCTTACCAAATGTTCAGGTGTATTCCATTCTTCATACATCCTAGCAGCTAGCGGGAACACTTTTTCATTCATTATCTCCAACGTAGTCAATGTAATCTTCTCAACACTTGCAAAATATTGTTCATACACCCATCTCAACTGCCAATACAATTCGCCACGACGTTCTTTACTAACCGAATGTACAATTTTCACTAGATTCTTTATATTATTCTCAGGTACAAATAATGCAATGCGATGCCAATCCAGATGCGAGTTAAAAGGCATTACTATAGAATCGGCAATAATAATAGGAATACATTGTGAAGCAATTATTTCCATCAATATGGCCTGAGTCAGCCTCTTACTACGTACAACTAAACAGAACAATCCTTCTTTTAAAATCTCTGGATACTCAAATACTCTACCGGTTGTGTATTCGCTTCTTTTTAAATGATCTGTCTTACCGTTTTCAGTCTTACATTGTTCTAAAAGTAAAAGATCGATCGATGACGATGCGATACTTTGTAATTCGGCTAAGTAGTCATGTGGTATGTTCAATTGCGCAGAAATTATAAGATAGTTTTTCTGTGCAGGTTGTGAGTTATCAATTTTCTCAGCAATAGGGCTGTGTACTGGTATTGATATGTCAAATCCGTGGCGAAAGGTCCATGTGTCGAAGCCAGCTCCAGCAATTATGGCCTTCCCCGTGTTGAGATCAAGGGCTGTATTGTAGTTTGATGTAAAACCAGGCAGCATGTTGAATATGAGATGATTTTCTCCATTGTTCCAACTGTTAGACGACAATGTTAAATTAGAATATAAATGGGGTAGTAATAAATTCAAAATTGTTGAATCGTTTTTTGTTGTAGAGAAATAATTTTTGGTTATTGTATGAGGAATTAGTAGGTAAAGGTATTAAATGTTTAAACTTATAGAAGTTTTAGTTAGGTATGTTTCTTTACCAAGTCTTAGGGTCGTATTCCAGAACTCTACTCAATACTCAAGTCAGGACTTGAGTATTGCAGTGAGCACTGAAAATCATACTCAAGTCCTTGCCATTAGGGTCGTATTTCCAGTGCTTGAAATCATACTCAAGTCTGCTCAAGTCCTGACTTGAGCATTGAGTAGAGTTCTAGAATACGACCCTCAGTTTACCACGATAAAGTTGACAATCACTGCCAACTTGAGGTTATCAAAAAATTCGTGGTTGCAGTCTCAACATTCTTTGTTCAAGAAGTTGTGTGAGACAGCTCAAATTTTATAAACTTAATAAAAGTTCACCTAACAATTCTATTTTGTCATTTATCTAACTCATTTACTACAAAGACAGGTAAATGGAAATTTGCAGATATTACTTTTTTACATTTGAACAAAAACTTGAGTCTTGTACAGGTTGATGCACAATAGTGGAAGCTATACTCTAGCCAAATTCAGTATAGAATGTTTAATAACATAATGTTACTAGGCAACCAAAAACAGCAGGTATAAAGAACATTTTTTGTCAATACTCATTATTTAGGCAAGCTCTGTCTTAGGCCTGCCTGCATAACTGAATTTTTTTTTATATGGAACTGTAAAATTATACTTTATATTACTTGACTAGATATCTCATACATCATCAATTGCCGATTCTGAACTTGAATTATCTGCTTTCTAATAAAAAAAAAAACATTAAGGATGACATAGTTTTTTAAATTATCACTTGCTAGTATATTTTATTTTGTTTTCAAATTACCAACTAGCGGTTTGAAACTTCTATTGAACAAAATTCATCACAGACATGACTTCAAGATTAGAATTATCACTTAACTAATCAAATTTCAGGGAAAACCTTGAAATTCAACAAAAAAACAGTCCGATGTGAAAACCCTAAAAATCATATGTTTTTGTTTGTTTGCATTTATTCTACATTAAATTTTACTAGAGAATAGTTGAATATTTTTTTATTTTTATATACTGTAAATATTTTTAATTTTTTTAAGGTTTATTGATAATGTTACAATCATCCTCAAAACAGTCTTGGTAGCTACCAAATTTCACTTTACTTGTGGCTTCCATTATAGCACAATGAAGACTGACTTTATAAGACTTTACTGAATAAATTAAGTAACTTAAAATATTGATTAGAATATAAAATTAATTAAACTTTAATTCATCAATTTACATTAAAAGTACAAGTCAAGCTTAATAAGTACAGTTGATATACAACAACATGGTAAGTGACAACAAAGCCTATACTCACTGTTCAAGAGATTGAAGTACTTGAGACAAATGTTTACTTGCGAACTGATGTTGGTTCAATGTATCTATACTTGGGATCAACAAGCACGCCTCCTCAGCCTCCGGCGTATAATATCTACTACGCTTTATTGTGTCTAGAACTATATAAAACTCCCTCGACAATTGTGATATAGGATGACCATCTTCAGTCAGATACTCCTTTAGAGGATAAATATAAATCGTTATCTTATCGTGTCCACCTCTCCCACATCTATACACGTTGAAACAGTCCCAATAGGAACAGTTCGACACACGGGACTCCGATAACGGAGCATCTCTTTTTATTTCTACCACTTGCACACCACTTTTTTCTAAATTCACCGGTTCGTGGAAGTCTGTCCGCGGCGGACTAACACTATAAGCATTAAACACCACAATAAACACTAAGAACACCACTACAAACAAGAGTAGGCCAACGAAAAACCTATGAAACAAGATTTTTCTATACGAAAAATACTTTGACTGCTTGCCCGGTTTTAATAGCAATTCCCCAGCCATTTGTAATTTCAGCGATTAAATTAGTCTTCTTAACTTATGTATGGCACCCATTATTAGAGAAAATCAATTGTTTCTCATTCAAAAATTCATGAATCAGTAAAACACTGTGCCCTACAGATTTGTGAGGCAATCTGACAGCCTGCCTCGAATCCTCTGTCAAGCTGTCAGCTATTTATCACAGACTAAATAAGGAATCGTTCGTTTCGTAATCCTGATTTATAAATGACAATATATACTTATTTATTATATTTTACATGCCAAATATGACAGTAACACAAAATGCCCGAAATACATGAGGCTAGTTTTTTAATTAGTAATTTTAAGCCAATATCACTGCAGTGACTAAGGTAACAATGCGTCTGTGGATAATAATAAAGAGCTTTCTTAAAACAAACACTATTACTTGGCTTCTATGTCGATTATTTATTATTTGCCAAACATTTTTTATGCAAAGGTTTATCTTTATATTATGGAATAGTGGCGTTCCACAGACATTCCTCTTCACGGTACAATTGTATTAATTTTGAATTAATTACGGTACTCAGTTTTCGGAATGTAAACTGTCTCAAAAACACGTGGTCAGAGGTCGGGAAAACAAGACGTGTCATCACTGCATACTATTCGATCGGATACTATCTTCGCCGGCTGCACGAAGCTAGTATACAAGACAGGATAGCAAAATCAGTCATAGCGGATACTAACAGCGCAAATAATAGAACCTCATTCTATTAAACTATCCTAACTTGAGACGCTAGCTTACTATCTTCCTCACTGGCTTGCTAGCCTAGTTATGAAGCTAGTTCTGTATATACGAAGCCAGAGTTACTGGCTTCCTAGCTTACTAGCAGACTAACACTAACTTGCTGTCCTAGCTTGAAAAACTATCCTCGTGTATTCCGAGCAAAAGAACTCTTCGCTTGTGATCTACATTGATGCAATTTTCGGCACCAGTGCCCTGAGCACGGCAGCACTATTACAGCATTTTGCTCTTTACATCCATTATGTGAATCATTCTTCAATTCCAGTGGTGTCCATACAAAAGTTACGCGCAAAATTAAATTATCCACAAAATTCTAAACAATTTTAGAGGTCGTTTCTGCATTGTGTGTGTGCATAATAATAGATGAGCTAATTGTTGATTAGCCCTTCGATGTTTATTTTTTGATCATACGAACATTATAGTGCCAGTCACACATTTGTTTATTCATAAATTACTTCAAACGGATATTAACAAATACCCGCGCTATATTTAATGTTGAGCACGCATAAAAATTGTCACTTCATTTTCATGTAATTTTGTGAAGAAAAAACACGAAACAAACCTTACGACAATCAATAGCGGTATTGTAAGGAACGTAACATATCAGGTACAAATCATTGGTAATAAATCAATGGTAATTGACGTTACCTGCACAGTGGCAAGCTGCGCTTAACTGACATGAATTAATCCTGTTTTGCATATTTTGTTCTAGCTTTCTTTATTATATTTCAGTTTTTGCTACCATATCAACTACTGTAATCCTTTTGTTATATTTGTTAACAAAATTTGAAGTGAATAGATAAAGAAACTTGAGTCAGGCGAATTCTAAACAATTCGCACAATCCACGCCACCAGGACTTTTCGTACTACCACATATATTTCAAGACAAAATGTCAAATTACTACGTCACATGTGCCCTTGCAACTAAATAATGGAGCACTTACACCAAGTGAGTCTACGTTAGTTACATCAAGTCGTGCGACTCTCATTTATACGCCGATCGCGGCCGAAACTTGTTAAGAAGACTGCATGCTTTGTGGATTATGTATCCTAGCAACTACATATTTCCCTAACATCTCTGTTAACTGTACCTTTCGTAATAAATTCTTTATAAAACATCGTTTGCAATATAGATTCAGGTTATTACATTAATAAAACTGACCAAAGCGACTAGGTGCATCGCCTTTGGCAAGTCGAACTAGGCGAGTCGATTGCGTCGCCTTCGGCAGGCGAAGTAGTTTGCCGACAGTCAGCACGGCAGACTACCCAGTATAAATGCGCCATTGGCGGCAGATCTAACGACTTTTATACAATGAAACGAATTTGACCTTGAAATTACAGTGCGTTCATAATGCAATAGCGTTTTCAAGAATCAAGCAAAATGGAATTTTAAAAACGACTATTTTCATTAATAATAATTAGTAATCCAACTGCATTAAAGGGCTTATATAGAGCATCGGTGTTTAATTTATTTGTGTGCTAAGAGTAAATCGCAATTTACATTTAATGTAATAAAATTTTACGTCTACTCTGAACGTTGCGATGACGACGTCAACTTTCTTGTTTTTCTGTCAGTTTTGTGTTGTGCGTAATTGTGGTTGAGTTTCTGATGGCTTAATTTAATTTTGTTATTATTTTATTTTCAAATTCCGATTAAATATTTCGGTTCGAGCTTGACCAGAAATGGCGCTACTACCACCAGATCCGGTTTATACAATCAGAAACGTGGACAACGTGCCCGTTTATTCGCTGGCGTTCAGCTTTTTACCGGGCGGTTTGGAGAGGTTACTAGCCGGCTCGAAAAATGGCTATGTTTATGCATACAACCTTCAGGTGAGATCAAATATTCTAAAGATAACTATTCCGGTGTGTTTTGTACAGTTTTTGCGTCGTTAAATTTCATCACAATGCCCGTATGCGTTCGGCGCGAAACTGCGCATTTCTTTGTTTACTACCCCCATTTTTGTGACCTACTAAACAGCAGAGACCTACTAAACAGCACTTGTATCGTCATCACACAACGTGCCAACACATCGTCTTGTTATTGTTTTAAATGTTGGCCAGCTGTTTAACAATTTTTCTATTTATTTTATTAAAAAAGTATTGTTTTCTTGGATTGAAACAAAATGGTGTCACATTTCACCTAACTACATTTTTTTTTCTAGACAAATCGAGTCCAGCAAAAAATCAAAGTTGGTCAAGCTCCTATTCTGCACATCATCCACACCAGCACCCATCTCGTCACCCAAGAGAAAGGAGGCAAATATAAAGTCTTCAGCCTGACCAACAGCGGCTACGAAGACGACGCCACCATTGAAGTTGACTACCCTGGCTTCTGCCGTTTCGAAACCAACACAAAACTCGAAACACTCTATGTACCTGACAAAGAATCAAAAATAATCATCTACAATTTTTCAGGTGAAAAACTTGGATGTTTACAACCTGAGAGTGATAATCTCAAACTTGGGGATCCAATGTGTATGAAGTTTATTGAATTTTCATGCGACCGGCCCTGCCTGCTGGTAGGCTACGAAGCAGGATGGCTCCTGCTTTGGGATCTCAATACTAGTCAATGCATCAGCAAACTGCAAATTAAGGGATGTCCTATGTCTGTGGACTTCCACCTTGAACAACAGAGAGGCATGATTGGCAATGCCTCTGATGTGATACAAATATTTAGCATAGGGAGAAAAGACTTAAGCTTGGCTCACAAGTTGGATGTCGCCATCAAGAACCCTGGAATAAATAAGGTGCAGACACGGCAGGACGGCAAAGTGTTTGCATCAGGAGGGTGGGATGGTCATATTCGCATATTTTCGTGGTTTTCCTTGAGGCCATTGGTAGTTTTGACAGAGCACAAGCAAGCAGTACAAGACCTTGTTTACTCCAGTGAGAAGGTCACTTTTTGGAATGCCCACATTATGGCAGCAGGAGGCTTGGATGGTGCCATCACCCTTTGGGATCTGTACAACAACAAGCAGTAACTACAGCATTGTGCTATTGAATTGTAGGACATAGAAGTCTTTAAGGCTAACTACTAAATGAAGTATTGTTACACTTTTTCCAATTTTAATAGACTATTTTCAGAAAGATGTGCCAGAATTGCCTTTATTAAGTACCTAATAATATGTTATACAAATCCTGATGCTTTAAATGATTTTAAATGTATTTTATTAAAATGCAAAGTAATGTATAATTTGAATTGGATCTCAGTTGTTAGAAACAGTGCCGCGCGACACCCAGCCCTGTGGGCGAGCAGCTAGTATGTAAGATATAACATGTTGTTACATAGCAATGAATATTTTCCATGAATGATTTTTAGCGATGTTTTTGAGTCGAAACAGACATTAAAATCTATGAAATTGTTGTACTTATTTCATTTTATATCCTTTAAACTATCAAATGTACAGAACTGTAAATAAAATACGTATTCAGTGACTCATATATTATCAATTTTTGTTGTTACAGGTGTTTAAAAGACAAACAATTTTTGGGGAATATCGAAATCGTTGTTATTGATTGTAAAAATACAATGTTCTGATAAATACCAAAACAAATATACACAAACACTTTCAAGGTTGTACAGTTATCAGTACATCATGTGGAAATACGTAATTTATATCAAGAAAATTTTGCATCTCAGATCTTTGTCCTGTTATCATTGTTGTTTGTTTATAGTTTACATTTGAGGGTTGTTGCCGTTCGCATTCATTATACATCATATAAACGTACGTATCTACGTAATTGACACTTATCTTGAAAATTTTGCGACTCAGGTTTTTGCACTGTTATCTTCGTTGTTTGTTTATACTTGGGATGCTGACATTGTTTGCTTTGTGGTTTAATTTACGTAAGTCACTAATTTGTGGAGCGAAGTTAATGGGAAGCACCACAAAGTCATCACCATGTCTCGATATCTCTTGCATATTTGTAGAAAAGTACCCACTATTTAAACTAAACTTTGAGATGCGTCCCGACGTCATTCAACAAGATATAGAAATAATCTCGTACTACCGACATAAAACTAGGGTCGTATTCCAGAACTCTACTCAATACTCAAGTCAGGACTTGAGTATTGCAGTGAGCACTGAAAATCATACTCAAATCCTAAATTAGGGTCGTATTTCCAGTGCTTGAAATCATGCTCAAATCCTGACTTGAGCATTGAGTAGAGTTCTGGAATACGACCCTTAGGGTCGTATTCTAGAACTCTACTCAATGCTCAAGTCAGGATTTGAGAATGGTTTACAGCACTCGAAATCATACTCAAGTCCCTGCCATTAGGGTCGTATTTCCAGTGCTTGTGTTGCCAGGGCAATCCTGACTTGAGCATTGAATAGAGTTCTAGAATACGACCCTCAGAACTCTATTCAATGCTGGAGTCAGAACTTGAGTATGATTCAAAGCACTAGAAATCATACTCAAGTCCCTGCCATTAGGGTCGTATTTCCAGTGCTTGTGTTTCCAGCGCAATCCTGACCTGAGCATTGAGTAGAGTTCTAGAATACGACCCTTAGCGTCGTATTCTAAAACTCTATTGAATGCTCAAGTCAGGATTTGAGTATGATTTAAAGCACTCGAAATCATACTCAAGTCCCTGCAATTAGGGTCGTATTTCCAGTGCGTGGGTTGCCAGTGCAATCCTGACTTGAGCATTGAATAGAGTTCTAGAATACGACCCATAAAGTCTCATAAATCGAGCCCACAGAACAATTTTCTTCCGTGATCGAGCCCTTACGAAATCTCAATAAAATATACAATTGCCCAAGCATATAAAACAAGAAAATAAAGCAAACAAAATTCATTAATAACTTAAAAACAGACTCACTAATAAAAGCTAATAATACACTACAACAATATTTAGTAGATAAATTTCTTTAACGTCGACCTGCCTCATTCCTATCTTGCTGTGCCCTTCACGGTTTAAGTATAATGTAGTCTATGTATAAGCTTATATATAATAAATTAATTGATATCTCAAAGACTTTTAGGCTTTGGCACCAAAACCTCACTGGCGAGCTTCCGTCGTACGCCAGATCGATATGGGTAGTCAACGAAGCCTCTTCGAACAATCTGCGAAATATAAATGCCGCTGTCCCTCTAGGTCTCCGGTCTCTACCGAACTCTCGTATTTATAAACGATTTATTAAGTTCCTATTATATTGGTTACGCAAATAGTAGGTTAGCTACAGAGTGGTACGTCACAGGAAAGCAATGGTGAACAGGGTGAATCTGACCCTTGAAGTCGGGATCAAGTGGGACTGGTACCCTGCCGTCCACTAACTAAAAAGTGACAAATGATCAAATAACCATTTTAAGGGTCGTATTTCAGAACTCTACTCAATGCTCAAGTCAGGATCTGAGTATGATTTCAAGCACTGGAAATGCGACCCTAATGGTAGGGACTTGAGTATGATTTCGAGTGCTTTAAACCATACTCAAATCCTGACTTGAGCATTGAGTAGAGTTCTAGAATACGACCCTAATTGACAAAAAATAGAGCACAAAATTCTCTTTTAAAAACAATTAAAATTAGTTAACGCATTACTATATTATATATTATACTATATATTAGTAAGAGGACGGCAGTATCAGTAGGTATCGACTTTTGAGTTTTCGTGATGTACTCATACCGATCTCCTGTCGCTTCAAACTCTTATATATAGGTGATCTACGTCCTTTATCATACCGTACACACACGTCAGAGCAGCGATATCTGTGTCGAGCTCAAGTTCGCACCTGTATGGAGTACTGTCAGAGAACAGAAAGTAACGAGAACGGACACACTCCGCCCCTCCCTAGCTTTAGATACCGCACCACACCCCGCACATTGACGGTCACATTAAAACGACAACAAGGCTGTCGGCGAGCAGTTTTCGCGCTAAGACGGCTTTGATATTTGAATATAGTTTTCATTTATTAGTTACCGTAACGTGCGTTAATATATAACATCATTTTACGTTACTATTTATAATGGTCGTGAATTGTGCTGGGTACGGCTGTTTATAATAATCTAAACGGGATATAGAGAGGAGTTTTTTTCGTTTTCTGAAAGGTGAAACGAAGTAAGTCTATAAGAACTTATGTCCGAGACTTATTCAGTTATTGTTTTGTTTAGTGCAGAATAAGTAACACAGATTTATTATATTAATATAATAAGACGCCATAACTTTGTGAGCTAGTAGACAAGGGTTCTCGAATTTTCAATTTGTATTGCCAAATAAATATTACGTAGTGAATATACCTAATTATTAACTAGGTAATGATAAACTTGGACACACAATTTCAAAATATAACATTTTAAGTGTTTTTAATTTTTTAAGTAAATTGTCAATATTATTCCAGTTATGGAATTAATGAAAAACATAATATTATATCGATAGAAATACGTAAAGAACATGTGTAATTACTAGGATTCTATAATTGAATTATAGATAATAGATTGCCGCTCTGACCACGTAACGTAATAAATAGTACGAGCAAGTGATGGGTAACCCTGCCACTTCACGCCCACATTTGCGCGTGTGCAGATAGCGCCGTGCTGTATGTAGTAGTAGTAGGTAAATAACTTTCGATCGTTGTATAGAGTGTCCGGGGTATGTCGTAACATCCAAAAAGAAAGAGATGGCATTATATAGTTCACATAGCGTTATCTCTTTCCTACTTTAGTAAGGAATAGACAATATTGGGAAACCATTCGTTCTTTCATTCACTTTTGCAATAACACATTACATTACTTGGTTGATAGGTTCGTCATGCTACGAATACGAATATGAATAATATTACAATAAGCTTACATTCAAATAAGATTGTTTTTGGAAAGGTTATGGTATGGTGGCTGGTTTTAAAATTAATCTAATGGCCAAGTCTAACTTTATCGCATTCCGACAGCGCTCGCTCAATGGGTGAGTTCTTAGGGACTTCGGACTTTCAGATGGAGTAAAGGTTCAGGAAATCACGATCTGGTTACTTCAGACAAGAAGTTGAGGCGGGTACGGACTTTCGTGTATTAATGTCCTTAGATTCAGAGCAGGCTCAAAGGAGAAGAAATATAAATAAAAGGGAATGACTACCAATCATTGACGCTAGTTGCAACTAATGGATGAATGTAAGACAGCAATTATGGTACTGTCTCTTTACTACGAAATAATTGAAACATAAAGTCAGTGTCAACATTTTATTCGACATTGAAATTAATAATAAGTTACTATGTAGTATCACATTTAAGTGCGCTCTAGTAGATATGCCTTAACTAAGAAGTTATAAATCGATAGGCTTATATCTAAGACTAGCAATTCAAAGTATGTTGCACTTAGCTCTGATTATCATGTTTTGTGTGATATGTATGAATTTAATCTATGGATAGTGGTATTTAAGTGTTCATATGAATTACACTTCCACAATTTTACGAGTTTTAGGAATAAGCGAATCGTCTTCAGTCGTAACTTCGACAAGTCTTCGCCGTTTTCTCAAAGGTCTCGTAGATTCCGATGGCTCCCGTGGTTTTGTGACAATTTTGGCCATTTTATTTCCTAGCCTCGTGATTTTAAATTTTGGCAATGTTTGTTCTGGATTTCCCTCAATATATTCATTATCGTTTCTATCATTTTGCAATCGTTCATTTATTTCACTTTGCTCAGGTGAATCTCTTTCTTCTACTACCTCCTTTTCGCCACTATTTTTATCATCGTCTTTATTTCCGTTCATGGTAAAATCCAAAGGACCTTCTGTATCGTCATTTTTGACCTCGCTTTTCACTTTATTTAGGCAGTGCGCTTGAATGAACGATGTGATCGGTATTGGAATCGGGATTGGAAATGGAATAGGTAAAACGACAGGGTAGGGAACTAATACTGTAACTGGTGGAGTTTGACCCAGCGGGTTGGGAAAGGGGTGTGGAAGCCGGGGTCTGTCTTGATGGATTTGTATTCCAGGTCGAGGCGGTAGGAAAGGTCGCGGTGGGTACATGCTTGGGTGCCTCATTTCCGGCCCATTTTCCATGAATACCGGAGGTGGGATGCCGAACATTGGGCTAGGAAAAGGTGGAGGAGGTATAGGGTGCGTTAAAGGCTGAGGCGGTGAGTGAATCGCACTGCTTCCCGCTATAGACGCGGGTGAAGATCCACCTGATGGGCTGCACATTCGTAGATCTTGCGCTTTCGGTGTTGTAGCATGCTGTCGCATACTTTGTGACGTCACAGTGGCAGAGCACTTCGATGAGCGTCGTTTCCGCAAATTCATTTTAGTATTTCTGAGATCCTTCTTTGTTTCAGGAGACTTAGTCTTTTCTTCGCAACCTTTTGATTTCATTAGCTTTGCAGTTGGCGCTATGGTTATTAAAGGTAATGGAGATTTTCTTTGTGGTTTTGCCGGTTCTGTCTTTTCTGTAGGTTTTGATACAGTCATATTTTCGGGGTTAGGTGATCCTGATTTTTCTGATGTCGGTGACGTTGACCGACTTTTGCAGTTCTTAAGCCAAAGGTCGGGTGTAATTAGATTGGAGGTAGACGAGGCGTTCACCAGATGTGGGTTGAGATCGAGGTGCGCCTGCGTCTCACGGCAGAATATATGCATCTTATACTGATTGAGGCATTTGTCCGAGCAGAACTGAAGCTGAGTGGCACCATCCTGAAATTGGGAAACGATAAATTTAAAATCAAATATATAAATGATTACGACAATAATTTGTATTGACCATAATTTTTTTATCTCGTGCATTCGAATCCGGGCTTACATGTACCTACATGTACTTACCTAAGTATAATAAGGTAAATTTAGGGATTTACGTGCGTTTAATTTTAAATTTACCATGAGTTTTTCGGTATCTTATACTTAAAGAAGAGAACAAACTCCTAGTGGCCGGGAGAAAGGTTCTCAGGACAATATTAAGGCCAGTCCAATGGGAGAACGGTAGCTGGAGAGTCAGCATTAACGCTGAAGTAGAAGAGCTCGACGCCCAGCCAAACATCATCGGCGAAATCAAAGCGCACAGACTTCGTTGACTCGGCCATTTAGAAAGGATGGAAGAGGATCGAAACGTGAAAAGATCCTATCTTGGTCGACCTACTATACGATACGATACGGGCCCGCGTGGGAACTACAGCCCAAACCCTGTCATTGTGAGAGGAGGCTTGTGGGACTATATACGAATAGGCTATTATTATTATGATTTTTCTTATCTTAAAACATTTGCACAGGCTTTGTTCGTTTACCTACAATGATCAAAGGCTAAATGCGACGGCGATCCTCACCTGGAAGTCCACATAAGCAACAGTATGCCTAACGTGACGGCACCAGTCGCAAGTCTTGGCGCGTTTGAAGTTGGCGCGACGGGACTGGCTGAAGCACAACTCCGAACAAAAGGTGGACCCTGCATGCTGGATAGCACCGCCTTCGCGCGTCCTCTTGTTGCACCATGAACACTCGTCTGGAATGAGAAGTAGGTAAGTTAGTGAATAATATCCATTTCTTTAGATAACTGTAATTCTGTTTATTAGGATATTATAATCTATAACAGTGTTTTTATGTTAAGGTCATATTCATTATTTTAATTTATAAATATAATATAAAATATATAATAATAAAAATTTAAATATTTCACTGCCTCAGTGACCGAACGGTTACCATGCCGGACTGCCACACAGAGGTCCCAGGTTCGATTCCCGGGCCGGGAGAAATGTTTGTATGGCTTACATTTATTTCTCTCGTGTGTTTGGGTGTAATTTGTGGTTGTCTACGTGTGTGTCCATGGCACCCGCGATACAGGGTTTCCCTAGTGCGGGGCTATGTTGAGTGTGTGCGTTATTATTATTATTATTATTATTATTATTATTATTATTAACTCCTTTCTTGGCTCCATGTATAGAAGGCATTGACTTACAAATAAATGGACGACGGGTCTAATACAAAAACCACGAAAAAAATGTCCCAAGTCAACCTATTTAAACGTAGTGACATGTAAAGGAATATGAAAAAGCTAAAACGTTGAATTTAAATTGTAATGTCATCGCAGTACTGTCTAATTTTGCTTGCTTCGCTGTCAGTCGAACAAACGAAGACTAAAGCGTGAATGACGCTCTGTATACGATTTTAACGCCCTATAACTTCGGACACTTTTTAGCGGGGACCCGACGTCCATATAATTCTAAGTCAATATTTATTGTCGATATTTTTTATTTATTTATTGTTGATTATTTATTGTTGATAGAAGGTCATATTTATTGTCAGTCACTGCGTGTTTGAATGCGTAGGTACGCATTTTCCCATTTGTTGATCCCCAGTGATCATTACAAGTAATTTGGGTGTTCCATCGAGTACATAACCAACTATCGATTTTGAATTCGGGCTGGCCAATCGGAGCGCAGTTGTCATCGTAGCAATTGGCGGAATAGTTTTCAAACAAATTATATGACATTTTATCTCTATATTTGGTTATGTACTCGATGGCGTGTTCCGTAATAGCCTTAGCGCCCAGTTACACGACAAGAAAGTTTTCGCGCGGCCGATCGCCCAGTTACCACGCCTTCATGTACATTAATGGCGAATCTGAATTATATTTATTATGCAACAACATTTAAATTCCTCTCAAAAAATTTAACGCGCGGCCGCCGCGTAGGCTAAATTCAAGCCAGGCTAGCCCGCGTGCTACGAAACGCTCATTTAAATTAAAACGTAAACGCTAAACAAATAGAGATTTTGCCATGACAGTTAGACGCACGTGGTCGCTGCGCGGCGGCATCGCGGACTCCGCTCTTCGACCGTGCGGCAGCCGCGCGGGGTGAGCGCGGTGAAACCGTGTCGAATAAATGCCCTTAGAGGATAGAAAAAAAATGTAACAGCGAATCAGTGTGACTCGCGTTCGACAAAGAAAAATACCAACTTAAAAATTCGCTAAAAAACAAAGGCCGTATAAAAGTTGATTAATTGAATCGAACGTAAAATCACGATCGCATGCGAAGCGAGTACAATAATCTCAAGCAAAACTTCTCCAATTAATTTCACAAATGATATTATATTTGATGAAAAAATATCTCGAATGAAATACAACACCTGTAGTCATTACGATCTGATAGCGTGCAACGAGAAGTCGTTAGGTCCTTATTAATTCTGTTGCAAATGTAAAACAACTCTGGAAACTAACGATTGTGTTATTCGACTCTTAAAGTTATATGAGATTGGTTACAAGATATGACTTCTTACCTATCGAAATTTAACTATCAGACATAACCTAATTATACTGGAACGAGCTGAATAATATAATGCCTTAGTTTCTTAAACTCGTATCTTATAAAGAGTGATTATTCAGGAGATAAGAGCAAAACTTTCTATTTAATTTCAATTTCTTACCAAGGGATATGTTAATTTGAATGCATTTCTTTAAGAATAGTTAAAAGCCAGTGTGTGAATATAAAGGAAATGCGATGTGAAATCAACCTGCAAAATTTCCAATTATATGTATATACAATTCATTTTTTGCATTTCAATAATTTTGTGCTTTAAGCATTGACTTACAATTAAATGGACGACGGGTCTAATACAAAAACCACGAAAAAAATGTCCCAAGTCAGCCTATTTAAACGTAGTGACATGTAAAGGAATAGGAAAAGCTAAAACGTTGAATTTAAATTGTAATGTCATCGCAGTACTGTCTAATTTTGAATGCTTCGCTGTCAGTCGAACAAACGAAGACTAAAGCGTGAATGACGCTCTGTATACGATTTTAACGCCCTATAAGTTCGGACACTTTTTAGCGCGGACCCGACGTCCATATAATTGTAAATCAATGGCTTTAAGATACGAATTTGAGAAAGTAAGGCGACGGTTTGTTAAAGATTGTGCATGTACACACACATGTACACACACACGCACGCACACACTTTAATTTTATTTATTTTTTAATAAAAAAATTAAATGCGCATTTATGGCTTTGTCATAACAAACATACATATTTGTATTTTGGTAACATAGATTTTAGCACCTCAAGTTTTTTTTAATGTCTCGCCTTGAAAAGGCCCAAGTTATACCGCTCAGGGAACAAGTCTGCAGGCAGGGAATTCCACTCCATATAAACGTGGAAGCAAGTAAAGCAAGCAATAAGTGGAAGTCGTGCAATTCCTTTGCATTCTTCGTGATATATCCTGTAGAATACCGATAAGCAGGCAACTTTACGACGGCAATTTGAAATTTATACTTATTTTTTAATTCTATAACTAACTTTTGCTTCTTGTCTTTGAATATATCATAAATGTATGCAACAATAGCACGTACCTAGATACCTATCTAATTATTCTTTTTTAAATTATAATATTGATGAAATGAATATATGCCTTATAAACCAGTACAAAATATTTCTAGAGCAATTCAAATTCGTGATAAATGCAAGAATCACCGGAGGAGAAGCAGGGAAAACTGTTTTGCTACATCAAACTGTTTAGGTGTTTACTTTGAAATAACGATCTTACAAAAAATACGCGATACACATAAGGATATTATCTAAAGAAGGTCCTAATCGTTATACGATAGGATGTACTTTATCCGATCATATAAAATCCTGAAAACAGGCTAAAATAAATGTGTAAAACGAATTATTTAAGAATACTATAACTAACTTTGTACATCTCGTAATTTTTATATGAGATATTTCTATTTAAGCGTCTACGAGAACCTGCTAAATTTTGCTTTTCAACCGAAGCCTAATAGTTATTAAAATCACATTTATCCCAACATTTGCAAAGCGCTTAGCGGTTTTACGACACACCGCTCCGCCTGGTGCCCCATCGGGCGCTTGTTGATGTCGAATCTGTGTCAAATCTTCTACGCCTGTTCTTATTTTATTCGTATTAATTTTCAGCCCCAACATCTCACCTAAAATCTAGGCTCACGTTGAAACTTTAAAGTTAAGCATCAAACATTTTCCATATGGTTCCGATTTCGGTTCACGCGAGAAGTCTCGTATCGAATATTTTGTTAACCGCAGGTAAACACACATCGAATTGCGATCATTAAGATAAACTAACACTGTGATATCGGATTTAATAAATTTCAAATCTATACACATATCTCCTAACATCACATTATATCTCATACTACATGTACTTATACACATTTATCTATGTACAGGGTTATTAGTAAATACTAATTACTTCGCAGGACTATTATATTACTAACATCAGAAACAACAAACTTTTGTTCCATGATTTTACAAAATATAATTTTACTAAATATTAGGGGTTAAAGTATGAAATTGCCGTTTTATTGCAATAGGTTCTTTGAATTTTCATAGAATCTTCATGGTTTGAGGTTTTCGAATGAAACTTTTTTCAAATGGTTTGTGTTTTTTTTTTTAAATTTGAAACATTTGAATATCGACTTTCAATTGTTTTTGTTATTCAATTTAGACAAGAAAGATGGATACTGCGAAAATTCGAGTGATTTTTGAATACGAGTTCCGACGCGGAACTAACGCGGCAGAAACAGCCCGCACAGGTGAATAACGATGAATTAAGAGAGATAGTGGAAGCCGATCCTAGTCAAACTACCCAGGAATTAGCGGCATGGTTTAACGTTACCTTACCCACAATATTGACTCACTTGCGTCAAATCAATAAAATAAAAAAATACGAAAAATGGGTGCCTCATGATTTGACTGATCTGCAGAAAGAAACGCGTGTTGAAACTTGTGTTGCCTTGTTGAACCGGTACAGAAATGAAGGAATATTGGATCGAATTGTAACATGTGATGAAAAGTGGATTCTTTATGATAACCGGAAAAGAAAAATGCAATGGCTGACCCCAGGTCAAATGCCACAACAGTGTCCTAAAGCAAAACTTACCAATAAAAAGGTAATGGTAACTGTTTGGTGGTCTCAGCATGGTGTTATTCACTATAGTTTTCTCCGATCTGGTCAAGCAATAACGGCAGATGTCTGTTGTGCCGAACTCCGAACCATGTTGACAAAACTAGCAGTAAAACAGCCCCGACTCATGAATCGATCTTCACCATTATTGCTCCACGACAACGCGAGACCTCACACAGCACGAGAAACCATTTTGACCCTTCAGGAACTGCAGTTAGAAACCATTCGTCATCCTCCGTATTCACCAGACCTTGCTCCAACGGACTACCATTTTTTTCGTGATTTGGACAATTATCTACGTGACAAGAAGTTTTCTTCCCAGGAGGCAGTACAAAATGCTTTCACACAGTTTATGCAGTCTAGATCGTCGGAGTTCTATCGCAAAGGCATTAATAACCTTCCCATTAGATGGCAGCAATGTATAGATAATAATGGCAACTATTTTGATTAAATAAATTTGTTAAAAATTTAAAAAATAAACAATTTAGATTTTCAGTACAAATCGGCAATTTCATACTTTAACCCTTATTATAAGCTTTTAAGTTTTTGTTATAGATTATCTGACACTTAGTAGATCTGTATTTGGTTGTATAGTCCATTGGTTTAGGGACTTAACTAAATCTAAACAATTATAGATGTCTATATAATGAAATACACATTTATAAAATGTTTTTTACTTACCTTCAAATACAAAATGCAAATACATGGCTTCATATGAAATTGGATGCCTATTTCTATACCTATGGATTTGTAAGCATATGTTTCATTAAGAAGATGTGTCAGGATTGTTTAGATTTAGTTAGTACATAAACAAATGAACTATAGCAAGTTCATTCAAACGTACAAGCGTCTTCCCCGACAACGACCCATGCTCTTGCGTTTTGCATCGGACTGGTATGCAAAACGAATTACGAATTTCATTAAAAATAGAAAAAAAGTTTATTTTCTACCATCTTAAACTACAAAATTTTTGTTACATACATTAATAAGTACTACGTACCGGCACGCTATGATGGCCGTTTTTACAGATTACAATAATAAGGTCAAATCTCAACTCATTGTCGAAAAAAATAACTATCAAATGCGAGTCGCATCTATAAGTTTTTAGATTTATAACTAGTACTGCAAGGGGTAGCTGATTAAAAAGTTTTACGAAAATAAAAATGTTTACTTAATATATCGTCAATTCGAAACTGCTTTGTTTTGCATTGAACTTTGAGGCGAGTTTGTTGGAGGTAGAAGTTGTGCTGGACAACGATCCCATAAGTGACGATCGTATTGCATTTTTTTTTTTTAAATTTCGATAAACAAATGCCAAGTTGTGTTCTAAAATTATACATCCACAAATTTTACTACATGTCACTATATAACAATGTACAGCAATTAGCTCCTTTAACGTAGTTATGAATTAATACGAAACTTGATAAGCGGACAAACGTCAAAACGGCCATCATAGAGTGCCGGTACTTTAGTTGTATTATTAGGTGATTGTAGTTTGTGAACCGGAATCTAAATTAGGTCGAAACCTGAGCTATAGCTTCCAGGCCCCCCACCAACGGACATTTGACATAGAAGATACGCACTTAACAATTAAAAAAAATTAAGAGTCATGGAACAAGAGTTGTTGTTTATGATGTCAGTAATATATTATTATAGTCCTGCGAGGTTACTAGTGTCTTACAGATAGCCCTGTGCAATAATTCAGCTTTTAAGACGGACTTATTTCTGTTTATTTATAATTTATAAATAAAACGAAATAAGTACATCACATACGAAATAAGTGCACATATAGGTACTGTACAGAACACTTTCAATTCAATTCAATTCAATTCAATTCTTTATTACCTTTCGAAATAATCAAGTAATATGATTTTTACTTGCTTCGTGCTCTGTGATTTATGACAATAAACAATATTACCCACGATGCGTTTGAATTAGATGGGAGATTGTCTATTACTTATTTTACCTTTACCCCTACTTAATGTTTATTAAAACTTCCTAGAAACAACCCTCACAGGTTCCGAGAAAATAAGATAATTTAAAAAAGATGATTGTTATCGAGGCGCCCTACGTCGTTGCACTGAGCGTTCAACTCCATCAAATTGGCGCCAAATTAGTATTTCCCGCTTTTTTCTATTGCGATCGGATACACTTCACGGAACTGCAGCTGTTTACTGATTTTATGAATAGGGTCGAAATGGGTGTGCTTTCCTAGAATTCAAAGAAGAGAGTCACGAGCACAGAACAACTGTTTCGTTTGACTATGCATAGGGACAAGTTTGCCATATTGACGGCCAACCTCCAGAAGTGGAGGGCACTTTAAGAAGTAAGTAGTTAATTTTAGATTTTTAAAGTCTCTTTGCTCAGAGTAATGTATGTTATGAATATTTTTAACCTAACGCTCATTTAATGTTATTTTATTTGATATAATTTTTCTTCATATAACAATTCTAATATATCGCAAGTTAACCTTAAAATTAAAAAAAATATGAACGGAATACTATTCCTGTAGTAAGTCCTGGCGTAATGGCGGCTTTAAGATTGTACAATTTATTAGAGATTTCGAAAATTTAAAACCCTAAATAAGGCACACCTTGTCTGGTTGGCTACAGCTACCAATTCAAAACATAGCAAGTATTTGACACTTGCTAAGTTATATGTAAATAAAGTGCCTTAATAGATATTTGAATTGGCAATTAGTGGTTATTTAACATTGTTGGTACTGAAAATCTTGTCGTTTTATTAATTTCACAAGTGGAACAAAATCAAATTTTATTGCAAATTTTCTAATGCAATAACTAATAAACCACATATGTGGTCTGTGCCAAATACCCTAGCATTTGCTAAGCTTATATTGTGTTTTCATTTTGGTTGCTAAAGTAACTTAATTCATGTTCATCAATAATTAAACTCAGTAAGGGTATAAAACACAGAATTATTAATAAGTTGTAATAATTTTTTGTAATATCAAAATACATTCCTTGAGTGGTACAGGTACCATTGTACCCTACCTTAAACTTATTGCCTTTTTAACATTTAGGTTTAAGAGCGACCTTGATTTGTGTTTTTGGGCGTTCCAGTAAAATTTTTAACTGACTTTAAAAAAGGAGGAAGTTCTCAATTTCGCTGTTTTTTTTTTGGTGTACGCTACGCGATTTTTCGCGTGCGGCATTTGTGAACTGAATTTGATGGTTATTTTTTTGTTTGGAAAGAGGGTACCTCGGTATTGGTCCCCATGTCCCATTTACAAACTAGCACTGTGTGGCAAACTAGGGGATGAATCGGGTTTCACGCACTTTCCGGTAACCGATTATAAAGTTTATCGGCTCCTTTTTGTTTTGAAAGCTCGTTAAGCTGTTTCAATATAATTAAAGTTGTAACTCTTATGTCTGAAGTACTTACTAGGTTATGTTATGGCAGAGAACAAAAAGTATAGAGAACGGACACTCTCCGCCCCTCCCTAGCTTTAGATACCGCACCACAGCCCGCACATTGCCGGTCACATTGACTGAACGACAACAAGGCTGCCGGCGAGCCGTTTTCACGCGAAGACGGCTTTGATAATTGAATATAGTTTTCATTTATTCATTACGAAACTTGTACGTTAATATAAAACATCATTTTACGTTACTATTTATAATGGTCGTGAATGGTGCTGTGACGGCTGTTTATCATCATTTTCCAAAAGATGAAACGAAGTAAGTAAAAAGACTTATGTCTGAGACTCATTCAGTTATTGTTTTCTTCAGTTATTGACTGCAGAATAATATATTTATGTATAAAAAATACAGATTTATTATATCAATATAATGAGGCGCCATGACTTCGTGAGCTAGTAGACAAGGGTTCTCGAATTCTCAATTCATATTGCCGATAAATATTACGTAAGTAGCGAATATACCTAATTAATGATGATCAACTTGGACACGCAATTTCAAATACCTTGGTTACCTTGTTTAAAGGTCCATGTCCAAAATGTAACATTTTAATGCTTTTAATATATTTTCTAAATAAATCAATATTAATCTAGTTAGTGAATTAATGAAAAATATGATATTATATCGATATAAATAGGCTTGTGTAATTATTAAGGATTCTATTAATAGACACATAGATAATAGATTCGCGTTAGCATTTTCTCTATGTTGCCGCTCTGATCACGTAACGTAATAGTGCAAGAAAGTGATGAGTAACCCTGCCACTTCATGCACACATTTGCGCACGTGCAGACAGCGCCTTGCTGTATGTAGTAGTAGCAGGTAAATAATTTTCGACAGTTGTATGGAGTGTCCGGGGTGTGGCTATGGGGCAGCAGCGTTATATCTGTTAAAATTAATTTATTTGATTTTCACACAAATAAGGCGCATCCTTATCCTGGTCCAGTAGAGCACGCGCGTTTGTGTGTTCCTATAGTAATATGAAGCTTAATAGCTCACCTTTCATCTTGTGTTCTCCACTTTGTTCCGGGCTGGAGGCGTCTCGTGCGCGCGAGGCAGCCCAGCGCCGCAGCTCGAGTCGCTCGTACCCGTACCAGCCCAGAAGCTCGTTCATTGCAGTCTCCGCGAATTCCTGAAAACCATAAAGAGACACTTTTAATATAGGGCGCAATGTTTCTTTTTGACTTTGTATTCTGAACCGAGAAGAAATACACTACACTACCGCGGATCAACAAATTATTCCGTGTACACTCCATTATAATTATAATAATGTGCACACTCACAGCCCCACACAAGGACAACCCTGTATCGCAGGTGCCATGACAACCACAAATTACACCCAAACTCTCGAAATAGATATAGGCCATACAAATATTTCTTCCGGCCCAGGAATCCGGTGGCAGTCCAGCATGGTTACCGTTCGGCCACAGAGGCAGTTAAAATAAAGTAGAACGTTGCTAACAGGTTGTAAAACATGTACAACTTGAAATAAAGGTGTAATAGTAATAAAGTTTCCAAAAAAAAAATGTATACAAATCCACTTTTTTTAATTATACCAAGCGACAGGACGAACACGCGCCTAGTGTTAAGCGACACATCTGTCTATAGCAGCCGCAGTGCAGTGCCATTAACGGCCGCTTTCTATATTTGATCCTGAATCTAAGATTGTTTTCTATCCAGATTTTATTCGATCCATCGATCGCTGCCGAATCTGTATTTCAATATGTCTATCTCGGCTCTAGCGCTCTTAAAAAAAAAAGGATCGGTCGTAAATTTACTCCCTCTCTGACGTTCCACGAAATCGGAGTAAAAGATAATTTCATGAATTAGTGAATAAAATGGTGGTTATGATTCTAAGATTAATTTATTTATACATGTGATTTGGCAAAAATATAAATTAATTGCAAACTTTCAAGTATTAAAATATTTAAACCGTAAGTACGTCGAGAATAACGTGTTTCGAGGAACAGAACGGAACGTCTATTGTCCAGAACGGAACGTTTATTGTCAAACGAGCGGGACGGCCATATAGGATGGAAAAAAATAAAGGGACGGCGCTTACTTTTATATTTTTATTTTAATAATTACTTTAGCTTTAAGTATTTATCTACTTTTGAATGATTAGCACAGTTATTATTAGGCACAGGTAGGTATGTCAAATGTGTTTTTGTTTAACCAACTTTCAAGAAAGGAGGAGGTTCTCAATTCGATTGTATGTTTTATTTTCTTTTTACATGTATGTTACGCGATAACTTCGGTAATTTGGGAACCGATTTCGATAATACTTTTTTGTTGGAAATAGGATACCTCAGCAATGGTCCCATTTAAATTTGTAGAAAATATTCCTCCTCTAAGGGTGGCAAAGTAGGGGGTGAATGACTTTTGAAGTCGATTTTTTTAATAGTTTAGTATTGTTCTATATTCTGATGTCTGTTGCAAAAAAATGTATAAAAATTTGTAGTAGTAAGTATGTTAAGTGCTTTATTTATTTATTTAAAAATATACATTGTGAGTTGATAGTGTCAATAATGATGTGAGCAATAATTCTTGTAGAATTTACAGAATGAAAAGAAAAATGGTTTTTCTTTTAAATTTAACTTAACCTAACCTAACCGAGCCTAATTGTGTCTTTGCGATACACATTCAACATATCGTGAAAGAACAACTGTTTCGTTATATTCGGTTTTCGGTGTAATGAAAATTTTAACGAACTTTATTTCATACAAAAAAATTTTCGAGTTTGTGGAAAAAAATTCAAAATAACTTATCAGTTTTGGTAATTTGTCAGTGAGCACATCGGCATCCCGAACCTCGTCCAGGAAGAGTGTATAGTGTGTACACACGTAACATTTAATAACGTAAACTAATTTTCAGTTTCGGACAACTCTACATTTCCTACTTTTCCTCGACCCTCGTTTCAAAATATCGTGTGAAAGGTCGCGCACAGTCCGACACATGTATTTAAATTTACTCATATAATATATTGCTCATATCGCCTGTTTACATTTTTTATAGCAACGACTACAAAAATAACGGCTATTTTTTAGTTCTTTTAAATAAATCGGAGATATAATACATGGTCGGTATTTTTAGAAAGGGCGAAAGCGCCATTACGAAAAATTTTTCAGGGCAGCATATTTTAGGTTTCAGCGACTGTTTTAAAATATTTACGTCCTGTTTTAAAAATCAGTTCTAGTTTTAAACAAAATTTGAAACGGCGTAAATATTTTAAAACAAGCGCGAAAAACTAAGACATCCCCTGAAAAAATTTTGCGAAATGGCGCTTCCGCCCTTTTTACAAGACACCGATAGTATATAAAATAAGTGGAGCCCGGCGACCTCTTTACTGGTGCCGTTTTATTGCTCGCGATCGCTGGCAATAAATTCGTAAGAATATATAAAACGAGATTTAAGAACGCGACGTAATTCAAGAAATATCTGAGTCGCTAAATAAAAAAGATTAATGATGGCGCCAGAAGTTGTCCTATCGTCATACCGGCTGGACAGCCGCTATGACGATATGACACTACAAACTTTCATTTGTTTCGATTAATGTTTCCAAATAACGTAGTAGGTACATCATAATTTTTATACAATGTTTTCGCACCTTTAATGAATAAGACCACATTTGCGAAATTATAACTTCTCGATAGAGAGATGTAAAGACTCTACGAATGAAATCAGTGACGGGACGAACAAATTGTGCGCCTGGTGGTAAGTGACACGCCTATCCATAACAGTTGCAGTGCCACTTAAAGCTTTATATAGCAAATATCTAAGGGTCGCTGCCACGTAAGTTGACAAGTTCAATGTGCCTGTAATTACACCAGTATTCTTACCCTTCTAACCGGAACGCAGTTATAGCTCACGTTACTGTGTGACGGTAGAAATAGGTAAGGTAGCTGTACTTCCCTGGTCGAACTCTTTCACGAGAAGGTCTACTGCTACTTGTTTTCTTGTAATTCGTATTATTTTCATGACTTTCATGTGATAAATGTAATTTTGACAAATTATAACATGTGGCTGTTTTTATATCAAGGGTTTTTGACATAGACATTCTTTATTGGTAAAATTAACATTTACAAGTCATACAAAATTATGAATTATATTTGTATTATTTTCTTATATTACTATTGTGGTCACATTTAAAATTATAATTAATTATCTTATATTACTATTACTTAACCAATGTGATAAGTTATATATTGATTGCTTGACAGCCCAGTGCTTTAATCTACATCTAAATACATAAGTTGTCTTTAGATGTAGGTTATATACTGTCGCATCATTGACTTACAAATAAATGGACGACGGGTCTAATACAAAAACCACGAAAAAATGTCTCAAGTCAACCTATTTAAACGTAGTGACATGTAAAGAAATATGAAAAAGCTAAAACGTTGAATTTAAATTGTAAGGTCATCGCAGTACTGTCTATTTTGACGAAGACTAGAGCGTGAATGACGCTCTGTATACGATTTTAACGCCCCATAAGTTCGGACACTTTTTAGCGCGGACCCTACGTCCATATAATTGTAAGTCAATGTGTCGCATGTATTAATTTGCCCGTTTTGGACAAAATATGCTGTACGGGGAAGCTAAAATTCTATAACATTGTAACAATCTTCTATTCAGTGTCACTATATAACATATGCAAATTCCCAGGTTTCGAAACTCGAAGTTTACAGACTTTCACTCGTGGATGTCCTGCAGTATCGCATTGTGGTGCAACTCAACTGAATCAAAAAGGGTGTTTATTCTCCAAAAAACGTGCAATGACTCATAAGCGTGAAAACAGATCATTACTCCTTTTTTAGAAACTTATTTCCGAAATAACGCTCGTTAAAACTTAAAAATTTACGAGTAGTTTATGGGTGGAGGTCGAGCATTACGAAAATCGTTGCCCAACGAAAAACCCACACAAAAACATTTCCCCGCAACATAAAAAATATTACAAATGACTAAATGTTTTATACCCAACATAAACTACTTTTCAATAAAAGGAAAATTTTATAATGAATTTAACAATGCAGAGGAATTTCCCGTGCCCGTGTGAACCGGACACCCTGCACCACAGGTAAAGCCAGTACTGCAATCAGTTAAGTAAGTAACATTGATGTGCAATAGCAATAAATGACAGTCCTATTGTAACAATCAACACAAGGGCCAACAACATATATTTAAGGGCACAAATAGCTTTACTATTTCATATATTATGTCCCAGTGATAGCTCGAAAGAAAGCATGTTTATGCCATACCTATTTTCTCTGACAGTAAATTGTCTAAACATTTCATGAAATTGATAGGCATCCAATCAAAACAAACGCGAGTATCCTTCACTCATCTACAAGCACCTATATCTGTTCCACCGTCCACGTGTCCTCATATCTCCTTTATTACAGGACTTTCTGTAATCCGAACTCCAATTATGACATGGTCATCTTGTCTCTGAGATATCACCAAGGCTTGTGGCGTATTAATTAAATCCCACAGCGTGTGTCAAACGTATTACGTTACCGTATAATGAAGCCATCTTTAAGTCTGGGAGACGGTCCTTATAATATTACCTACTAATTTTGCTTGGTGACAAAGTTAAAGTTGGTATAGTTTCATCAGAATCTCCTGACAAATAGGGTAATTGAAAATGAAAATTATTGTTGGCAACTTTTAATGTAATTGGAATATTCTTGATGGTTGTGATTTTTTTAACATTTTACACGTGAAAAGTATCGCAAAATAATACCTACGCATAAGTAATAATAAGCGTTGATTTTATTTAATATAATTATATTTTACTACCATGATATAAATTTTTTTTGGTACAATTATTCCACTAGTTTGTTATAATTATTATTAATACAAAGATCGAACACGAAGAATTTTTACATAGGATTTTTTAGACTTTTATAGTCATAGTGGGGCCGTGGCTCTGGTTTAGGAGCTGAGTGAAGAAAAACTTTCATAGATTTCTCACAGATGGCGTTACTACGGCAAAACTGTCGTTAAAAACCAGAAACAAAGATGTACAACGAGCATGTAGAAAAATTTGTAAGGTCTGCTGGTTCGTTTCGTAGCTCAGTTGGCAGAGCGTCAACATGGTATGACGAAGGCGCGGTTTCAAATCCAGCCGAAGGAATTTTTCTTAGTATTCGATCTTTTTGTTAATAATTATTATAACAAACTAGTGGAGTAATTAAAAATAAATAAATTAAAACATTGTGATATTCTACGAACTTAGTATTACAATAGCGTATTAAGCTTCAGCAGAGATATGGGAACACAGATAAAAATAGAAAGTACGTAACAAAGCAAGACATTTCTGTTCCTACTAGTAGCGCAGAATAAATTTCTACAAGCCGATAAATCGGTTACGGTAAAAACCCTTTTCAACTGCTAAAGCCAATACTTTGTGTTCCTAGTGAAAGTAGTTGCTTCGTATTGTTATGCGTAAACTAAGTTTTTTTTTATATAATACCAAGTGATGGAACAAACAAGTCGAGCGCCTGGTGGTAAGCTTTAAATCGCAAAGATCTTAAGGGCACTGCCACTGCGCCCTGATGGGCGATCCCTGAGACATAACCTTCTAAGCCGGCACGCAGTAATGTTCACATTATTATATGAAATAGGAAACGTGGCAGTACTTCCCTGGACGAACTCTTTCACAAGGAGTTCTACTGCTATTAAGTTAATAAAATAGAATGTTAAAGTACTAATATAATGAATAAGGTTGAACGGTAATTTTGGATTAAATTCATTATTATAAAGAACAGGGCGAACTCGAGCACGCGGCTCGATTTACTGCTTCTCTCCGGTTGCAAGATAATTGCAAACAACACTTGATACGAGCCGTAATCTAGCGCGAAAATGTTCCATTTGCAGAATTTAGCAATGTCGAATAACAATATTAGGTTTGGATTTATAGGATTGTTCGTTGTAGCGATGGGAGAACGGTTCGATTCACTGTGACGGCTTGACTTATAATTTTAATTTCTATAGAGATTTCTATATAAGATTTCGTTCAGGAAAGTGTTGGTACCTATCCTATTTCTTCCGCCAAGCTAATGTGACCATTACTTCGTTTCGATTTCGATAAAAGTTGGCAATATAGTCAATTCACTATGTAGTCTACCAGTATATGATGAGTGCTGAGAAAGGGGCGGCTGGTACTGACAACATGGCCTGGGGCCTAGGGCGGCCAATCCGCCACTGGTTTAAGGGTGCTGATGAAATTACAGGCACGTGAGATTTGTCAACTTATGTCTCATGGTGTCATGAATTAAAGCTCTCAGTGACACTGCAACTTTACTGTTATGGATAGGAGTGTCACTTACCATCAGGCGTACTACTTGTTCGTTCCGTCATTTGGTATCATAATAATTTTATAATCTCAGTACAGAGTACTAAAAAAACCGACCTCAAAAGTACGTTGGATTGCATCTATTTGCCAAGTGTTATTGAAATATCCCCTAGTTCACCACTATACAGGACTTGACACAGGAGATAATAAAAATCGGTTCTCACTACTCAAAGTATATTGAGAGAGAAAAACGCCGTGAATTGGAGAATAGCAAAACCAACCAATAAAATAATTGCTCCTTAAGTAATTTAGGCGCTATTTATATAAGTGAATGTTCATGTGTGAGCAGCCACCCTTAGAGGTGAATGATTTACTTCAAAATGAAATGAGACCACTATGGAGGTACCCTCTTTCCAACAAAAAAAGAATCATGAAAATCGGTTCACAAATACCGGAGTTATCGCGCAACACACATACAAAAAAACCATACAGTCGAACTGAGAACCTCCTCCTTTTTTGAAATTACCAACTTCTTCCTATAGTATCGATGCCACTATGTTAATGCTCGCATTACCTGCTTACTGGCAGTACTTCCCTGGACGAACTCTTTCACAAGGCGCTCTACTAAAACAAGCAACACTTGGTAATAACATTACGATGCCTCACTTTCTCAAACTCGTATCTTATAAAGAGCGATTATTCAGGAGATGGCCAAACTTTGTATTATTTTAAATTTCTTATCAAAGGTGTTAATTTGAATGCATTACTTTAAGAATAGGCAAAAGCCAGTGTGTGAGTATGAAGGAAATGTGATAAAAAATTTGTATATACAATCCATTTTTTTGCATTTCAGTATCTTTGTGCTTTAAGATACAAGTTTGAGAATGTAAGGCGACGATTACACGCTCACCTAACGTAACGTACGTGTAGGTACTGTAGAGAACACGTGTCAGTTTTGCATCTGCTCGTGTTTTCGGCAGCTGTAACTGCAAGTATATTTTAGTTTCAAATTCAAATTACGTTTGTCTCACGTTACGTCTTTTGAAAGGCTTTTATGAAACTTTATAAATGACGTATTTTTACCGTCATTCCTTACTGAAACATACAACGCTAGCTGTAGTTTTAATTTAAACTTGAAAGGTAGACTTACTACGTAAGAATATTAAAAAAATACGACCTACGATTTCGTGATGTTATCATGACTCCTCCTGTACTTTTGTTTCCATACCATATTTGCTTTAACCGTTTTGAAAATAGTCAATAATAATCATGACAATCTTACATAAAAGCACATAACTTTTTTTTATGTATGTTACGCGATAACTCCGGTATTTGTGCATCGATTTTCATGATTTTTCTTTTGTTGGAAAGAGAGTACCTCCATAGTGGTCCCATTTAATTTTGAAGAAAATCATCCATCTCTAAGGGTGGCTGTTCACGCAAGAAGATTCATTTTTATAAATAGCGCCTAAATTTTGTTATAAAGAGCAATTATTTTAATGGTTGATTATTGCTATTCTCTGATTCAAGGCGTTTTTCTCTCTCAATATACTTTGAGTGAGAACCGATTTTTATTATCTCCTGTGTCAAGTTCCGTATAGTGGCGAACTAGGGGACGAATCCTGGTTTGCGCAATTTCCGGTAACCGATTTCAAAAAAACTTGGCAAATAGATGTAATTCCGCGTACTTTTGAGGTCGGTTTTTTTAGTACTCTGTACTGAGATTATTTGTGTTCTTTGTCAAAACGACTTACAGGTATAAATAAATAGGTACATTGTTTTCCTCGTCACAACAACTCGTGTTATTATTTTGTGGAAAAGAAAGGACTCTTCACTTTAAAAAATAAATAAAATTTTCGATAATGATATTTAACGATCGAAATATCGCGTTCGTAAATTGCATCTGAAACACGATACCTAAAACAAACGCTTGGGATGGTTAATTAAAAAGACAGCATCATTTTAATAATGGTTTCGATGTCTGAATGAATGAATGAATATTCGCAAAATTGTGCTGCGAACTTTTGTAAAAAAACTATACGATTGAAACGTTATTCGAATATTCTCGAAAAGCTCGTTAGAGTCCGCACTGTTTTTAAAATGTATTTTTACTATTTGTGCACTTAACTACTTTGTCGGCATAAAGAGAAACATATAGGCAAACGTGCTATAATCGAAAGTGATAAAAAAAACTGTTCAGTAAGCTCAGAGTGCTATGACCTATTTGGCTTGCTGCAGAAGACACCATGTCATTTATTTTTAGTTAGGTACTCGATGAAGTAGGTATAGTAATTCAATATAGTAATTGAGGTAATTTAATTTCTTTTTCATTCAAACTCAAAATCAAGAAATCTTTATTTTATAGATAAGCAAACTGTATTTGAAATCGTCTTATCGATTAATTTGTACTGCTTATTCGTAAGGCAGATTCCCCTGAGAAGAATAAGCAAGAAAGTCTAGGGGTTGCTCTTTGTAAATTTATTTTTTATTTTAAACCTCATAGGTCAAGACTACTTGCATGAGGTAAACGGGTCACTGCGACGGATTTCACAGGGCACTCTCAGAACTCTCAGAGGCCATAGTCCGCCACACTGCACTGGCCCAATACGGGTAGGGGACTTTACATGTTTTCCGAGGTTTGGGAACCTTCTTGGACGTGCAGGTGCTATCACGATGTTTTTCTTCAAAAATTCCGAGAAAGTAGCGTGAGCCTGGATACGAACCCACAGTCTTAAGTGATCTTAAGCGATATTCGGATTTTCTAGACTTAGTACACAAGCGACATCCAAGGTGGGTTCCGAGTTTTCTATATTTGTATAATCTCGGATTCGGAACAAATAAAAATCGCATGCAGTGCGCCAATCCCCGGCAACTACGGCTTAGGCACGCCACGCCAGATACAATAAAATTGTAAATATAGTATTTAAATTGGTTACATAATCATGCAACCGTCAAAATGTTCTAGATACGAATCCTAATTTTCATTACGTACACAGTTTCTAGTATGTATTTTACCTAAGGCTGGTGGGCGAAGCATAACACAAGTAATATTATCTGGTGCTGTGTCGATCATACTCGATACCCAATACAACATAAATGCTTTTAATGGCGGCACTGGCTAGGTAAATTTAGGAGCGCTCGACATACGACACCGCGCTACTGTATAGAATAGCTTTGAGAATCAGAGACTTTGAGGCGTAGGACTTTATCCTGTTACACAAAGCTCTTACCTTGTAGCATGTTCCAAAGTCCTGTCAGGCCTAATATTTCGAGTACAGTATGCATATTATGATCACAAATAAATCAGCCTTTAAAAACAAAACGCCTGGAGCAAAACGCCTTTTAGATCTCCTTGTGAAAGAGTTTGTCCAGGGTTGTACTGCCACTTTACCTATTTCTGCCGCCAAGCAGTAATGTCAGCATTACTGTGTTCCGGTTTTGAAGGGTAAGGGTTTCGACCGTTGTATGGTGTCCGGGGTGTGGCTGGAGTAGCATCGACTCTTACGCGCGACATGTCTCGCTATGTCGTTGTCCTAGCAGCTGTCCTTCTCCTTATCAAAACTAACGTAATAGATTAATTTTTTTTAACACCTAGTGACGGGACGTACACGTCACCCGGTGATAAGTGACACGCCTATCCATAACAGTTGCACTGCCACTACGCGCGTCACTCTGAGACATAAGTTGACAAGTCCTATGTGCCTGTGATTTCACCAGCACCCTTACCCTTCATAACCGGAACGCTGTAATGTCCACATTACCGCTTGGCGGCAGAAATAGGTAAGTCCATAACTACAAATCGTAGCTGTGAAAAAGGCCAAAAATACGTCTTATATAGATGGAGCTGATCAATAGCCTGGACGTAGATTTTCCATTCTTTAATTCCTCTTTGATCCTTATAAGATAACCTACGTCGAAACGATATATTAGATAATTAATTCCTTCGTATTAAGCACCAGTGCACCCGCTACAGCTCTGTGTCGATTGAGTGGTGAGTTGAGACGGCGCGCCGTTCCTTCCAACTCAATCGACACAGAGCTTGCAGAAGACACCGGTATCGCTTAGGTAAGTAGTCTACTTAACTAAATAATATACCTACTATAAGTCGAAGTGGCGTATGGTTATCTTTTGTGTTAATTTTTGACTTTAGTGTTATCGTGTAGTCAATAGGTTTTCGTGATTTATGTGGGAATAATGAAATATAAAAAGTCAGTTTTTTCCTTGTAATATTATTCAAATATTAATCATGAGTTCGAATTATTTTCTGAACTTTGACAAATATGCGCGTCAATAGATAGCAGTGTGTATTATAAAGTAATTTATAAATTAATGCTTCCTAATACGGATAGATGGAGCTAATCTTAAACAAAATAAAAGAACAGCCGGCACTATCCTTAAAAATCTGTGCAATAAGCGCCATCTAGTTTGTTTGTTGGTTATTACTAGAAATGTTCCCCTTTTTTTGAGCCCACTGTGGAGTCGTTAAGCACACACGCACCTGGTGAATACAGTACTACATGATACATGTCTAATTATTACTGGCTGTCTGAAACCAACCCCTGTCTGCATGCTGTACCCGTTGGGAGGGGTTGCCCCTCCGGACGTCCGTAAAGACGTGGCTAGCACCCTGGAACGCCATCACGTGCAGGTAATAAAGAGTTGCCATAGCTTCATTATAGAAGAAGAAGCAGGCCCGAATAAGTCGCTGGAAGGAGAGATACCCCATGGCATCACTGATCTCACTGTCGGAACATTTCCCTCCTGGGCATGATCTTTGATCCTTGGCAAACTTGGAAATCCCTAAATAGGCTGCAGATGCAAGTCGGCCGAAGCAAGGAGTACATGCACGAGTGGGATTACAGCTCGGAGAGTGTGGTGTCTCTCCCAAGACAATGACACATCTTTTATCCTACCCTGTTTATCCTACACCTGCACACGAGAGGACTGTACAACGCCACTGATAATGCCATCTCAGCCGCTAAGTACTGGTCCTCACAAATATAAACGTCAGAATCAACACGCCAAGAAGATGACTAGAAATTAGAGTAGATTGGATAAATTGCAGCTTGTCAAAGACAAGTTAGTTATAAAAATAGCTATTTAATAGTCGCGAATTCTGGTGTACCAATAGGTATACTAAATACCCGACTACACCGTCTACACTCTTGAGTCATTGGTCAATGGTTACGACAAGGGCAGTGTACCTAGTAAAGTAACACTTTTGTCTACAAAGTTTTGTAATAATTTTAGTCTCAAACCACTTACCCTTATTAGGAATTGCCTCGTATAGCGATAGCATAGGTAGTTGTGGGAACAATACCCTCAGGAACGTTTATTGTGTAATCGAACCCTGTTGAAACATTATACGACTCATATTTTAATGTGCGCAGTGCACAAAGAGTGTTTTGACTGCGCCGGAGTGGGGATTTCAGTTAAAGATTTATAGGCTGAGAATTTCCTAAACTTTCCTCTTAAATCACGCACCACATTGTTGAGTGCAATTCATATTACTAATAATTAACTGTCTCCGTGGCCGAACGTTTCGATTCCCGGGCCGGGAGAAATATTCTCTCGTGAGTTTAGTTGTAATTTGTGATTGTCTATGTCCATAGCACCCGCGACACAGGGTTTCCCTGGTGCGGGGTTATGTTTAGTGTGTGTGTGCGTTGTAATCTGTTTAGCGATGCGCGACTTGGAATGTTACTAATATCTATGAACCATTCCAATGGGTAAATCATACGGCTAAGTCGAATCCAAGCACAGTCATTTGACTCGAGACGAATGCCTCTGCCTGCATCTGCAGCTTCAGCATTATATATAAACATCATCAGGTGCATGAGCATTATTAGCATTTTCGTCATTATCATTTTACCAGCAGTAGAGCTCCTTTTGAAAGAGTTAGGCCAGGGAAGCACTGCCACCTTTCTTATTTCTCCCGCCAAGTAGGTTTAACGTAATGAAAAGTCAGTCATCTACTGCATTTTTTTACATGGAACCACCAGAGTTACTTTAAAGTCCTTTTTACTTCCTAGATGAGTAGTTTTGTATTACGATGCAGTAAAATCCATTGCCGGAATTCTGGACCATAAAAAAATAACTTATTTAAATTTAACACACTCTTTATAGCTATATCTATACATGTATTTGGAACATCTTTATTCACCATCTCCATTTTAAAATATCCCTGTCCCCATCACATTTACGGTATCCACCGTATGTCAGAAAGGCTAGGTGATCGTGTGTATCGTTGTCCTATATGGAATCCACGGATTAGTAATGAATGGTCATTCGGATCATTCTAATACGAATATTTGTCATTGGAATGACAGGATTGGTAATTACTAATGAGTTGAATACCGAAAACATTCGCTATCGCGCATCGCTAAATTAGTTCTTGTTAAGAGGAAGCAGAGGAAAAATTCCTAATCTTCATTTGATTTTAGAGGTATATCCACTTTAAAGTTAAAAATAAAATATTGTATGAGTAACTACACGATATATTCAAGCATAGACATTAATCAGAAACATAAAACAATAAAGTTTCCTCGATAGATAAAAATCACGAAATGACCACTAATTTTCACATTTTACGATTTATCATCGAAATGCTACAGGTTATTACGACAAAAATTAGATAATTAATTATATTTATGCATGATCGACAACTGTCACAACGGATTTTTTTTTAATCTCTTTAGTTTTAGAATTATTCCGCTAAAACGAATTTGGTACTTTTAATGCGCAAAATTCAACATCTCCTGCCGCATGTCACGCGAACTTCGGGCATATATTTGTTTCACAAATTTGGGCGGAGGCAACATCAAAACTTTTTTGGCATGAGAGCTCTTAAGTAGGCGATGCCTTTCTTTCTCAAACTCGTATCTTATAGTGATTATTCAGGAGATAAATTTGGATGCGTCAAAATCAATGTGGGAATATTGGGGAATATGAAGGAAATGTGATGGAAATGAGCCTGCAAAATTTGTAAATACAAATCCATTTTTTGCATTTCAGTAACTATGTAGTTTAACATACGAGTTTAAGAAAGTAAGGCGACGGTAGGTCCACATCTGGGCAACGACAGAATGCACCACCGCGATATAATGCAGGTTGGTGAAACCCAGACGATGAGAACTAGTGGTCTAGGTGTGATTTAGTTGGTTGTGTTTTAGTTAATTATAATTATTATACAAAGAACGAGGACAGGTGTCCAACCTGCGACCACGCTGCACCTCGTAGAGTCGCACTGCCAACTTCTACAGATCTTGGTGTTGGTTTTGTCGGCTTTCAACGCCAAAATTTGTAACTTAGTTTGTCGTACGCTTGCATTTGATTGTAGCATCACAGAACGGATGAACAAAATTGAGTGCGTGCAATTGCGACTGTGTGTGTGGTATCTGCCTAAATTTGTAAAGTCAGTGTTTCTCCTCTGTTCATTTCCATAATCATAAAGTAAGTTAAACGACTTATAAACGTCTAAATAATATTAATATTGTGACCTACTTATTACCGGCAAAACAAAAGAAATATATTGTAGCCCGCGCAACCACTATCATGTCGCAGGGATCCTAGAACGCGGATCACGTCATTCATTAGGGCAAGCCGAGACGAAGTCACAGATTAAAAATAGCACAGCATCTCATATTTACGATGTAATGCTATTTAGATCCCACGACTTAATCCTCCAAGTGCCGCATTATTTTTTATTAATAATTTTGGCTTGGATACATCCTTTGAGCCATGTCTTCGTTTAATTATGTTTCTGTAAATTTGGCCGCCACAAAGAGGATAGGCAATTTGAGGCGGCGTGCTTGGATTGACTCGGGATTCCTTAGAACGGGCCGATACGGGTATTTTAGATCGAGATTCGTATAATTTCGCGTTTTAATCTTCGATCAAGGCATAATAGCACTATCGTATTCCACTTTAAACTAGATTACACCAAATAATTAAAAGTCAAAATAAAAACGACACTTTTCCCTCCAAAAGGCCCAGAGCGAATCCCAAGTGCCGCATAAAACGTTTGACAGACAAGAGATGGGCAGAGGCAGTTCTGTCGTCATCACCTTTTTTTTTACCAAACGCGATATTAGCATTTGTTGTTTGTAAATATTCAAAAGGAGTACGTTTAACAGTAGAGTAATATTTCTTTTTTAATTTGTCGACTCTAAAAAAAATTTTTACGGCAAGCAATTAACACAATTATTTAATGTCAAGAAAGTAGACATTTTATTTTTGCTATCACTAAAATCTAATATTATGTATAAAAAAAAACCATGGTTAATGTGGTAAGAGAATAAAGTACAGCAGTGCAGCAGTAGAATTCGAGTTCAAGAATATAAACGAACAACTACTAATTTCAAGATATGAAAAAAAGCGAATGCACCATTCCCCGAAACATTCGCCATTTGATTAAAATAATCTTAGCACTTGAATCAATATTGTTCGACCTTATATTCTTAAATACGTTGTTTTAAATAAAAAATCGTATGGATAATCTCTCATTTGTAAAAACACACAATAAAAAGAGCTTGCATTATTTTTGCACATTTGTACAGGGTCAGGAGCATGTCAAGCTTGACACATAAGACTTAAATCGAACTCTATGCCGCTTACGATAAGAACGGTCCAAATTACAAAGTGTCAAGCTTGACGGGCTCTTGACTGTACGATTCTTAAAACATTTGTTTACATTTTTGATCTCGAATTCCATCTCAGACTTTGATAATAAATGTTGAAAGTCGTTGCACCATATCCCTGTAGACTGGGGCGTATACGAAGCCGAGACGGGGCCGACTGCAAACATATCGAGTATCACGACTAGTGGAGCTTATAATTTACCTAATGCCGTGTAAAACGATCGGCTCGCTAATGTACGCGGAAACAAATATGGCCCACGCTTTCAAAATGTTACTTGTTTTATATGATTTTGCTTTGATGGTACCTACTTCATTGTGGGGGCGACGGGGTTGTGCCGTTAATTATTTGGATAAAGGAAATTCATATTCATGTAATACAATCGGATGATCGGAAAAAAGTTTGTTTTTTCTATAAAAATTGTTGTTCGATCTTTGTATCAATAACAATTACAAACTAGTGGAGCATTTTCTGAAATAAATATGTTGATTATCATGGTAGTAAAAACATCATGTTATTCAATAACATAAATATTGCAACGAAAGTTGTTACATAGCAATAGGGTCGCCTGTTCCACCTTATCTTACTGTTATAGCTAAATTACTGTATTGTATTTTAACTGTACAATAGAGAATACTTCATCCATTTTTTTTTCTTCGCGAACTAGGCACCGGCTCCTATATGAATTTCAAACAGCCTTCAAAATTTCTTTTTTTTTAATTGTAACTCATTGAACGACCCTCATACATAATTCATTTGTTTGACATGGGCCTCTACCATGCGATTACAGCGACAGTTATCGCTAGCGAATGCATAAAATGTTTGTATACAAAATGTTATTTCTACTTGTGACCATACAAAATTGTGAAGTAATTTACGCGGTAGCTACTGTCACAGTAAACTCATTAGAGGCACTGATTCACAATATCGAAAGTCGCAACATCGATGGTCTTTGTATCGAAAACGTTACATAGATAGATAGATTGGTCGTTACAGAGAAAATGTGTTAAACGGTGCGCCACATCGACAGAATACTGTACCGACGTGCGCTACATCGATGGTAGATCTATATCAATCATAAATCGATTACAAAAAGTGCGTGCGTGCGTGCGTGCGTGCGTGCGTGCGTGCGCGCGTGCGTACGTGCGTGCGTGTGTGTGTGTGTGTGCGTGAGTGCGCGCGTTTGTGTGTAATTGTACCAGCACAAATATCCTTCAAAACCAGAACGCAGTAATGCTCACATTACTGCTTGGCGGCAGAAATAGGTAACGTGGCAGTACTGTCCTGGAGCCCACCCTTCACTTCACAAGAAGCTCTACTGGTATTAAAGGTGAGTTACTCCTTTAAATATTTTGGATCTTGGATCGAAAACATTTAAGCCGGATTTTTTTCACAGATATCTCGTTTTAAAGCCTATCCACTCTTATCAGGGGATTGTACAAGGATATATCTTAGTAACTATTATTATAATAAATAATAGTTTATTATTATGTTTATAAAACAGTTGTCTAATTTGCCTGAATTTAACAAGTGTTAATCCTTGCTTTTATAGCGTTAACGTTGTTGTAAACTCGTGCAGTTTCCAGGCTATTATGCAACAAAATCGTGTTGTAATTGGACACTTTAGCGCTCTAGTGTTACGGATAATCTTCCACACTCGGCCGGGTTCCACGAGAACTGGATATGATGGGTTCCCGGAAGTAATTCTATTTTCAACGAACTTTGCTTAGTCAAGAGCCATGTTGAAATATATCAAAAGTGCTCCTAGAGATCGTTCAGAAGAGTCACTGTCCAATTCCAGCGAATTTCATCTTCAATAGTTTCAATATTTTTTCGCGGGTTTACGGTTGTTTACGGTAGCCACTTTGAAACTGCTAAATGGAGCGTTTAGAGTACCTTTTTTTTTTATTTCCAAAAAGCTGTGGAAGTTGACATTATGTTTTTTCATCCATTCGCATCTTAGACTTTCTTTTATTTTTTTTCATCCTCTAAAATTCGCATACTTTCTGATGTTATATGTTCTGTGGAATCATGAAAAAAGACACGTCAAAACGGACGAAATTATTTAAAGTAATTTTGAAATCTAAGATATATCCGAGTAGACTGTATGGCTCAATCTTTTACTATGATATAAAAACAGAATTCATTCGGCCTAATTTCAGGATTAAAACTTTCAGCAGTAAAATTTTTTGTCCTTCGTGACCAGGCAAAGCCAAAAAGCAATTTTTCTTCAATAAGATACTGTCATAAATTTAATTTTCTGATATTTTTTCGCGAGATTTCGTTGTTTTACTGTGGCCATTTTGCATCGAGTATACATTTTGAAAACCTCATACTTTCGCTGTTTGCGTTTGTGCTATAGTAAAACAAAGAAAATTATTTTAGCCATACTGTCACAGAAAATAATGGAAAGGAAATACAATTTGGAAGAATCAATAGATAGGTAGATATCTAGTTGAAATTGGATACAATTTCAGATTATAAGCGAATTCAAATAATAGAACCTTGTGATGACAAAATAAACCTTATCTAACGGAGAGTAGGACATTAAATGAAAAGGAATGATCGAATAAAGAAAGGTTGAGAACATCAAGTATTATTTAGATCACCGATCTCGCCACACTCGTAAAGATTACTGTCTATTATTTTAAACATGGCTAAGAGAGAACATGCCTCAGTCTCACACGAATTACGACTTTATGAAGTTATAGAATTAGCTTTCAATAAGGGTTTAAAGTTGCGAAGCTGAAAATAAACCCCATCGCACACAAAGGCGCGAATGCTAACAAAACCCGCGGCGTACGGTTACGTCTCCAATATCCGTCAATCGGTTGTGTTTCACATGTTTCTCATTATAACGTCTGGTGCGAAACAAAGAGGGTGTCGGGTTGCGTGCATTACTCTATGGTCGGGTGTGAACTGTGGGACCTGAGCCCTTTTGGAACTCCGTTTGGGTATACTTAATCTAAATTTTGCTGTTCCAGCCTAAAAGGCGGCATTTAAAATATGATCTAGGTATCTTCAAAGAAATCTGTGAAGCAAAGGGTGATTAGCACTTCAAGCTTGATAGTTAAGATATAAATTCAACCCTATGCCGCTGGCAATAAGAATAGTCCAAAAGACAAAGTTAGTAACTGTTAGTAGCAATTACCTGACAAGCTAACAACATCGTCCTTGACATCAGGTTAGATGGTGGCCTAGCGTTCGTGTATTTTACGTTTTTTTATGATATCAAGTGACGGGACGAACAAGTCGTGCGCCTGATGGTAAACGACACACCTGTCCATAACAGTATCAGTGCCGCACAGAGCTGTAATCACAAAGATTTAAGGGGCACTGCTTTTGCGTCCGTCACCTTGAAACATAAGTTGATAAGTCTCATATGCCCGTAATTTCACGAGTAATGCTCCCATTACTGCTTTTTGGCAGATATAGGTAAGGTGGCAGTACTTCCTTGGACGAACTCTTTGACAAGAAGCTGTACTGCTGCAAAAATTTAAGTGCGCAATTTAATTTGAAATTTTTGTGAACATCATGATGAAACCTGAACGTTGAAAAAGGTTCACAACCTTCAGAAAATGTGACGTCCCAGATTGGGCCAGTGAGAGAGGCACATTATGGCCAACAACCTCACCTATTTATTTAGTACTTATTGGTTCAAATTTAGTTACACAGACTTCCCATTCCGTCCATTATTCTTCAATTAGTCTTTGAATGTTTGATAACGCTTTTGTTTTCACACGGATATCTTCATACCGTGCAAACGATTTGTTTGCCACCCGACGCGACTCGGCAGCTACCTTTATTTGTTGTAACATTATCTCTTTGATGACCCATCAGCAGCAAATAGCATCATCGTCATCACTTTATTTTAAGCTCGTGTACGATTCAAACGGTATTTTAAAATTTAGACACCTGTGTACGGCGTAATATAAAAACGAGGTAAGCCAATATACCTCAAATGGCTTTGGTTGGTTCTGCATCACCTGAAAGTATTGAATCAATCACTATGGAAAAAATATATAGTAAAATTGAGGATATTCACTTATTAGTATACGATGTGAAAATACGATTACCAAAAATTTTCATGATAGAAAAAAAGTACAAACTTACCTCGAAATTTTACTACAAAACCCATTGACTTACAAATAAATGGACGACGGGTCTAATACAAAAACCACGAAAAAAATGTCCCAAGTCAACCTATTCGAAATTTAAATTGTTATGTCATCGCAGTATCGCGCTGTCAGTAGAACAAATGAAGACTAAAGCGGAGTTTGGCGCTCTGTATACGATTTTAGCGCCTTACAAGTGCGGACACTTTTTAGCGCGGACCCGACGTCCATATAATTGTAAGTCAATGGTCCCAAGTCAACCTATTTAAACGTAGTGACATGTAAAGGAATATGAAAAAGCTCTTAAATTGTAATGTCATCGCAGTACTGTTTAATTTTGCTTGCTTCGCTGTCAGTCGAACAAACGAAGACTAAAGCGTGAATGACGCTCTGTATACGAATTTAACGCCCTATAAGTTCGGACACTTTTTAGCGCGGACCCGACGTCCATATAATTGTAAGTCAATAACAAAACCGCTGTATTTAATAGACTTTACTTTACATATACCAATGATTTTTTTATATCAACTGAACTTAAAAGAACACGTATGGTACATGATGTGTTTTTCAAATGGCTTTAGTTCCGTTTGTAAAAAATAAATTCTAAAATAAAGTAAAGTAAGGAGTCCCTGCTGCTCCACCAAAGCAAAATAAACCTTATTAGTCCGGGAAAAACTTTAATTCGAGCTGAAGTAGTATAGATCTTATGCCTAGGTTACTATCAAAACCGCTGTCTCGAAAACTCAGTCATTCATAAATTGAAACACTATGCAATCTTGATAATAATTGGTTATAGTTTCTAATTTAAAAATAAGTAACAAATCCTGTGCTGTCAATGTAATTTAAATTTATAAATTTTAATTTTAAATTAATTAAAACCACAAAGAATTTGCATCTAAACTAAATTACTCGCCAAATAGAACAATAAGTCTGAAATAATCTACCTTCTTGGACGTATCTCTGGGACACACGTTATATACAAACTCGTGCATATTATGTACATATACATATACTCGTATATGTAATGTAACCTCCGCCGCTGCTCATTAGTAACAAGCCGATCTGTGTGTATACGTATATATTTTTCAAATAAAAAAAATAAAAAAAATAATATATATATAATAGTGGACGCTTTAAAACAATAATACATCTCCCTGCTCGACTCAATCAGTTTAGGATTTACGCGGGGGAATCGGCACGGTTAAAAGTACTGTAGAGGTAGTGTAGATCTACATATTTCTTAATTGCGTCTGAGGCCGAACGGTTACCATGCCGGACTGCCACACAGAGGTCGATGATAGAGATAGACGCCTCGATTTTTCGCTGTATAGGTGCCCTTAGGGGCAAAGGACAATACAAGGAAGTCAGGAAAAAAACACATTATTTTAATGAAAGACAAGTTTAAAAGTAAGTAAATGTACCAAAAAGACGAATTATTCACAGTTTTAAAATGGTTTTAACAGCGAACATTTTTGTATAGAATGTTTTGATAGCTACAAAAATACGAAGTGAAGTAGGTAGTACCTTTATATACGTATATATTTATTATTAAAGATGTAATATGTATATACAATATATTAAAGATTACAAATAGAACATTTTATTATGAATTTTACTATTTTATTCTAAAGGGCATCTATCCGTCTTGGTATTTTCATTGTGTGGTGTCTGTCTAACCATATATGTAGGTAGGCATCGGTCCTCAAAAAATTAGGTTTGCAAAAAGTCAATTTCTTCAAAATCAGTAAACGTTAGCGTTAGATGAATAAAATCAAGTATTAATGTAAAGTAAAAGATTAAACTAGTTATATCCATAGGAATTGTTCATGGTAAACTAATAATTTTTAAATCAGGAGGCCCTTTCAAAAAGTGGGGCATCTATCCCGGTTTTACCCTAATATTTAGAATAAAAAGTCAGTGCGAAAACGTTACTTAGCTTCGAGAATAAATTCAAAGAAGTGCCATTTATACAATTGATCGAAAACTAACACATCAAAAAGAATACATTGAGAAACCTTCGATTTGTTTTCTTTGCAACGACAGTAAAATGTTCTTACCAATTTTCATAAATGTAATTGATTTACTATAACTATAATGTTGTTTAAATAGTTCTGAATTTCTTTTTCGTATTTTGCCAGACTTCCACGCAGAGGTCCCATGTTCGATTCCCAGGCCGGAAGAAATATTGTATGGTCTACATTTATTTCTCTCGTGAGTTTGGGTGTAATTTGTGGTTGTCTATGTGTGTGTCCATGGCACCCACCAGTAAGGGACCATGTTTAGTGTGTACGTTATTATTATTTTATACTTCTTATTTAGTATGACATCTAAAATGTTCGAATTCTATTTAAGTTTATACTTTTATTTAAGTTTTACAAGTGTCACCATCTACAGTTTTAAATATGTACTAAAGTTTATTTATACGAGTTGTTGCCGCATGTCACAACGAAATAAGCCAGAACTTTTACAACGATCACCTAATCGTTAATACGCATCCATTATTCGGCCACAAGCTCCTAGCAGCATGACTATAGAGCCATTTTTCCCATTATTCCCATTATTTCGTGAGCTATCATTGTCGTGCAGTTTAAAGTGTCGTGGCTTGTATATTTAAATGAAGTTGTTCACATATAGTTCAACACGTCGTCCTGACAATGGGAAGAGCTAGAATGACAGTCGTCTGACAATAAATAAATCGTCATGATAAAAATGTGCCGGCAGATAATCATAGCTTCATACGGTTCTGTCGTCCATACGACAAGGCGGCTGCCGTGAACCGATAAATTGTCGTCACGATCTAGTGGAAACACCCAGACACGACAGTCATTCAACGATAAAATAAATGATCGCGATACAGTTACGACAGATAGTTGTGATATGGGAACAGGCTATACGCGACCGTCATCTAACGTTAAATAAAACGTTACAACGTAATGAGAACGCGTCCTAAGAGCTTCCTTCCACATACTACCGCTATAGAAGGTAGCTCGCGTCCGTTGGCGAGGCCAATTTTTGGCAAGCCGGACTCGCTATTCCTCTTAATATTAGCACCTCAACCGAAAGTCTTTTCTGGGCACGAATTGCAGTGGTCAATATGGAAATTCATGGTTACAAGTTAGTCGATGCGATGTAGAGACGACATGGTGAAATGGGGATATATCAACCCGACTCCAAAACCATTGTGCATGCGGACACATAGTGTGTCTTACTTGCTCTCATACCCACTGTGTCCAGCCAGCTGCACCCGCGAAGACCTGCTAAAGGCTGTTGCTTCGCATATAGGGGTATAGAGGTGGCTGCTTACTGGACCAAAGAAATATAACACTGGTTTGGTATATTGAGTTTTGTTATTATTCTGTTTATTTTGTTGTTGTTGCAGGAATGATCACAGTGAGATGCTACAAGAAATGCTTCAACAAGAGATTTAATCGCTCATTGGAAGCTGAAGTAGTGCGTATGCATGAAATCAGAGCGTAAACGACGTGACTGAAGAAAAGCAACCAACCAATACCAAGAATTAAAAAGCACTTATGAAGAGACTGAAGAGCGGATAAGACGAATGAGGTTTGCTAAGAGCGTAGCAAGAGGAAATTCGTGGTACCCACCTGCCCGATACACTCATGCCCTCTACCCAAAAACTCTGAAATATAACAATTGGTTTTTAAACAAGTCAAATGATTGTGTTGTTATGAAATGTTAAATGTCTGGTAAGGTTTTTGATACAATATATAATCTGAAACCGATTTTTATTTTTTCAACCTTAATGTGAATGATAATTAATAGCAAAATAAATTGCACGTGATTCGAGTAAAGCTGGCCCTTCGCCGAGATACAACTTGAGCAATCTTTAAACTGTAAGACTTATTTTAAATCCTCATCTAATTTACAATAAAAAAAAGTTGTTCATTTTTTTTGTTTATGTCTTCCATTAGACTATAGCCCGATTTATACCAATTTTTTGCGTATGAAACTCAATATTTACCCGTGGTCCTACTACGTAGGCACTGTTAGTGCCCTAATGTGTAATGCCCTCGTAACGAAAAAAGGAACAACTATGCGTACTTTATACGACATTTGTGCCCTTTTTTGTTCCGAGGACAGAGTAAGACTACGCAGTAGGGCTACGGGCAAAGAAGGATGAAATTGATGTTTAGTCCTATGTTTGTTAAATCAAAATATAACAATCGGAATTATCTATTTCCAGATCTATTTCTTAAAGATTCGAGGAAATTAGAAAAGGTAACGGGGGAAAATCGATTAAGACTTGACATTCAACTTTCCTTATCCTTATATAATGAAGGTATCTATATATATATCTATGTATAGTATCTCAGTAAGTAGATAAATAACGTCATCGACGCGTATGGCCAAACGGTAACACAATCGTGCGACATGGTTTTTATTTTTAGTCTTACCCAGCCCCGGTCAAGTTCACTTTTTGGCTCCAAGGGACTGATACACGGAAGAAAGGCAAAATATACAATCTTTATGAGCAGCAAATTTGAACACTGTGTAAATGATCTAATTTAATTGAATAAATCAAATGTGATAGAATTATAGAAATGGTGATGAATGATTGGGTCGATCAACTGCATCACCTCATGGGACGGAAGTGCAAAATCACACCTAATTGAAGTTGAGAGAGCCCAAAGAGCAATCCTCAAAAGACAGTCTTCCCTTTAGATTCCCTACAACGGATCTATATAAATTCTGATCTTACATATAATCCAGATAACTTAGTTGGTAAACGAAGGAAAGGTGCCGTCTGTGACAGCAGGCCTTGCCGTCTAAGTCTTGCCCAGAGATCTCATTGCTATCTTGGCAGTAGATTATATAATAAAGTCAATAATATCAGAACAATATATCACCTGTCAAGAACCAGCTGTAAGCGAGCAGTGGTAAAGTGGCTTAAGTTATTGGACTATGACAAGACTGGAAATCTCTTGCATTCCACGTTATTATTAAAGTATAGCACATACACGTACCCACCCAAATATAAATACAAGACGCAGAAGCACACTTTCGCAACTTCTCTTTTACTTATCTGCATATACAAATTTATTTAGTTTTGCTCATTGACTTACAAATAAATGGACGACGGGTCTAATACAAAAACCAGAAAAAAATGTCCCAAGTCAACCTATTCGAAATTTAAATTGTAATGTCATCGCAGTATCGCGCTGTCAGTAGAACAAATGAAGCCTAAATGGAGTTTGGCGCTCTGTATACGATTTTAGCGCCTTACAAGTACGGACACTTTTTAGCGCGGACCCGACGTCCATATAATTGTAAGTCAATGGTTTTGTTGTTCCCTTTTATGAAATTGTATCGTAATTGTCAATCTCTAAAAAAAATTGTAAAATTAATTTTGCAATTATAAAAGTAAGTACCTAATTGATCACAATCCATTTTAATCCATTCTTACTGTTAAAAAAAACTGTGTAAAACTGTGTAAAATTGAGTTTAACATAATTGTAATTACACTTCGCGGACTGGGGACCTGGTGACGTGTAATACAGACATTTTTATGCCTATCTCAGGCATCAGCCTCTCGCAAATAAGGTTTTATGTTAAAACTAACTAGCCAGTAAGCATTTATATAATTCGCCTTGTATATTGAGAGAAAAATAAATAAATTATTATTATTTAAAATTCAAATAAAAAATATATTTATTTCATTGGTAGGCAAAACACTTGAAATCGTCAAATTGATTAACAAAAATGATCGTCATTACTTATGCTGAAGGTTGATTGCCCTGCGAAGAACGAGTAAGAAACTTTTAGGGTTACTCTTTGTAAATACTAATTAGATCATACTTATCGCTTGTAATAATTATATAGAAGCTAGAAAAAACATCAAAGAGGAAAGCGGAGGTTTCCTACGGATTTTTATCATCCAAGTAATCAGTATCGGCATTATTACGGACATGAAATTTTTCAGAGCTGCTCAAGTCGACTCCGGGCTAAAAAGTGTGGTGACTCCCTGAAGCTATTGTTTAATGACATTTTTAAACCTCGGAAATGACAAATGAGTGATTTTATACAGGGATCTTATTATAAAAGCGTATACATTTCTACTTTAATAAATTAGCAAGAACAGCCCGGTTATTTTTGTTCCTTGGGTTAAAATTATGTTTCTCAGAGTTATTACCATTAGATCCCCTGTGCAGGGGATCGAGAATAAATATTAATGATTTATTTCCACCCGATATCTTAGTACTGACAAGTTTATTTTTCGTAGGTACAGTCAACAAGAGAATGTATTTTTAGGATTGTAGTGTATTTTATTTAGTTTATTAGAAATGAACAGAATTATCAATCATGGTCTCGTAACTCTTTGTTATTATCTTAAAAGATACCAAAATGGCCTTTGAGCAATAAAACACGTGCGTGGTGCACATAGTTTACCAAGAGACGTAATACATAGTCGATATTATTGAATTATTATTAAGTATTATAATTGTGATTTTGCATTTTTGCACTTTTTAGACGAAGTCAGACATTTTATTATGCTTTTTTTTTTTTTTTTTTTATTGTGGCTCGGCAAAATGACTGCACCGCGCCTGATGGAAAGTGCGAATACAGTCCAGAGATGAGAGTAACGGATGGAAAACACAAATATCTTCACTCCGTCACTATCATTTTGCCGGTCTGGCCAAATGCTTCTTCACACTACGTTTGAAGGACCCGATGTTATAGAGGGGAGGGAATACATGCGCCGGGAGTTGGTTCCACAATTTGATGGTTCGGCATAAGAACGAATTGCCAAACTTTTTAGTGCGGGACGGTATTGAACTGACCGTCCATCGTATGTCAGTGGGTAATAAGGTAATTTAATACAACAGTAGCAAATTAATGCCTCTTAATAATATAAAGCATTGTGATTACGAAAATCTGTTTATTTGATCTTTGTGATGATTTAAGTTTATCCCAATGACCTTTTCATTTCATAATTTTAAATTACTTGCTAAATGTCAATATTAAGGGAAGACAAAGAACTTGTTTGTCTGTGATAACAAACGTGACCATACATCCCGCATTAAGCGGGACAGACCCGCTTTTATATTTCGTGTCCCACTGTTCCCAAAATACTTAAAAATGTTCCGCTTTGACAAAACAGGGACACACAATGACAACAAATAAAAAAAATTATGACGCTTTCGCAAGCAAGTAAACAGTACACCAGCAAGTAAACCTTGTCGCCCGCGCCTTTTGTAGTGCGACCGTATTACGCGTGCATTGCTTTTGGTGGGAATGAATATCCTGCTTTTTAAAATTTTTGGTCATTAAACATTTTTAGTTGTTTTGAATTTTTTTTAAATCATTAAACATTTCGTTAGCATCATAAATGTGCTTTATTTTTAAAACAATAATAAATTTACACGCGTCCCGCTCTAAGGGAAAAAAAGAATGGTCACATTAGTGATAACACTGATAACTGATAATGATAACTATAACATTTCATAACAATTGCTCAGTAAATATTTGATTTTAAAAACTTCTTTTTTCTTAACTGAACTTACTTTAAAAACACAATTAAAGGATCCGTTGGGAGTTACAAAATACGAAGTGGGTCAGTTCGGATTTAAAATTGGTGGTGAATCAGTTGTAGGAGATCAGACGGGAATAACCCGTTTCTCACTATTCTTAACGTAATTTACATTTATATTAATGTAGTGTGTAACAGAATGTTAATTTCTTTTAAACTTATCTTACAATACCATTACCTATCAAATCTAGAATGCATTACCCTCTGATAAGAAATGGTACTTAAATAATAATATTCTATTTAAACCTAAGTTCATATCATGGCTAGAAATAAAAAATTCTAGATCGCTAGGACTTAATAAAAAATATAAGTTGAATAAGAATGGAAGAAAAATGGACTGTATTCTTAGGTAAATAGTAACATTTTTGGTCGAGGATAACTATATAAACCAACCTTACGGTTAAGCTCGTATTAGGCTCCGCGTATGAGATGGTGGATGACGTCACCGCTGTTCTCTGCCTTTATGCCTACTTTTTGGAGCTCCAAGAGATCCACCGTCACAATTAGTCACCATCAGACACCAACTCGACACAAAACAGTCAATAATAAAAATGACGGATGAACGAGAAAGAGTGCACATATAAAATCACCCAGTCGAGCATGTAGTCGAGACAGTTCTGGCGAGCGGCCTCCCGAATGAATAACATAAAAATGCAGGTGACATTAGCCCCCTTTACACAGTAGCGTACAGGATTGTGCGCGACTATCTGTTTGAAATTTTTTAAGTTAACGTTCTTTCGCGCGCGACTGCTCGCGACACGTTTGTTACAACGGAAAGAGTGTCCATGTAAAGGCTAATCACGCAGGGTAGATCGCGTGAAACTGGCACGTGTTGGATTGCGCGATTGCACGCCCGAGACGGGCGCAATCGTGCAGTCTTTTCTTTCCAAACATCTTTACACGCGCGCTTAATAAAGGGCTTAGCCCAGACACTCTTTCGCGCGTGATACATCAATCCTGCGCGATTGAGACGCGTAGTCAAGTAAAGATGTGGGAAGGAAAGGCTGTCTTTCTGCGCGATTGCCCTCATTTCCCGCGCGATAGAGCGACTTTGTAAAAGGGGCTAATCGCGCACGATTGCTGTATCACGTGCGATAGTGTACTGTGTAAATCCCGCTATCATGTCGCGATCAGGCGACATATTACAAAAGTACCCACATTTTGTCCGAACGCAAAATAATGAAAGATTGATGTTTTGGTGATGTGAAGATGTTTACAAATTTACGAACACTTCTTTAGTTACCTACATATTTTAGGAATCTATTTTGTAACATGATGAAGCTTTATTTATATATTGAATATCACGATGATTTGCTACCACGGTCCTCGTATATTATTATTAATAGAAAGATCGAGAACAACACGTGTTTGGTCGTTAGCTCAATTGGTTAAGAGCTGTGGCCGCGGCAAGGCAACAGAAATTGGTTCGAATGAAGTCTGATCGAAATAATTTGTCTTTGTGTCAGACAAGTTACTTTTATAATATGTTAATAACTCTCTTAAGAATCGATACTACCCGGCTCGAATTCAATTTTTTCCCGTGCTTATAAGGTTTTTTACTTGGTTCGAGTGGCAGAGACACTGACTTTATAGCAGAATTTATTTTTTTACAAACGAAGTTAAAACATTTGAAAAGTGTATATCATATACTACACGTGTTCTATTCAGTGTTGGGCGTAAATCAATTAAATTTCAATCAATAATTCAATCAGATTAAAAAATCAATT